>NC_056744.1:488689172-489021228 GCF_019279795.1 Protopterus annectens
TTGAATGTATCTGGTTACTATTTTTTGCTGTCTGGTTCATAGGTGGTCTGCTGCACTTCATGTAAACCCGATAAACACAGCAATTACAGAGTTATGCTATTTGTGCTATGTAGCACATCATGCAAAAAAGGGGAGCAACATGTTGGGTGGGCATGGTCAGCCATCCATTATCCAGGTCACTATTTAGTGCAATACAGGCTTTTAAAAGCCTGTATTGCATTTACAGTCAACACTGAAGTGGGGTCTAAACTAAACTATAGCACCTGCTTGTTAGATTGTAACAAGCAATTTTATACAGTTTAAAAGTAAAAAGAATAAAAAATCCACTTTTTAAATACTGAAACCTGAGCATTCCATGAAGACACAGTATAAAATGTAGCAGGTGTTTGCTGTATTTGTTGCATGTAGCAAGCAGTTTGCTACACTTTAAAAGAACCTTTTTTTTTAATCTAAAACAAGAGTGCTGTACTGCTCAGTACAGGCAGGTATAAACTGTAACAACTGTTTGTTACATTTTTTACTCAGCTGTTTGTTAAAGTTTAAAAGACAAAAAAATGCCTTTTTTAACTAAAGCAAATATACCCTAGCACTCTGTACAGGCAGGGTATAAACTATAGCAACTATTTGCTACACTTGTAGTAAGCAGTTTTCTAAAGTTTGAAAAAAGAAATTATTTATTTATTTTTTTAGTAAAACATGAGGAAAAAGGGTCAGTAAAGGTTACAGAAATGGGACATGAAATGTTGGGGCAGAAATGGGACATGTCATACATCTGGCCACTTGCTCAGTTTGCCAATAGAAGGAATTGCTTTGCTTTTCACTTGAAGAACTTCTGGGGTGTTGGGCTCAAGGATCAAATATTGAAGGAAGAATCATGCTGATTTTGCAGATGCACTTTTTTTTCTTTTTGCTCTTCTCTTGAGGAACTGAGGGGGTGGGGTGCTAGTTTGTTAGATAGACACAGGGTGGTGGCTGAGCTAGGTGCACTTCTGTTTCAGAGACTTATTTCCCAATTTAAAGCACATTTTATATTACTTAGGTTGACATCTCTTAATGATGGTCAGGAGATTTTTCTTTTTATTATAATTTGTTAATATGGGATTAGTTTCAATCCTGCCATTATGCTTAATCAGATTGCTATGGATGCTTCAATGCAACTACCTTAGAGGGAATAAAACTCATATGAGTATAGAGCAACCTCAGTTACAAGATTTACTCGGAGCTGTATAACTTCTGTTTGCTATAAATCAGTAAACACTAAATGACTGGACTTAGAATAAGCCCTAAATCTAGAGGAGTTATTAGGGACCACAAATCTTTTCTTTATGGAAAAGAAAGAGCACAGCAAGATGGATAAAATGTGATATCATTACTGAGTAAAATGTTATCAATTGCAAATGATTATTCTTAGTCCAATATCCAAGGATATACAGTACAATCTAGGGTTGTAGTTTTTAAGGTTATGAGACTCTTTGTATTGGTGGATCTTGTTAAGATTGGGAGAGTGTCTTACTACTGTGGTAGAGAGGTGGTCACTAAGGAAGCTAGGTAGGGTGGAAGGGTTATGATAGCACTGAGGGTTGGATACTAATATCCAGTCAATAACCAGGCTGTTCTGGGAAATTTTTTGCTGGTGCATGGGTGAGGTGATCAGCTGGGTAAAGCCATAAAGGTTTATAGAGTAGCTAAGGAATGCAGTTCCAGTCAATATTCATATCCCCAAGGATGATGGTTTTATAGAGAATGGATATAGAAATCATAGGTTCATAAGTTCATAGGTAGGTAGTAGGCTATTGGCCCTAGGGCCTATATAAGCCTAGTTAAAAAGGTACCCTGGCTTTCGCCACCCAAGAAAATTATTTTCCTGTGCCTCTATCGAGCAGAGCCACAGAAGTGATCCCCGGGGTGAATTTCCTATCTCCCATCCAATCATCAAGATTTTTCTTGAAAAGTCCTAATGAGGAGCTTTGTTTGATATAGATAAGTAGTTTGTTCCAGAGTATGGGAAGTCTCTGGGACAGGAATCTATCCTTCCAGCATGTTTTGTTTATTGTGGTGACAAGGTTTAGGTCCCTAGGGTATGTAGCTCGGAGGGATTGGGATTTCTTTAAGTGGAGCATGTCCAACAGCTCTGAGTTTGACACAGCTTTGTATGTTAGGCAGAGATCGCCTTTAAGTAGGAGATATGCGACGGAGTAAAACTGGAGTTTTTTGAGAAGGTCTGCATAGGGCATCTGTTTGAGGCCAGTAATCCTCTTTGTGAGGTATTTATGCGGCCTTTCCAGTTGTTGTAGATGTCTTGCGAGGTACATACCAAAAGGGGCGCTGTATTCTATAATGGATCTAATGAGTGATGAGTAGAGGGGAACAATGACCTTTTTTTCCTGGATGAGAAACCTTTTACTGCTCGAGTATGGCAATATTTTTACCTGAGGGTATGTAGATTGCTGTAATGTCAAGTTTTATTATGTTGATTTAGGTTACAGGTTGCTACAAGAATTTTGGCAGGGCAGAAATCATCGATAGCTATTGAGAGGGGGGAGAGAGAGAGAGAGAGAGAGAGAGAGAGAGAGAAAGATGGTCAGAGTAGAGTATAGCTACTCCTCCACCCTTTTTTTATTTATATCCAGTCAAACAATATTATAAGCCGGGGGGAGAATTTCTCAGTTGTAATATGAGGTTTCAGCCATATCTCAGATAGACCAAGTATATCTGGGTTATATTGAGAAATCCAGGTGTGAAGAAGGGTATTTTTATTGACAATACTTTCTATATTCATTAAAAAAGATTTTTGGAGGCTTGTTATCGTAATGAGTTATTTGTGAGGCAGTTAGAAAGGGGGGTGCTTTATAAGTATGGTTAGAGTGCTGTTGGCAAGGGCCTGAACTGGGGTGAATATCACCAGATAAGAGTAATATTGTACTTTGAAGTATTAGTATAAAGAAATATTTGCAAAGGAACTGATATTTTGTTTTGATGAGAGGTTGGGTATTTGGTATGTTTAGTACTTTGAACATGTGAAATAATATAGTGGTATGGTTAAAGAGAAAGTGTCAGTAGGGGTGGAGAAGTTATTTGTATGGTGGGTAATAGGATAAGAAAGTGTGGGAGATGGGGTGGTAAGTAGGTGAGGAGTATGGTAAGTGGTTAGCGCTGAGAAAAGAATTAGAAATAGGAGGAAGAGAAATAGAGCTTTGAAACGTATAGCCACAATTTAGTTTCAGCTCAGTAATAATTTTAGGGTAACAATTTATTTAAGTTAGTAGACAAAATTAGGAATTAACTGAAGGAGTTTTCTAAAGTGAGTGACTGAAAGAGTTAAAAGCAGGTAAGGCTCAGGAGGGGTGGGGAGTAGGTGTTACAGTTAATGGTGATGTGGGGTATGAGTAGAGGAGAGGGATGTCTATTAGCTTGTGTGGAGGCAGGACAAAGCAGGTTTAACTATAAAATAAATTATGTCAGGGGTGCGTGGGAATAGGGTAGGGGAGCAGAGTGAGCCCGAGTGCAGCGAAGGTGAACGGAGTGGGATAAGCCAGAAAAACTGGACCAGGCCAGCTAACAAGAAAATATTTAGGAAAACCAAGCTCAGCCAATTCCAGATCAGTGTATCACAGTGTCTTCCTAATAACTAGAAATCTTGTGCTACTAATCTAGTATAGTGTGGTGAAAAGGACCACCACTTCTATAGGGAAAAACAATACAAGTATGGGCTACAGGTACATGGGTAAACCTTTCCCAAGAGAAATAAAGTAGTTTTAAGTAATTGACCTAGGAGTACAATAGGAAGAGAAAAATGGGGGGGGGGGACCAGTAGTGTGCCCACTTACAGTAAAAGGCTATAGCAAAATGTCTTTTAGAGGACAGAGTAAATGCAACTCTAACATACACTAGTTTAGCTGGAAACACTTTAGCGTTCCCCCGATGCAGGGTCTCACAGTGCAGGGCATCCAGACCACCTTTGGTTTATTGGAAGTTGGCCAGGACACAGAATAAAACTTTTGCTGAGGGGACTGGAAATTAAAAGGAAAAGGAGGTAAATATTAGATATGACGTTTTAACACAATCTGATTACCAAGTCACTCAGATAGAGGATGCAAGGAAGGAGCAGCATACATTGTAAGAAACAGCACAATTCTATGAGCAACACAAAATGCAAGGTAAGCAGAGAAAAAGAAAGCAAAAGGTAACTGCAGTTGATACCAAGCTATTATAACATACCCTATACTATTATGTATTGTTATAAAGGTTATGAAGAGAAAACAGGAACTACTAAGATGCTACACACAATTTAGCATTCTCCACTAAAAGTCAGGAATAACAACAGTGGTATGCTACAGAAACACAGGTAACTATTAAAATGCTACACACAATTTAGCGTTCCCTAATAAAAGCCAGGAATAACAACAGTGATATTATACAGAAACACAGAGTCATTTGTATCCCTCAGAGGTTACAGTAAGTTCTACTCTAATTGCCAAACAGGTTACTCATCTAAAAGTACAAATATCAGGTGACAATATTCACATTAGTGAATAAAGCAGCATCATACCTGTTATTTAAAGCCACAATATGCTATGACTATAATTCTATACTGGCATAACAAAAACACTCATATGCAGGGCAAGTAGAGTAAAGCAAAAAAAAAAAAAAACACTTTTCAAATATATGTCCAGAAAATAAGTGACCAAATAGAACTGTTACCAACTAAAAATATGCATGAAAAAAAATCATGTGAAACTTCACAAAAATACCAATACGGATTACAAACAAAAACAATACCAGGTAGTACTTTCATGCGAGCACACTACTGGGGATTCCTATGAAGCAAGGGCAGGAAAAGATGGTGCCTTTCTACATCAGGTTTTTTTATTCCTCTTTAATGGAGCAGGAGTGGGAGGGAGGAGTGCAGGTTCAACGTGGGGTAGGGGGATAGACACAAAGTAATAAGTTGAGCCAGAAAAACTGGACCAGGCCAGCTTCCAAGAAAACAATCAGGAAAACCAAGCTCCGTTAATTCCAAGTCACTGTATCGCAGTAGCTTCCTAATAACTAGAAATCTTATGCTACTAATTTAGTACACTGTGGTGAAAAGGACCACCACTTCCATAGGGAAAACAATACAAGTATGGGCTGCAGGTACATAGGTAAACCTTTTCCAAGAGAAAGAAAGTCATTTTAAGTAATTGATCTAGGAGTACGATAAGAAGAGAAAAAAATGGGTTGGGGGGGCAGTAGTGTGCACGCTTAAAGTAAAAGGTTATAGCAAAATGTCTTCAGTTTAGAGGACAGATTAAATGTAACTCTAACATACACTAGTTTAGCTGAAAGCACTTTAGCATTCCCCAATTCAGGGTCTCACAGTGCAGGGTAACCAGACAGCCTTTGGTTTATTGGAGGTTGGCCAGGACACAGAATAAAACTTTTGCTGAGGGGAACTAGTGTAGCTGAAAGCACTTTAGCATTCCACCGATGCAGGATCTCACAGTGCAGGGCAACCAGACAGCCTTTAGTTTATTGGAGACTGGCCAGGACACAGAATAAAACTTTTGCTGAGGGGAATTACTTTAGCTGGAAGCTAATATTACCCAAAACATGTGACCTGCCACCCAGTACAGTGCATATATCTGGAGTGCATACCACTCTCAAGTGTCATTATTGGTTGAAGGTAATTGTGATAATAGTTGTACACCACTATTGAAGTGAATTTCTTGATATTTATATCTTAAACAGTTGACAAGTTGTCTATGACCCGAAACCCAGACAAACACCTTTATGTAGTTTAAGCAAGCTATTGGTATATGAAGTAAATTGTTTCAAACAATTAGGGAAAGCAGAGAATATTATATCAGTAAGTACAAGAACTTAATTAGCAGTATGCAAATTCATTTTTATAATATGTGAGGAAGTAATACAAGTGACATCTGCAGCAGAAAAATTTGAAAAAGAAGTAACAGAGAAAAATTTTTTGGAGAAATATATTTTAATTTTTATCATAAATTACATATTTGTATTCTCCATTCATATAGTAAACAATAGTATATTAAAATGCAACATTTTAGGAACACTTATGTACGAATTATGATTATGCTATTCATAGCTGACTACTTTCAGAACACGAAGTTTGATGAATGTCTAATTGTTTGAAAAATTGCAGTGCCACAGGAAGAAATCTGTGAAGTCTGCCATCAGAAAAGTCAAGGATTAAGTGCTCAAGAAAAATTGCAAATGTCTCTGCTAGTCATTTTTGTTATAATTAAAATTCAGTTCTCTTTGTGCTCTACAGTATTATTGTCAAACGTGAACATAGAAAATAAGATATAACTGAAAATAAATCAAGTAATTCTAGGAAAACTATTCATATTCAGCTAAAATCTTGTTGACTTCAGCACAGTGCTTCAGAAAACTATTATATCTTATATTCATTTAAAATGTATTTGCCCTATTTGTCCCACAGTATTAATTATATTCCATTGAACACTGGTGGGTTCATTTATATAAATTTAATAACAAGCAATATACAGACTTGAATATTTGCAAAAATAAAGCCGGAGTAGAATGCAGGACAGGGTCATGGTCAGGCGACACTGAGGAAATAGAAAGGGGCAGACTGCAAAACAAAACAGTCAAGAAACAAAGAACACCACACACACACACACACACACACACACACGTGTATAATAACACACACACACACACATGTGTATATACACACACCCACATACACACACACACACACACACACACACACACACACACACACACACACACACACACACACACACACACACACACACACACACACACATATGCATTTTACAAGCATTCTGTGTCATATTTCCAGTTTAAGTTTTTCCTATTGTCAGAATATGTTTCGGATTCAGAAAAGTTTGTGTATTTAAAGGGTTCAAACATACATGCATGGTGAGGGAGATGGAAAAACACAGTTTGTTTCACAGTATTGAACACGTATTTGTGCTGATAATGAATACTATGGGTGATGAAACAATGGCAATGTGAGTCAGAAATGTTGTGGGAACTAATTGCTTAGTTCGGTATACTTTGGAGCAGCCTGAAGACAATGTCATCCTGTACAGCAGAAGCACTGGAAGTAACTGATTTACATGAACTAATTTCACTTAATTCAGGAAGAAAATGGTCTTTTTCCTCCAAGATGAGCATCACTGCAGTGTCTTTAGTGGTTTCTTTGATTCAGTCTCCATGGGTTACTGACCAGCAGAATATGTATTACTTAAAAGTGGACCATTATGGTTGAGCATCTGCAACATTTTCAGGTCACATACTACAGCTCAAGAGACATATGGTTCACCTATACCTTTAGACAATAAGTATATACCACCTTAATTATTCATGCAACAAGAATGCTCTAGAATTCATCTGGAATGTACTTGAGTCTCCCATTCACCTTGTCAGAAACATGACCATCATGTTTGTTTATATTCTGATTCAACATGTTAAAGACCATAGCTGTTTCCACCAGACCAAACAGGACACAGCACTCATCAAGTATGGCTTATGTGGCATTACTCTTCTGTTTTCAGTGATGTATTCAATTATTTGCATCCACATTGCTATTAAGGCAGTCACAGTCCTCATAAGGATATCTAAATCAACAGGATGGCAACCATATTTTAAACTACCAGGTGATCTACACTGCACACAGCCCCATCACAAATGTGTTTGTATGTGGTACTAACATATGACATAAGTATAACTGTGTCTGCTACTAAAATATGGTATATGTAACATATGGTATACAACTTCTTGGAGTGTGATATTCAAAATGGGCATCTAGCTGGTAGGTGAATGAATTATAGTGCCTAATAATTCATAAAGCATAGCTTATTTCATTAGTTTCTGATGTCTTGATCATGTCTTCTCAAAACAGTCTTTATGGCAGGTAATGCAGGATACCCTTTGAGTCATGGCTAATGACAATATTGAGGCATCCAAAAACATTGACCAAGTCAATTATGCTGCTGCTGAATATGTGTTTAAGCATCATAACGCACACTCTATATACCTTGCAATCTCTGGAAAGCCAATGCAGTAATCATCTGGCAGGGTTACCAAGATTTTTTTGTGTGTGTATCATTATATAGAAGTCGATAGTAAAAATGCAGGTTGCCCAGGTTGAGTTCATGCAACAGTTCTACTTAGCCAACAGCACTACAACTGCCTTCAGCCATGGATGAAACAGTTATCAGAAACCAAGTGCGTGGTAGCCTCTCCATGCATGCAAAGCCTAGGACAGGTTAACATAGGAAAATCAGCAACATCTGCTATACATCTACGTATTGCAAGAGCAATTACCTGGCTCATTCACAATGATCAGGTTGATGCATACAGTATAGTAATTGCCATGCTAATGCCAGTACAGGGTGTGTGGTGCAGTGCAGGTTCTGTTCACATTGTGCATCAGACAGACCCGCAACAGCACAAACAGAAAAGTGTCATATGAACTAGCCGCCATCACTTCCACAGATAACAGGAGACAAACCACACAAAAGCAAGTAACATACAGGTGGTGAAAGGTATATGAAACATGTTGGTTGTTTGGACACTTTCATACAGCACTCCTCATCGTTATTGTGGCGATCATCCCTGAGTTGGTCCAAACTTCAAGGGATGTGCACTGCTGTAAGGCATCATCCTGTGTGGTATGAAATAATGTGCTGTAGAACAGAATGCAGCTATGTGGCTCATTTGTATAATACTGATTTGTAATATGAATTAGCTGATATGATAAACAATACAGGCACTGATATGTATTATGTATGTGTATATGTATATGTGGATCTAGGACATTTGATCGAAAGATCAAACGTCCGAATCCATTTAGGGTGAGCATACTTACGCGAAAGTGCTTTTCACCAAAGAAGCACTTTCGCGTAAGTATGCCTGTTGCTGAGGCCGTACTATGGTGCGGATAAGGGAAAATTCCCTTTTCCCTACTGTAGTGGGGTCTTGGAGGGAGAATATTAGGGAGTGTGGGGAGCATGGGGGGCAAAGCCCCCCCTGCAGAAATGTTAATGTAGTGTTTTTTTTTTATTCACACGCTTTAACGAAAGCGCTTTTTCGATGAAAGTGCTTTCATTAAAGTGTCTTTGGTGGTTCTGGATTCAGACGTTTGATCATTCGATCAAATGTCCTAGATCCGTATATGTATATCTATAGCTATAATCTATATATAATCTACATCGATAGATTTATGTGTATGTATACGAGTGTGTGTCTATGTGTTTGTGTGTGTGGCCAGATGACTCATAAACTTGGAAATGTTATACTAAATCTGACATAGGGTAGGTTTACTATTGTAATGGGCATTAATGTGTAGTGATACAAATGATAGTTTATTATGACAGCTGCCTGAGATGTATAAGTAATATGCAGTGTCATAGAATGTACTGTGCATATACAGTAGACTAGACAAATATCTGAATGTATTGCCAAATACTTTTATGCTTCTCTCCTAGAAAAAGTGCAAACAGCAGTCCAAAAATGATCTTGTCCAATCTAACTAGCATTATTTGAAATTAATATTTCTGAATTGTTTAATTGAGTAACTCCACCTCTAATGTCCTGCAAGTCTTGCAATCCATGCTAGTCTTGTGCTGTGCTATGCAAATCAGCAATAAACTGTGTTACTCTACTTCTGTCAGCATGTGACTGCATACCCGTGCTCCTCATATGCATATTAGTGTTCATTATGTGCTCTTGTAAAAAGACTACAGATGTCAATTTCCATATTATCTTTGTTCACCTCATGCCATTTTATGACCCAAGAATGACATGTTTCTACCACAGCTGTTACTTACTATGCTGGATCGGTTGCCAGATGCATTTAGTTTAAGAGTATGCTTGGTGATGCAGGAGGAAGGGTGACACATGCAGCTGCATGTAAATGATGCATTTAATGTAAGTGTATGACTGATGATGTAGGAGGAGGTGTGGCACATGCAGCTGCTTGTAAATGATGCATTTCATGTAAGAATTTGATTGATGATGCAGGAGGAGGGATGACAGATGCAGCTGCATGTAAATGATGCATTTAATGTAAGTGTATGATTGATGATGTAGAAGAAGGGGGTGACCTATGCAGTTGCATGGAAATGATGCATTTAGTAAGTGTATGACTGATGATGTAAAAGGAAGGGTGACACATGCAGCTGCAGGTAAAGGATGCATTTAATGTAAGTGTTTGATTGATGATGCAGGAGCAGGGATGACACATGCAGCTGCATGTAAACAAATGTGAACAAGATTTCTGCTCTGCCTTAGTGAGTGTGTACATTAGTTCATTGTGTGTGTTGAGTGTGTGTGTGTGTGTGTGTGTGTGTGTGTGTGTGTGTGTGTGTGTGTGTGTGTGTGTATGAAGGTGTGAATGACATGGTTACCTGCAGAAGTACTAGCATATCACAGTTCATGCTGTGCTACTCCTAACTTATCACTACGTATCTATTTATTAATGTGGACACAGGATTGTCTTTTATATATAAGATGAGTTGTTAGGTAACTAAGTATGGGTATATAGCCCGCTCTACTTGACAGACGAATGGGAATTTCCTTGGAGAAAATGTTGTACTTTGCGGGGTGTTTTATTCATCTGTTTTAAAATTTGTACAAATCAGTTACTTGTTCTCTATAGATATTTTTGCATCATGAATGTATAATCTGATCAGTTGTAGGTTTTCTGCATCTTTTTCTCCACAGCTCCTTGTAGGTTCATAGGCTCATAGGTGTTTACAAAGCTAACAATCACAAGGGTCTTTTTAAGCCTAACCATGCATCCTGTATCTCTGGCAAGTACTGCTAACCTTGATAAGTGTAAGTAGGGGCTTTGGAGGTGAAACATTTACAAGTAGGGGCCTGGGAGATAAACCATTTACAGGCTGCCTGTGTCCATTAGAGACACAGGTGCCAAGACAGGGATGAATTTCCTGTTCTTCTGTTTCTGCTTCAAGCCAGTTGTGCCAATGATTCTCTTTTTAATAGCTATAAGAGCCAACTGAGAAGGTCCATCATTCTGGCAGTCATCAGGGTTTCTCTTTCTTTCAAATCTAACCTTATAGTGTATGTCTAACAACACAGTCCAGGGTTTGGGATGCAATGTGTGCCAGTGAGGAAATGTTATTCACTTCTATAATAGAAGTAACTCCCAATAGTGCTTTCCCCTGAGAAGCCATCACTCCTTGGTGGCCTCTGACCTCCACAGGGGACTATACAAGATCTTACACCCTCGGCACATGAACCCACACTGTTCCCAAAGTCAGATAAGTTGTTGATGCTGTTTTACTCCTCCCTTCCTCCTGTCAGCACCACCTGAAACCTCAGCCACTCATATCAATTGGGTCACTTGCGTTCTAGTCAGGGTTTTATCCCTGTATCCTAAGAGAAATGATGATCAGTTATGGCTTAATAATGCAGGTACATTTTCTTCTTTGTGATGTGACTTTTCTTACAGGAAAGTTTTGTACCTCCCTATACACCAACCTTCAAAGTGTTTACATGCCAGTTTCTTACAGATTTTGAAGAGATCTCTAATGTCTTACATAAATGGTGATTTATTTAAAGACTGTCAAAATTCTAATTTCCATTGTTGATGAATAAACCACTCCTGATATACGTTTACCTGTCATTGTATAACTTGAAGCAGAGATCATATAAATGCATTACATTTTGTAAGTTTTATTAATCAGTGTCTTTTGCTCTGTATTGCCCTGCTAGCTACATTCCTATCAAAGTGAATTGTCACTGTATCAAGCTTTTCACAATTTATGAAAATAACGAGGAGACTGTTATTAAAAATGTTGGTCTCAACATGTTTTTATTAATGAGTATTTTTTTTAAATGTTGCACAAACTTCTTTATACCTCTTTCTCAAATGAAATATGAATTTTCTCTGCTAAAATAATGTATTTTCCATTTACCTTGCTTCATACCACTTCCAGAACATGTTTCTTTCTGGAGCAGTCTTACACAAGATGCCTGTACCACCTCATTGTCCAACACATTAGTCATCTTCTGCTCCTTTTTGTACTGGAAATTGAAAGTTTTCAGTCTGATCCAATTGGTTTCAGAACTACTCCAGTTATTTCTTTTTTTCTCCTACCCATTTATTGTACCCTCTCTGGGATCTCATCTTCCTCCCTTAACATGCTTGGGGAATTAGAAACTGTACAAATTGAATGCATAACCTAGGTCCTGACCCTCTGTATTCCCTTGCCCCATTCTTGGATTTGTAGACTTCCTCTTCTCAGACCATATACCAGATGCTGTCCTTTATGCATATTACTACCTCACCTCCAGTTCTTCATTTTCTGTCATTCTTAACAACATATGCCCAGATAATTTTCTGTGCCACCTTCTCATGTTATTTTCTTCATATTTCTGTGATACTAATAAATTTCCACCCTTTCTTCATGCATCACAGCTTGCAAATTCTCCAGCTTTTTAGTTGTTTGCTAAATATGAATCTGAAACTAATTACGGGTGATTTGATAAAGTAACCACTACATTTCAGATGTGAAGGTGAAGGAATGCAGTATCTATGAGTCTTTGAAAATATAATCTGATGACTTAGGGGGCGTGGCTTGGATGGAAGGCTGAAAGGAACACAAATTCTCTGCTCTGCAGTACTATAACTATTCTGACAGGAATTATTTGCAAAAATCACAGAAAATAACTTTAAAACAGCTGATCTACAATCTAGAATTACTAAGCTTTCTACTGGTGTATTTTTTTAACTCATAAACTGTATAATTTCCTGCCAAAATCAACAGATGAAGAAAGGGAGAACTCCAACTGGAAAAAAATCAGACTTCTCAAATCCATTCAGCAGGAGAACTCCATGAAAAAAGAAATACATTCAATTTTTACAAACATCCAGGATTTAATATATAAAAATGGACAAACTGGACCTAAAAGTGGACAGGATTAAAGAAGACTCAAATAAACAAACTGAAATATTAAGTGATATTTTAAAACAGCAAAAAAATCCAAATATTAGCACTAGAAGAGTTAGTTTCAGACACTGATTGTAGACTAATAGAAGGGGAGAAAAACAGTGAACTCCTTGTGTAACAGAACAACAGACTTATCAACAAAGATGATGACTTAGAAAATCGGTCCAGAAGAAACAATATCAGAATTTATGGCATACCGGAAGGAATGGAAGGAGACAATGTAATGAATTTTTTAACAGCATGGCTTCCCAAAACTTTAAACCTACCAGAGACTCCCTCTTTTGGCATCAAAAGAGCCCACAGATAATGTTATGAATATAATGTGTCATATGGAAATAAGCACAATTAGAATGAGAACAACTAGAAAAACATCACATTTTATTGTATGGGATAATTTACAAAATTTGTTAAAAAAATTCTAATTTCAATAGCACAGTATTTTAGTTTAATTAATTGATCTGATTATAGTGGATGTCTTTGTAAATACTTTAGTTGTTTTGTTGAATATTATAATAATACCTATTTTTAATTATTTGTATAAAATTGTTATGATATTTCTCTTATATGTTAAAACAATAAACTTGTTTTAAAAAAAAAAAAAAGAGCCCACAGATCACTGTCTACCATCCCATCTAATAGCAAGAATATTTATCCCAAGATCAATCATTGTAAAACTTATATCCAGCAAGGACGAGGATCTCACTGTAAAATCTCTTTAGGCTCTATCTCCATGGCTGTCCTTTCAAAAAGGAAACTTTCATTCTCATTATAGCATTAAAACAAGCTGGTATCAAGGCACAACTGACATACCCTGCCAAAATAAGACTGTGTGACAGAGGGAAAAATAACTTTTGACACTCTTGAAGAAGCAAATGCCTTCATAAAGAAGAAAAACCTGATAAATACAGAAGAACAAATGGATACTACTGCTATATTAAAAAGACAAGCAACAAAATCTGACTGATCTGTGAAGGAGAAAAATAAATATAGAGACAAATAAACAAAAATGTACCTGAGTTCCTTTCAATTTCAGAAAATAGATGTTTTGGATCTCATAGAAGCATCTACAAAGAAAAAACAAGGTATAATCTATGTTCCTTATGTTTTACTTAGCATTAATAATATTATAATATAACTCAACAAGTAGCTACATAAATCTAACTTAACAAATAAGGCAAGTGTTAAAATGCATTTTGCTAATACACAGTCACTATATACTAATAATTATCATTAGCTAGACTTTACTTTAGTAATTTACTCTAGATAATTAAAGGGGAAAAAAACACTATAAATGAATGCTATTGACATAGGAAATGTTGTGTTGCCTGTAAGTATAATGTCTTATTCATGAAAATATAGTCCAACATTTTCTGATTTGGATATGGGAGAAGCTCTGTAGCCTTTTGCTACACTTATTTTGGTCATCTTTTAAAATACTGTTTGTATTGCTTGTTTGGTGTTGTTTGGTATATTGGGTGCTTAGTGTGGTCTGCCCTAAATAGAAAGTTGTATGGTATGGTTGCTTTTGACTGCTTGGGGCCTTCATTGTAGTTTTTTGCTGTTTGACATTGAAAAACACCTGTTTGTGCTAAATGCAGATACTACAACATGTCTGTGAGTTTTTAGAACATAAAACTTTACACTCAAGCAAGTATTCCCACCTTCATACCTTAATCTCCACTTGGACGTTTTTGGAAGCTGTCTCGAGCTTGCAATCTTCATGTAAAGCTTCATCCTCGCATGGCAACGGCTGTGATGGCTTGGAGGAAGTTGTAATTGACCCCTGAATCTGTTCTCACTTCCGAATTCATTGGACCAACCGGAACACTGTGGAAATAACAAATCAGTGAAAAATATAAAATGAACCTTTTTCCTTTCAAAATAACAAACATGACTATTTTGGCATTTTAAAACAGTGAATTCTGAATCTCACTGAGAAGCTATCTAAAGTAATTTTGCACAGGGTGTCATCCCTTGCACTCACTGTCATAGCTGGCTGTACAGTAACACCACTGCTGCCTACAACCACTAACTGCAAGGCATCTGTACCTCAGAGCATAGGTAATTCTCTCAGATTCTGCATATATTCAAATGTGCTCACACTTCTGGGTTCAATGTTATGCTGACCACTCTTGTCTGCTTCACAGATCTATATGAACCCCTGAAATGAGCTGAAGTAATCCAGCTTTTTAATAATGTTGTAGTTACATATGCACTGCCTTATAACAAGGCAAGTTTTTCAATATATTTGACAGATTGTTTCATTACTTAACCTGTGATGACATGATCCAATGTAAAATGAGAAGAATGATTCTGTTTCCAAATGAGGTACATTGTATTTAAGAATAACAAACTTCTTAAACTTCATTTTTTTCAGGATTCCACAGTCTGCCTGTTTGTCTGTCGCTGTCTCTCTCTTCTTGTCTCTTTTTAATAGAGTAACAGTTGCAGTGTCATTCTTTAGTTTCAGTGCATTGGCTTGTTTGGTTATAGATGCATTTATAAAAGCACAAGTTTATTCTGAGTTGACAGCATGCTGGTTTCCTCTCAAGTGCTTTCCCAAGCTGTCAGATAACAAATTAAATACTGATTAAGGAAATGATGAATATAACATTAAAAACAATACATTTATTTTACTTCATGAAAGACTAAACCAGTTAAGTCTAATATTTATGCAGACCTGTTATTTCCTTACTGTATATTATGGCTTCTGTCTTGAGATACAAATTCACATTTAATGAAAGATTCTTGATAAGCAATCCTCACACTTCTAAATAAATGCACAAAATTATACCTTTTGTCACGACAAACTGCCCCAGAGTAAACAAATATCATCCCTCAGATTTTCAAAAGCTTGCATGGAGTGCAAGATTGGTGCAGGAGATCATGCAGGCAATATGTCTGCCGTGGGATCAATCCAAGAACAGCCTGCAGGGGTGTGCATGAGCGCTCCTGCACTAATCTTGCACGGACTAAGCCCTGTTATGTAAATCACCCCATTTGCAGGTGAAATCCATACAAATTAGGTGATTTTGCAATCCAGGAAGCTTGCAATACTCCGTGCAAGACTAGTGCTATCTGCAGAAATGTGCTCGGTTAGTAACCGAGTACATTTCTGCAAAATCCAAAATGGAGCTATGACAGCTCCAAATAGAGGCACATATCATTGAGGAAGCATGCCAATGTCCAAGTATAAGGCCATTGGCATTGCAAACAATACAAAAAAAAAAATCAACTTTAAATTTTTTTAGCCGATCTCTGCTATTCAAGCATAGGGCAGCGGCGCACAAATGGGATCGGGGGGAAAATAAGAAAATAAACATAAAATAAGCATTCTAACTAAAATCAGTGTTCTGCCATGCAAGTCAATGGCAGGCAGAAGACAACCTGGCCAGTGAGTCATGGTTGCTAAAGGGGGAGGCTCAATGTGACACATGTAACTATGCATTAGCAGGCAATCCTATGCAAATGAGGGGAAGGATAGTGAATCCCAGTTTTCCCCAGCATGTGAGTCAGGTCCCAACAGTGTAAGAGTATGAAAAGCTGGGTGCAAGCCTAGGAGGTAGGTGACATCATGGGGGTGTCTGTCAGGCATACTGTAAGTGGTTTGGAGCCCTGCGGCTCGGGTTTGCTCCTAACTTAGCACAGCTAAACTAGGGGGTGTGTCTAAACCTGCTTAGCACTTTTTACAAAGTGTAGGGTTTTACAGGAAGAAAAAAGAAGTTAAACAAGGAAATAGCAGCTGTATGCACAAGTGAGCACTCTGTTTGTGCGGCGCACACATGGGCTTAAACAGGGAGGCAATGGGAAGGGAAAACAGCAGTAGGAAGGTATTCAAGGAGAACTAGCATAGCTGGTGGGTGAAATGTATCAGAATCAGCCAATTACACAGGCTACAGACTAGCCCAGCCCAGAACACTACCATAAACTAAGCAAACACCTTCCCCTCTGGTTTTTCCCACACTCTACACCACCAGTGTATACAAGCGGGGAAATTTTAACAAACAAACCTATAAAATGAGAAGGGCTAAAGCAGATAACATAGAACAACATGTGCAAGAGGCTGAGGGTGGTGAGGATGTGAATGCTGCCAAACACCCCACAGTGAGGAGATGGGGAAGAGTGTACAGACCCAGGGTAACCTACCAGGGGCTATATGACCTGGAGATATTGGAGTGCTATAGTGTGGACAGAGTCCTCCTACAGCAAATTGTTGAGCTTTGCCGGCCACACCTAACACACCAAACTAACCAAGGGGAACCCATCCCAGTGGATACCAACGTATATGTAGGCCTAGGTATACTAGCCACAGGTACCTTCCAAAGCACAACTGGGGATATCATGGGGATCTCATAGGCATCAGCATCCAGAGTCTTCCACCAGTTCCTCGATGACATGTCAGCACATGCCAGTGAGCACGTATATTTCCTCAACACCCATGAGGTGTTGACCAGTAATATGCATCTCTTCCACCAAATAGCAGAATACCCTGGGGTAGTGGATGCTATAGACTGCACACACATATGCATCAAAGCACCACCCAGTGAGCAGGGCAGGGCCTACATCAACCACAGGGGCATCCCCTCCATCAACTGTCAAGTCATTTGTGATGCCCAGAGAATCATAATGAATGTGTGTGCTGTCTTCTCTGGAAGCTATGACGATTCCCACATATGGCATCTGACGCAGCTGTATCAGACATTTGCCAATGGGGGCATCCCCTACGGTCACCTAGTGGAGGATGCTGGGTACACACTGGAGCCATGGCTGATGACACCCATCAGAAATGCACACACACCTGAACAGCAACACCATAATGAGGCACACGCACAGGCCAGGCATATAATAAAGTGTGTGTTTGGGATGCTCAGGTCATGGTTCTGGTGTCTGGACACATCAAGTGGAGCCTTGCAGTATTCACCAGCTACATGTACCCATATTGTTATCGATGTGCTATGCTACACAATATGATCCTGCAGAAGCAGCTGCAGCAGGAACAGCATGGAGCATGGCCACACAGCCCACCACCATTGCCAAGGCCTGCACAGGCACAGAGTTACCTGGAGGAAGAACAACCTGAGCCTGCCCCAGAAGGCAGAAGGAGGCATGCCCAGTATGCCCTGGCCTTGGCAAAGAGGGAATGCATAGCACATGCACTGCCACAGTAAGGACCCAGGGAATGGTACCTCTCTCTGACTCGCACATACAGTAAAAGGGATGCCAGACATGACACTAACTGTGCTCAACCATGTATAGAGAGTGTACTATGTGCATCCAACGTAGGCAGTCCTCCAGCACCATTAGCAAGTCTGGCACACCCTCAAGTTAAGTCAATCAACCTACCAGTTGTCAAATGGAGTAGAATGTGTTGTTACCTGTAGCTATGGAATGGATGTGAGCATGCAAGGGAACTGGGTGGCTGAATGTTATGGCAGCAGACAGTAGACACCCATAGTGGCACCATGACATCTGTAACACATACTGGAGTCACTATAGTAGCCAGTACTGCACAGGGTGACAAAATCCACTGCAGGAAATATGCTGAGTGACATGCGTGTCCATATGAGCCACACATGCCAGTCCGGATGTTTCACATACCCAACAACAGTCTCAGTCAGCAGGACAGGTGTAGACAAACCCAAACAGAGCCTGTGCCATGGCCCCAGAATGATGGCTATGGTTAACCTCCCCCCGACCTACACAGACAGATCACAGTGGGGCAGGCAGTGGGATATTAGGTCTGAAGGGTAGGAAGTCAGACAATAATATGTAGGGCAACCAAAGCCACAATTTGTAGTACACTGATATGCCTCTAGTCAGCATGATAGCAATACAGAATGAAATGGAGTACCTGACATACCAGTACAGTCATAGCAAATGTGTACAAGTGTCACGTGTGCCCCCCACATCCTACATAGTAATGTAATAACAGTCATGTGTCCCACCCACTCTGTGTAGAAATGTAGAAATAGTCAGGTGTGCCCCCCATCCTACATAGTAATATAATAACAGTTAGGTGTGTCCCCCAACCCTGTGTAGAAATGTAGAAATAGTCAGGTGTGCCCCCCATCCTACATAGTAATGTAATAACAGTCAGGTGTGCCCTCCACTCCTGTGTAGAAATGTAGAAACAGTCAGGTGTACCCCCCCACATCGCATAAATGTAGTAACAGTCAAAGCCAAATGATCGATGAATACCCTGCAGAGACAGCATGCTATCTGTCGGTGTACAGCACAAAGGTCAGCACTGCAGCACAAACTACCTGGACATGATCTACACATTCAATACAGATGGCCATACTGGGCATGCTCACACACTTAAACACATGAAGGCCATGACTGCAAACAACAGTGCACCAGACATTTCTGGCAGTTGCAGTTGTTAGTGCAGACACTCATCAGTATGCACCACTCATGCCTTGCACACACAGTGGATAGGAATACTGACATATGTCAGGACAACACACTATAATAAGCCAAGGGTAGATGTACATAGATGTGTGGAAAAGAATGACTGTGACAAGGAGCCATCCAGGCCTGTCCCACCCAGCACACAGCCAAAGGGCCCCAAACACATGAGGTGCAGATGTCACTCACTGCAGATACTAGCCACCAGTATCTGTCAGCATTACTGACTATGTGGTGCACGTGCCAGCTGTGCAACATGACTGTAGAAGGAAGTAGACATCTAACAGCTGTATACATGTACCTGTGACATTTGACCACATGTGTGCCCACATGTGGCATGTCAATCCCTAGATGAATGGGTTATGGCCCATACACACACTGCCCTCCCCATAGCCCTACTATGACAAGACTGCTGAGATCATCCAATGTGAAATACACCTTTGGGAGAGTTGAGGCCAGTAATCTCCGTGGCACATGCCATAACTGCATACTGCTGTAGTGTGATAAACTAGTTAGGTAGGAGCTGTAACCCCAGACTTGGCAACCATGTGTGTGTTTGTGTGCATGTCTGTCTGACTGTGTAGATAGCAATGCTTTTTAGGGTACTCACACTCCTTACAATTCATATATTCAACTTTGGCAAGGCTGCTGATGTCACCCACCTAGAAATACACCTCTGGGAAGGTTGTAGCCCAGTAATCTCTGTAGCATGTCCTGTAATTGCGTACTGCTGTAGTGTGATAAAATAGTAAGGTAGGAGTTCTAACACCAGACTTGGCAATTGTGTGTATGTGTGTGTGCGTGTCTGTCTCTGACTGTGTAGAAATCAATGCTTTTTATGGTACTCACAATCCTTACAATTCATATACTCAACTTTGGCAAGGCTGTTGATGTCACTCACCTAGAAATACACCTCTGAGAAGATTGTAGCCCAGTGATCTTCATAATGCATCCTGTAACTGTATACTGCTGTAGTGTGATAAAGTAGTTAGGTCATTGTTCCAATCCCAGACATGGCAATTTTGTGTGTGTGTGTGTGTGTGTGTGTGTGTGTGTGTGTGTGTGTGTCTGTCTGGCCTTGTCTGTGTAGAGAGCAATGCTTTTTAGAATACTCACACTCCTTATAATTCATATACTCAAATTTGGCAAGCCTGCTGATGTCACCCACCTAGAAATACACCTCTGGGAAGGTTGTAGCCCAGTAATCTCTGTAGCATGTCCTGTAACTGCATACTGCTGTAGTGTGATGTAGAACTGTGGTAAGTTTCCATCCCCACCCATGGCAGTTCTGAATGTTTTGTGTGTGTTTCAATGTCTGTGTAGGAAGCAATGCATTTTAGGCTATTCACATGCAATACATTTCAAATGGCCTACTTTGGCAATCCTGCTGATGTCATCCAATATGATATACACCTTTGGGGAAGGTGTACTCCAATAATATCCATGGTGTGTACTATAACTGCGTAGTGATATAGTGTAATAAACAAATGAGGTAGGGGTCTACTCCCAGACATGACAGGTGCATGTGTGTTTGTAATGCATATCCTCTGTGGAGGTGGTTGTGAGTGTATGCCACCTGTGGCCAGTGTGGAGTGGGTTTTGCATATTTCTTATATGGTGGCCCTACTAGATATCACAATGTCCACTGTACAGGGAAAACAGATGTGAAATAGCTGAGAGGCTGGGGTGCAAATACATACATACATGTGACATCAAGGCCAGGCAATCACAATTAGCAACCCCAGTATTACCCAGAGCACACTCTCAACCCATGTATCATACACACACACATGCCTAGGCAACAGCCAATATGTGGGTAGTACACTGCATATTGGCCACTGATAGTAACTATGGGGTGATAGCTGTGGGCTACAGAGGGAATGGCACCCTGTCCATCTGTCCACTATGCATGTGCATGCAAAGAGTGCACCTTCCCCATGTTCCCCAATGGACACCTTAAACACCTCTGGCACCATCACATGTGACCCACAAAGGACATACCATGTCTGACAACATGCCCTGTTTTGACAGATGCCACTGACATCAGGAAATGTCTTTAGCATGCTATCAATCTAGGTGCAGGGTAAGCCTGCTACCTATTACCAGTTCCGACCACAGGTGGGCAAGACTGACACATCTGATAATAATCTGTGTTTACAGCATGGGCCAGACACTCCAGGTACAGTTCCACATATGACTGTACGTGCATGTGGGAGGTGTGCACATCCCAGACACCATCTATGTCATGGACTAAGGAACACATACATGGCAAGGGATGCGCAGCATTGACTACACACAATAGTCACAAAGGTGACTGGATGGGGGATAGAATACCCACCTGTGTGGGCAAATGCAGACACTACAACCCTGAACTACAATGCAGACCATCGTCATGTGGCCTGATGCCAAGGTATACCCATCGTCTAGCCTTGTACAGCCGTCTGGCACAGTTGACCACCACACATGCATGCAGACATGCACCCATGCATGTTGATACTGGCACCCTGTGTGTTTGTGTGTGTGTTGTATGGTGAGTATGTTCAGATCCACACTCCCTACAACCCCCATGGACATACTGAAACATGCTGTCTGATGAGAGACACCTCCCCATAACCCTTTGTCCATACAACCCCCGTATGACCATTGTGGTGCATGTGATATTTGCACAGTGATGTGTTGTGGCAATCCCACTACTGATGAGTTGTAATCATGGCCCTGCCAAGTGTGTCAATGTATGTGCATCCCTGTGAGAGTGTGGCTGTGTTGATGCTGGCACCTACTCATGTGGACAGGCATGTGTACATCACCTACCGTATAGCTACCATATCCCTGTTGCAGATGTCAGTCACCATCACATACATGTTCTGAAGACTCCACAACAGGTAACCCATGGGGTGCATCCAATAGCTGCATAGAACTGTACTAGCACTACATAGTCATCATGGAGTTTGCTACCCTGTGCTGGTAGGTGTGTAACACAAACATGCTTAGGTTTTACTCTCTCACCACTGCCTGACTTGTATTTGCCTATGTCTGCCTCTCCCACTCCCTCTTTGGTGAATGTGGAGACCTACACCTGCTTTGCTTGGCAGCAGCATGTGTATTTTAAGTGATGCTCATGATCAGCTGATGGCCTCTGCACGAATTGCAGCCCTCCCTTAGCTGATTGCATGTGGAAAAGCTGTGGTAACATTCTCATAGCAAATTGCATGGAAACACACACTGATATCTAGGAACATCATGTTGGTGTTGACCCTTTTCATTCACTGTGAGCAGGAACTAGATCTGTTGTTTGACAAACAGCATCTCAGATGGACTGGGGATTTACCTCTGACAACATACACTATGGAAACAGGGAAACACACACAGGAGGGGGATGTGCCTGACCTAACTACAGACTGTAAGTGCTGCTATACTGCATTTGGAGTACTCTTGATTTAACAGTGTGTGTGTATATATGACTGTCCTACATGTCTCAATACCTGCCATGTCACTTCCATGTTTATAAGGAATCCCCATCTGCAGGCTCATCTAGAGACACGACGGTGTTTTGTGCCTTTGGTTTCATGTCTTACCAACAGTGCATCTATCTGTTGACTGCAGAAGGTAGTGAGGATTGCAGTCTGTAGATGGTGAAAGCTGTGACAGTTACTGGCTTCTTATCTCTCATAGGACATATGTTGCAACAAACCCTGTTACAACAGTAAATGTATGAGGTTATCACAGCAACATGTCATTATTGGCCCTGTGTATGTGCTTCCAGCCACAACTCTGTCAATCTGTGTACATATGTCATGCATGATGTAGTGCATATGTGCTGTACACCATAATTAGTGTCATCATATCTGATAACAAGCCAGTGAGGTATCAGACTGCTACACATGTTATGTACAGTAGGGGTTATATTTGATGACATAACCTGGACATTCTGTGGATGTTTGTAAAGTACTGTGGTTTGTGTACTTATGGTGAATGTCAACAGTGTGTGTATTGTTAATATGTACTTTAGCCTGTATACAGACTGTGGTAGCTGTCATTGTTCTAGGTCCCGTCCTATCTGATGTTACATGCTGCTCCACTGTATGGTACCGTATTGGCGTACATGTTTGTAGGGCCATACAAACACATGTCCCATACCGCAGACAGCCATTAGACCAAACTGTGTAGCAGACCAGCATATGCAGGGTCAGTCTGTGAGTGGTACATATGAGGATGGTGTTGAACAGATAGTCCATATACTGTAATATTATGCTAGCTTAACATATGTGGCTGTGGCTGTGTTCACATTGGTTGTGGCTATGCACTTTCACACAGGTGTATCTTACCTTGTGCTGTGACATGCCTATAAAGCCTGCTATATATGCAGGTACATGTGCATTCCCCCGTAGGAGATGTTGGCCAGTGTTGAGTCAGTCTGCCTGTAGCCTACACAGTGCATTGTTACATGCCTAGCAGCTTAGTGTACTTACCGACTGAGATGTCATGTGCAGATACTTGCCAGATGTACTGCTGCTGGCCCTCCCTTAACAGTCATGTATGTCAGACAGAGCAGTGGGATGCTGTACAGATATATGTCAATATCTAGTGGGTAGTATGTGGCCATGGCACCCCTATACCAGCGGTTATTATGTGTCAGCCCAGACACGGGTGTGTAAATGCATAACCTATGGTGGCAAATGTATTCCAGTCATTGTGTGTTATACCCATCTACATGGCTGTCTACATCCATATTGTCAGACATGGTACACATGTTTAGCACTAAGGGGTTATGTGTATACCGCTGGACT
Organism: Protopterus annectens; assembly: GCF_019279795.1. NCBI lineage: Eukaryota > Metazoa > Chordata > Ceratodontiformes > Protopteridae > Protopterus > Protopterus annectens. The sequence continues at coordinate 488,713,351 of NC_056744.1, forward strand.
GTACAGAGTATGTCAGAATGTCCACATATATTGGCCAACATCTGTGCTGCAGTCCACAGGGGCATTACATGCTAGCAGCGGTACTTTACTATGATGTCCTTAGGATGTCTGTCAGTAGCCAGTGGCACACATGTTATAAGCAGATGCGACCTCCAACACACACCATTTCTGTGAAGACAATCCCAATGACATAGCAATAGTCTACTAATATACCTGCTATACATACCTGACATCCCCTTGCACTATGACAGTGGGACTATAGAAGCTGGGGTAGGGCTACACTCCATTTCCAGGACATACATTGGAAATATATGTACATATTATTATCCAGATAACCATATATATAAGATTACACATGTGCAGTACTTCCAAAAACCACTGTCATGGCAACCACCTACTCTAAACCCCTACCATCATGTGGGCATGACCCCTTTACATTGTCTGTGTGATGGGCATCCTTCCTGTGTGTGGGCATCAGGTAGTAATACTTCTTACAGGAGAACTGGCACACTCTGGGTAGCTACATATTTGTAGGAGGTTCAGGAACTACAGACAGTGTGTGAGTAGAGTTGTGTTATGCGTTGTATAGTACTGGTGTTACAGGGTATTTGTGTACACACTACTTTACCTTGGAATGCAGTTTGTCTGCATAGCTCTCAACTGTGGGCCTATCCTCTTGGAGGCCAGAGGTGTGCCTATCATGTGTTGTCTGTCTACCATACAGGTCCTGTGCCAGACATTTCACTGGCAGTGTGTGTGTCGAGTGCTATCAGTACATGGCTACATCCATTTCTGTTTCTAACCTCAATTCCCTGACTAAGGGTATGTTGCAGACTATCCTGTAACACCAGCAACTTGCTTAGTGTATGGTAGCAGTTTTGCACATTTGTGTCTGTGTTCCAGCCTCTGTCCTCCACCTACATACCAAGCTTTGCACATATCACATGTTGTCAGGGTTGTTCCATAGCGGGCTGTAAGTATATCACACTGCGATTGCTGCCATCAGTCCACTGCTTCTGTATCCCCCACACATACAGTGGGGCTGGGGCCATATATGTGTGGGCGTCACCTACACAATACATGTGCGCTCTTACACACTCCAGAGGCCAGTGTATGTAACAGTGGTATATGGCCCTGTATTATTGAGTCGGGGGAGCATCATAAATGACCTAGGCTGTTACAAAATGTGGGGGTATCAGGGGTGAGCTTCCTTAAGGTATCTGGATGTACAGTACCATATACTTCACCTATATTTACATTACTTACATAAACTGGATTAATGCAAACCTACTGCTTCCTGTGATACAGACTATTCTGTTTGTCAGTGTGTATGTGATGGTATCAGTTATGCCTTGCTATGTAACAATTACAACCCATTTGGCCCACATGATGCCTTTACCATCTAGTGATTTTGTACAGAGTGTAGATAGAGGCTGCTGAACTATACACCTGCATTACATACTGTTGATTATTTGGTATCCTGTGGCCCAGTCTGCCCTCACTGTTCTACAATTTGAAGGGCTTGGCCTGATCAGCGACAGTTGTGAACCTTTCCATACTAATGAATTAGTATAATTGCATTACTCTTTTTCTATGGATGTCAGTGTCTGAACAGCTATATGCCATGGCATATAGAACTGTAATAGTACACAAATAAAGGTTTTCCATTTATGCAAACCTGTGTGTGGTGTTATATCCTATGACCTCTCTGTGGGTATATGGTGCAGGCAACGATTGTCATTTGTATGGGTGGCTCATACAGTGTCCAGTTGCTAAGGTGCTAACTGTAGGCATAGAGGCTGTTCCATATTGTGTGCACCTTCTATATATGTACAGTAAGACGTGTGTACGTGTAGTCACATGTATATCTATCTATATATATATATATATATATATATATATATATATATATATATGCTTACATATAAAGACCTCTGTTCGTATACATAGATATATATCTGTGTACACATATGTAACTTGCTGTATATATGTAGACATATAGGTGTAGACACATATGTGTCGATGTAGGCATTTGCATTTGTATATTAATATATATGTATATAGTTTTAGAAATAAATATATATATATAGAGAGAGAGAGAGAGAGAGAGTATCTGTTTAGATATTAATATATCTACACACATACATCTAGATGTTGGTATACATTCTCTGTACTGCTGCATGACTAGACTGGATGATATGTTTCTGAAAACATCAACCTTATTTGTATCTGGCATGGCTTAGTGGTAAAGCACCATTGTCTATGGTGTGCAGAGTCCTGGGTTGGAGCCTTGCTGTTTATTTTGTTGCTAGGAAGAACACGGGCCATTGGAAACAGAGTGATTAAGGCACTTTAAAGCAGTTGTAATCAGAGGTACAAGGAGCCACTACAGCAGGGTTGAAGAGACACATGTGGCTCTGAAGCCATAGGTTGCAGACCTCTGAGTTAGGATGATTAATGACTGTATGTGTATTGCACTTATGAACCATGGGCTCTGTACAGACTGTGGTAGACGCCATTGTTCTCTGTCCTATTCTATCTGATGTTAAATGGTGCTCCAGTGGTAAGCTTGTGCATCATATGCGCCTGTGGCTGTGTTGACATTGTATGTGGGTATGCATTTTCTCACAGGTGTCTGCTACACTGTGCTGTGACCTGCATTTCGAGCCCACTATAATCGCAGGTACATGTGTATTCCCCCATACAATATGTATTCCAGTGTTGTGGCAGTCTGCCTGTGGTTTGCCCAGTGCTTTGTGACATGCCTAGCAGCCTACTGTAATTACCCATTGTGCTGTTATGTCCAGTTACTTGCAAGACATACTACAGCGAGGCCAGCATAACTGTTGTGTATTTCTGACAAAGCAGTGGTATGCTGTACAGATGTATGTCGCTATCTACTGGGTAGTATGTGGCTATGTGTACTCAGCACCACCAGGTATTATGTGTCAGCACAGACTGACGTGTGTGCATGCATATGCTGTTTGGGCATATGTACTCCAGTATTGTCGTGATATGCCCATGTACATGGCTAGTAACATCCACATTGAGAGGCCTGGTCCACATGTTTCACATGAAGGGGACATGTGTACACTTCTGGAATGACCACAGAGTGCCAGACTGTCCACATATATTGGTCATATCCCTGCTGTAGTCCACAGGATCATTACTGTGCTAGCAGTGGTACTGTACTATGATGCCCTCAGGATGTCTGTCCATAGTGAATGGTGCACATGTCTACAGCAGATGTGACGTCCCACACCCAACGTGTCTGTTAAGACATCCCTATGACAGTAGAAACAGTATACATGGGTACCTGCAATACATCCATGACATCCCCTTGCACTAAGGGGTTGGGACTATTGGTGCTGTGGTAGGACTCCACTCCATGTTCTGGACATATGGTAAACATATATGTGTATACATATATCCACATATCTATATAGATATATAGAGATATACATATCCACATACATATATGGAGATATATATGCACACACACACACACACACACACACACACACATATATATATATATATATATATATATATATATATATATATACATATGAACACTCACACATATACACATACACAGCAATGATTTCAAGTGGCTAAGCTTCTGATGTCATTCAAAGGGGACCCAGTATCTGTCTGTCTGAGACGACATGATTGACAAACCACGATGCTTTGCCAGAGATGGTCTGCACCTGTTGCCCCTGGGATTCAGGTTACTGGCTACAGCAATTGGCACCCCCATACTGCCTTATCTAGGCAAGATTCAATGGACAAAACCACCACCATAACAGATACAAGCATGCAAAACTGGCAGTAAGGCTACTCAATGCTACACGTCTAAGCCTAAACAAAAATTCTCTAGAGGCACACCTACAAATGGGAGACATCTATAAATGTGCAGTAAATGGGACCTGGTGCAATCCTCCAAAGAGAACACCTGTAATACCAGACTATGTGGTACACCTCATCACTGAGGGCTTTTCATCCAGAGGAAAGGGGGTAATTGTCCCATTGTACTCATTCCAAATAGTGTCAGAAGAAATAGCCAGGGAACTGTTATGGCTAGGCTTGTATAGGCCCTAGGACTGATAGCCTACTACCAACCTATGAACCTAGTACATATATCACATATATGTATATGTATATATATATATATATATATATATATATATATATATATATATATATATGTATATATATATATATATATATATATATACAAACTAAATAAATATATATATATATATATATATATATATATATATATATATATATATATATATATATATATATATATATATATAGATGTATACATATATACCTGAACATATTTGTCAATGTATAGATGTGTGTGCATATCTGCACCATTGTAATGTGTACTCCTTCCACATTGTACATTCCTTATGGTAGAATGACATTTCTGCTTGATATGTTACAGATATTGCCATGACAGTTTACAGGTGAATTGGCATACTGTTGAAACATTGAAGCTGTGTTGTGGACAGTCCTGGAGTCAGGAACTGTATGTGCTGGATTTTGGTTGCACAGCACATCTGTTAAGGCTGTGGAGGGCGGGCAACATAGCAGTAATTACCAGGTATCCCTCATTTGTGCCCCCACCCCCATTAACAGTGCATATGGTCTGTTATGTTGTAGTGAGTGGTTCAGGATGTTGTTCCCATGTGAACATGCTATACACATTTCTATCTGTATATGTATTTTATATATATATATATATATATATATATATATATATATATATATATATATATATATATATATAATATATATATAAATATATATATATATATATATATATATATATATATATATATATATATATATAGGGGTTTACATGTATAAATATGTAGATATATATATATATATATATATATATATATATATATATATATATATATATGTATATCTACATATTTATACATATAAACCCCCTATATATATATATATGTCTACCTGAAAACGCCGGCAGCGCAAAACACCGACGACAAGAACACTGACACCGGAAGATCGACAACAGAGAAGACTGACATTTGAGAATCCCGACGCTGAGAACACCGACATGTTAAGGTAAGTGTGCAATAGGGACAGATGTTAGGGTCAGGGTGTGGGTAAGGTAAGTGTGTGATAGTGACGAACATTAGGGTAGGGTGCGGGTCAGGTAAGTGTGCGATAGTGATGGACTTTAGGTTTAAGGGCAGGTTAAGTGAGTTTGGGTTAGTGTGCAGGTAAGGTAAGTGTGCGATAGTGACGGACTTGAGGGTTAGTGGTGGATTAAGTGAGTTAGGGTTAGGGTCCAGGTAAGGTAAGTGTGCTATAGTGACAGAGTTAAGGGTTAGAGTGGATTAAGTGAGTTAGGGTTAGGGTGTGGGTAAGGTAAGTGTGCGATAGTGACGGACCTTAGGGTTAGGGTTTGGGTTAAGGTTAGTCCATAGATAGTTGTGTATGTAAGGTTTAGTGTAGGTTTGTAAGGTTTTTGGTGTGCTTGTGTTGTGTGTGTGTGTGTGTGTGTGTTTATCGGGAAAGTTATTTGTTTTGTTGATTGTCAGGATTTTGGTTTGTCGGGCATGTGAAGTTTCATGTTTTTGAACTTTCTTGTTTTTGTCAGTTTTTTTGTATCGGTAATTTCGTTGTCAGTGTTTTGGAGTGTCGGTCTTATCAGGTAGCCCCATATATATACATACTTATGAGCATATGCATCTATCTATATACAATTGTTATATGATTATTTGTGAGTGATACATATATATATATACCTATAGCTGTCTGTCTACATTTACAGATATATATATTTGTCCATATGTCCATGCATGTTTGGCTCATAATTTTGGCCTGTACCTCATTCTCTTGGCAATTGACATAGATGATCTCATGATTGAAGTCAGTAACTAATGACGACACCTTTGTGTTTCAGACTTCAACTCATTCATAATATGTGTTTTAATACATATAACTGTTTAACTAGCAATGTTTTAAGTGTATGCATACAATATTTGACATATATCCCTATTTGTACCCACATTTTGGCACACTTTGTCCAGAATTCTTGGATTAAGAGGTTGTGTGGTAAGATATTACTACATTTCCTGTACTGTTGAATGATTGTGCTGGATGATATGTTTGTGATAAGATCAGATTTATGTATATCTGACATTGCTTAGTGGTAAATCACTTTGTCTATTGTTTGCAGGGTCCTGGGTTCGAGCCTTGCAGAGGCTGTTTATTTTGTTGCTGGGCAGAACACGGGCCATCGGATACATAATGATTAAGGCACTTTAAATCAGTTGTAATTGGGTAGCATGAAGCTAAGCACTGCTAACTTCCGATTACAGTGTCTTACACTAAGTTAGCTTCTATATTGCTTAACCTGTGTAGGCAGTGCTTACCCCTGTGCAAACAGGCTTAGACCCACATACTGCTGCTAAAAAGTGCTTACTCTTGCTTACACATGCGCTAATTTCTTTAAAAGAAAAGTAAATAGGTTGATAGGAAAGTGGTGAAAAAGGGGCACAAAGAGGGAAAGACAGTAGGGAAAATAGCTAGGGATGTGCAGGAAGGGTGTAGGGAAGGCCCATGGCTGTCCATTCCTTCTACAGCAACAGCTGTGCATCTACACTGAACTTGGAGGTAGATTTGGACACTCAAACCCCTGAGAAAGGTGTGAGGACAACAAAAATTAATTGTGATGCTAGTTAGATCCAGTGGACATGTGTGTGAAATGGACAGCTATGTATGTGGAGAGACTTTTTTGTGGGAACAGATTGCCCTTTTTTTTCAGGTGGGAGTGGGATGTTGGGGAGGGGTAGTAGGTATATTTTTGGAGGTAGGTTGGGTAGGTTAACAGACAAAACACACAAGATGCATACAGGGCCAGTATATGACACATGTGGGGGGTAGGCATCTTGATGGGGAGGGGTGTTGGGATATCAGAAGCCCGCAAGCCCCTAGTGGTAACAGTGGTACTGAGGTCCCTACCCATGGGCAGTTACCACTGCACCTTCACAGCTCCAAAGGTGGCTGTGCTGGGAGCTGAGCTGCAGAGCCAGGCAGACTCTTTAATCATGACATGTGGCCCTTAAGCTGGCATAGAAGATCATCATTGATTGCTCTACGCACCATGGCCCTGACCTGGTGATGGGTGACAGATGCCTATCTGTGCCCATTCCCATGGGGGCGAGCCCCATCCCCTGAGGTGGTTCCACCCGAAGATGGTGCAGGACCAACGGGCAGGGAGGTGCGGGGTTGGGTCTCAGACAAGCTGGTGCCCTGTGCCCCGGCCAGCTGATGTGGGATGGGTAGGGCCACTGGGCCGGCCTTCCCAAGTGTGCTATAGCATTTAGATTTCAACATCATATATGGGTTATTAATAGTCAACACATTCCAGGGTTAGGAATAACAGCATGCATAGATATTCCCATTAACCCAGACACCAGATACAGAACAGTTGCATAGCAAACAGAACACATGCATATATGGGACCACAGTGGTAATAAGAACAGCATGCAGGTACATTAATGGCCCCATGCTAACAATGTTGGAATAATTCAATATGGCACATGCATGGAAACCATTAGAATATTTATCAAACGATTGACCATTATCAGAGTCAGTACATACCAGCTGGGGTGGGTATGTTGATTACTGTTGGAGATAAGGTGGGGGGCAGGAAAGATGTCAATTAACAAGTGGTATATTCCTGTACTCCACATTACTTTCCTAGTGAGTGCTGTTATCTGAACCTTACAAGTCTTACTACACTACCCTATAGACCTATATTGGACACTGATATGGCTGTCAGCATCATTATACATGACCCGGTCTTACCTGCAGTATACACCTCTTACTTGGTGTATCTGAGGAGGGAATGTTTGTTAACAGTGACTAACTGTACACATACGACTAGATTCCAGGTTGATGTTTTGCACTATGCTATCCATCTCTTTCTGCACAGACTCTGGTCATGTGTTGACCACATGCTGGTATTCCTGGACATATCTAGACTATTGCACTCTTCCACCTTTAGTGAACTGACACACACATATACATGCTTTCAAACACAGTTATATTATGTAGCACAGTGTGGGTGACATTGACCAGTGATACTTTATTATTCAGAGAAACTGCAACACTCACAATCCCCTGCAATACCAGTACAGGGTATATTGGTCTGTATTTCACAGCACAGTGTTCATATCCAATGTCCCTGTGGGAGCAATGCCTGTTAGCACTATTGGACTGTTGCCACACAAGGTTCAAGATTACACATTTGTATTATGCACATACAGCTCACTTTGTTACTGTACACACTCTGACCACAGCTTAACAAGTTGGGGTGTAAGTGGGACATACATGGCTTCTTAATCACATAAGGTATTGGGGAGTTGCTAGTGTGCCAGATTTGTTGTCATAGATGTGTGTCAATCAATCAGTTGTATTTCCTGTTTGATGCCCATACGTCTGGGATCATCCCACTGATTTCCCAGGAGGACAGGTTGATAGACATTAGAAATGGGCCACTTTAATAGACAGTCTAGACATATCTGTACAATTGTTGTGTATAATTTTGTATGCAGACTACTACCACTGGCAGGATTCAAACCGTGGCTGTGTGTGCTAATAAAACAACAGTTCACATCTCAGTTGCATGTGCTATTTGGGTTTTATTGTCTGCATTTCCCATTTACTGTCTATGTGTCTTTCAGTTGTACTAAATGGCCTCTTGGGATTATACCAGTCATATGCAGGCATTCCTACACATTCACGTTATGGTGCATGGTGTGGGTAACAGTGTTTAATACTACAGTACTATTACATGATTGCAGATCTACATTACCATATGATACCAGAATATACACATACAGTCCAACAGTTAGACCTGTTTTGTCATGGTATTACACTTTTATTGCCATAGTAACAATATGAGACTCTTCCTGCCATATTCTCTAGTGTATGCAGTACTTGCCTTGAACAATACAGGTTTTATACTAGCAATTACTTTACTACTGCTTTTATTTTTATTTCCTATGACAGTAAAAGCATGAGTATTACTGACCAGCCTCGCATTGCAACCGCGCCATGTGGCAGATGTGGGCCTCCTGGTTCACAGCCCACTCCTTTGCAGCTGTGGGGGACATAAGAGGAATATTTAGCCATACATATCCATGATATACCTGAGCTGGCAATCACTAAACAGGTAGTGGTCTGATACTTACACATGGCTGGGACATCCCCTAATGCTCTAGCTTCTTGGAGTCACTCTTCCAAGAGGTCCCCCTTCCACCGCTTCAGAAGGGCATAGTGGTGCCTGGCGTACTCACCAGTTTGGGGTATGCCAGTGGCACTGGTGAGGTCATGGGTGAGATGGTCCCAGGCCTCCACCTTATATTAGGAGCCCTGGTACTGGCCCTGCAGCAGTCTCTGTGCATGGTCTTTAGGAATCCAGCCATGACCTTGGACTCCTGGATGCACCAGCACTGCACCCAGAAGCACACTCCTTCTCCCCTTACTGCCATAGTGCCTACAAGGGGAAGCTACAACCAGTTATGAGCTGTATTCCCACCTCTTGGGTTTAAGTAGGGCAGATTACCTGCACTTTTCTGTGATTGGCCAGTTTTGAAAAGGCTAAGCTCTGGGCAAACCTGCTTACCTAAGGTTGGCATTGTTTAAAGGGGTATACCACTAGACACAAAGAGTTAGCTGGTGTACACATTGCTCACACCTCCTAAAATGGCCTGTGCAATGCTTGGTGTTGCCTACAGTAGACATTCATTATAATGCCTTTTTTGGCATTGTGTTATTATTCATTACACCTTATATGTATGCCTAGTATCCCTGATTGATATGTACATACACTCCGTGGGGTCCTTGTGTTTTATTGGGGACTTCAACACTCTATTACAAGTACACCTCACTTCTGGCCTTACTGCTGTACTCCAGTTCACATATTTATGTTATGTAGTCGGTTATGGCACATATGACTGTATACTGATGCCTTTCACAGGTTCAGTTTGGTTATACTATGTCGAGGACATGTTTACTACTACCTCATTTTTCTGTACTTCTTTGATGGCTTGGTGGATCGCTGTAGAGACTATGGTGTATAAGGTCCTGGGTTCAAGACATGCATGGTTGTTTATTTTGTTGCTTGGCAGAACAAGGCCCATTGGATACAAAGTGATTAAGGCACTTTAAAGTAGTTTTAAGCGGGTTTGCATGGAGGTAAGCACTGCTAACTTCTGGTCACAGTTTCTTACACCCAGTTGGCTTCTACTAAACTTAATGTGTGTAGGCAATGCTTACCCCCATGCAAATGCACTTAAACATGCTTACTAGTGTTTATATATGCTTACTACTGCTTATTTGTACTTAAACATGCTTACTAGTGCCTGATTCATTATGACACTGACACTTCACATGTGCATTTAATGCAGTACTCCAGTTCATAAATATATGTTATTTCTTGGGTTTTGCAAAAAAATATTGGTTATAACGTGCTTTGCCATGTAAAATAGACTGTACTGCAGTGAGACTCGAACCGGGAATGCCTGCTCATTAGGCAAATGCTCTGCCCACTACACTATTGCTGTACTGCCTTATTTGCATATGTCTTCCTTGTTATCCTCATCAGCCTTTTAAGCTGCTTTAACCGTAGCTAAGCAATGGGCATACCCGCGCACCTACGGTTAGCTGTACTCAGATTAAAAAAAAAACAGGGGGTTACTTCATTTGATTTTTATGTACTGTTGCTGTTGTACACATGGGGGACTGTTGGTGGGGATATGCGGACACCTATCAGCTGTCTCACTCATTTATTTTCACTTTGTGCTGTTCTACATTGCAGGGGCATGTTTAGTTTGAAAGCTCTAATGAAGCTCTGTTTGCAGACATGCCCCCTGCACTCGTAAATGCTGTGTGTAAGCCTAGGAGGTCAAGCAGCATGCCTTCATTAATATGCATGGCACGATGCCTTCCTCCTCCTAAATGGGTGCTTCCCTGCAGGACTAAGCTAGTCCTGCATGGAAGATTAGTGAATCCGGGTGCATGTCTTTAAACTTTTCTAAAGCACTTAAGAGTTATTCTGTGAGACAATGTAACTAAACGTAACCTCTGTTCTTGGTGTTTTGCACTGTTAAATGTAGCTAGACATCTGTCTTGAATTTTATAGCAAATCATTACCATCCACCATTATATTGTATTCATACTAGAACTGCAGCTCCCATTTGCTGAAGATAATAACTCTCTCTCACGCTCAAGAGCTAACTATTGAACTAAAATACCTTATATGGTAAATCTTGGAAAACTCCTTCCATATATTATGGTTGAAATACATTATTTGCTGCAGTAGAAATGTTTAATGAAGAACAGTACACAATGTCATGGTCATATTTATTCAAAAATATATACCTTGTTATTTCTACCAATAAGAAGCAAAGCGTAAATGTAAACAAGTGAAATACTGCAACCACCACTTTAGCAACATGTAATAAGACATTCTACCATACTGCTAGCATTATGTGCAGTAGTTTATAACATAAAATAGTGAGTACTTATATGTTATTGCTGATGTAGTACAGTCTAAAATTAACTGTGCTCTGTAAATTTAACACTGTGTCAACTATGTATTTTAACAAATGTCACCCTTCTAGACAGGGGTCCAGGGAAGTAAATATTGTTGGAAGAAATAGTCAGGGAATTGTTATGGCTAGGCTTGTATAGGCCCTTGGGTCGATAGCCTAGTACAAACCTATAAACCTATGTAGAGGTTAGATGAATAGTGAAGTCAAAACAAGGCAGGTGGAAGATGATATATATATATTTATATATATATATATATATATATATATATATATATATATATATATATATATATATATATATATATATATATATATATATATATATATATATATATATATATATATATACATTTATATTACTACATAGAACTGTATCATCGTATATAATAACTAATGATGATGGAAGAAACATGTATTATCAAAAATGTTACCAGAAAAGTATTTATTATTTAAAACAGACTATTGAAAAACAGGAAAAGATAGCATACTACAACTAACAGTAGCTGTATATTTTACAACCACAGAATAGTACACCTGACTTGTCTTGACTTTTCCTGATTTTAGTTGATTGTTGCACCTTACTATTGTTTTCAAGTTTTCCAGCAACCTGTTAGATTTGCAATGAGGATTGTTTGAAATCAGTATTACTTTATTTTGTTTCATACAGACTACTCAGAGAGGATGTCTGCCTTGCATATCAAACTCACAAGTAACTTTATTGTCATTCAGACATACACAAGTGCACATCTGAATGAAATTATGTTTCTCCAAGCTCATGTGCCAAAAAAAGCATAGCAACACAGCAACAAAAATAAAAATACAAAAATACAACAGCAATGACAACAGTGACCGAACCAAACATAAGGTACATAAGCAACCATCAACCAAGCACAGTCCCATGGACTACAGCGATCCACTTCATTCACACCACCACCTCCTCCAACATCAACAACAACCTGAGCCACCAGTCCAGTCTTCTCTGTCACCACAAACCAAGTCCAATTCCTCGTGATTTTAATTGATTGTTGCACCTTACTATTATATTCAAGTTTTCAAGCAACCTGTTAGATTTGCAATGAAACACATGCCTCAATTCATAGCCAAATTGCATTTTATGTATTTACAGTTTAAGAGATTATTGTCATTACTTTAATGTTTGTGTATAACAATTCCAGGGTATTATGTTTACAAATTTAAAATGGCTTGTTAGATTCTCTAGACTTTATATTATCCCTCTCTCTCTTCTCCAAATAACAGCTAAACATGCAGTATCAGAGATCCACCCTTAAATGGTATGAATTGGCAGATCTGTGGCATATATGTAATATATATTAAGCCAGGAACATTATGTTCCATGAAGAAAGTTGTTAATGTATATAAAATTGAACATTATGTATTAGTTATAGATACTCTGTGCATAACAAATATTGCTTCAGTTTACATTGCAATATTTTTAGAAAATCATTACAAATAATTTAACACTATCCAATACATGGAATAATGTTAACATATAAATGTTTATCGATAAATATAAATGGGCTAAATAATCATATCAGGAGAGCAAGTGTTAACAAATATCTCTTGTTGCATAAGGCAGATATAATATTCCTTCAAGAGACAGACCTAATACCACAAGATTTAAACACACTCTTACTAAAAAAAATATACAATATTGGTTAGCTCCTAATTTAAACACAAAAGAAGGGGTGTGTTAATTCTTTGGGGAAAAAAAAAGCCTGAGAATCCCTGAAATCATAGACTTATACATAGATTAAGATGTAATGCTAGCATTAGAAGTAATTAAACTTGAGAAAAAATATTATATGCTTATAAACTCTGATTGGATTCCTGGAATTGGTACAAAAATGTTAAGGAAGTACTTTGACACTATAACCGTACATTCTAGAAGGGAAATGATCTTTCCATATAATACAAACTTTAGGGTGTCCTATAAAATTGTGTTAATACACAATTTTATGGGACACCCTAAAGGTTGAGTTATATGGAAATATCAGAAACTGGTATCTACAAAAAAGAAAAGAATGGGATAAAAGATTAAATGATATTCAAAATTAAATAGATAATCTAAAACAAAATCTTATATCTAATGATAAGATAGCCCTGGTTAATATAAACAAACTAAACAAAGAATACCAAAACACTATAAACTTAGAAAAAGCTATGCAATATTCATACTCTATCAATCCTAAAAGCTTACACGAAATTGCAGTAAGATCAAAATGTTTAAATGAAAAAAAATCACATAATATAAATCATATATGTAGAAAATTTGAGAAAAATAAAAGTATCAGGCATGGAGAACATATTACGTTGTTTCAGGAAACATTATGAAAATATAAATACCCCTAAATCAATTAATGATAACAGAATTCTAGATAAATTCTTAACAGATATCTCAAATGCTCTATCCCCTGAAAATATTGCCAAACTTGATAGACCTTTTACATTTAAAGAATTAAAAGATCAAGTAAGTTTCTCTGGCATCCACAAAAACCTAGAATATCTTTACAAAGACACATCAGAAGTTAGGAAGAAGGGGACATTAGCTTCCTCAATGTTGACTATTATATAAATGCTGCTATCTTTAACACAATTTTTCTGTGAATAAATTCCTCATACAATTTATACCGGAAATTAATACATGAAAAACTGTTATTAACTAATAACAAAATGCTAATCAAGTCTCTTATTAAAATACATAGAAATATCTTTATATGGTCATTAATATATATATATATATATATATATATATATATATATATATATATATATATATATACACATACAAGATAAACAGAAATTAAAATTGTGTTCCTTCATTAACCTAACAGTAACAAATTTTAAGAGATTTACTTAATTGAACCAGTTTATCTGCCTTTCCAATTGCCTACACTAATGAGTGCTTAATCACCTTTGATATTAATAAAATGCTTGAATTCAAGGAAAGTAACTTATTATATTGGAACAATTTTTTTTGTCTACAAATAAAATTCATCCAGCTAATTATTTACCAGGTATAGCCTACATAACAACAACTGGATAGATATACAAATATGTAGAGAATTAATTTACAATAAAATTATATTCCCATTGCAAACTCATGAAAATAATACACCTAAAATACTGGAACTAATGTTTAATATTATAAGTGGCTCTTTGAAAGGCACCTCATTTATATCCTTAATCTATAAAACCCTTAGATCTGATTTCAGCTTTATAAACACCTCTTACTGGGATTACTCTACTAAAATAAATAAAGAAGAATTTACTACTAACAATAAAAAACTCCTCCTAAGATCAATAGATAAAACAACAATCTTCCCCTACTGGAAGATATGCACTTGGAAATTTCTCCAAAGATGTTACTTCACATCACAAACAATTGCAAAAATATATAAAAAGAAATGATATGAAATGCTGGAGATGCAAAGCAGTAGATGCTGATTGGTATCATATGATTGTTGCATGTACAATGTTATCTCAGTTTTGGAGTGGATTTAAAAATGTCTGCAGTGCTTTATGGAATGATAATTGCATAATTTCTAACTCTCTCATTCTATTTAATGTACCAATGCCAGAGGTTATACCCAAAACTCAAGTACATATACTGTGGTCCATTCTCAATTCATGCAGTTGCAAGGAAAGTTGTAAAAAAATTAGAAAACCAATTCTCCTCTCACTTTTAAAAATTAATGTATTCACTTAGCCACAGCAGTATGTGATTAAGAAATCTCTAGCATAAATTTCAAAAGAAAAACTTAACACACAAATTAATTGCTTGGGAAAAGTTACATTTATTATTGCAAACATTTTAATTGATTTCCTGAATGTAGACAAATGTTTAACTTTGTTATGGACTGTGTATATAGTTTTCTTTTTTCAGTAATGATTGTAAATATGTTATTGCTGTTACTTTTCTTATTAAAAAATAAAAAAAAATGGAAAAAAGAAAAAAGAAAATATAATGTAAGTTTTTTTTTAAATGGGAAGTTAAACATGGACAAAGAAATATGCATTTATATTAGATCAACAGAAGTATTTTGATAATGCTAACCATGGGAGGTTATTGAAAAATTTAGACTGAGTGGGAATGCATACAAATTTGCTGGTTGGTTAAAAATGTTAATATATATAGACTAGAGGCATATCCATCAAAGTTGTCCTTTCAGTTTGGTTTTGCATGTAGTGTACGTGCATGGATTTGCTCATAGGCTCAGAAGTTCAGAGGTAAGCACTAGGCTTGCTACGTTTGTGGACCATTTTAAGCTATTTTCCCTTTTTGTGCTAAAAATGACCTATCCCATTTGGTTATTGATTAACCTACCCATCCCATGGTCAATAATTATATATTACCTCTAATAAGAATAAATGGGATCATACCATAGATAACTTGAGGGAACCCATACATGGCACAAAAAATTTAGGAGCTGCCTCTGCCTTTACTTGTGCAGGGGGCAGTCCTGGGGTACATTTTCTTTTTTCCATCTATAGCTCTAAATTCTGCTTGAATATGGACAGGGATAAACTTTCATTTATGTGGATGGGGAGTCTGTTCCACAGCAGTAGTAACTTCTGTGAGATATACTTGCCCATCCAAACCATTCTACTTATGCTGTAGAAAAGGTTTAGATCCCTAGACTGAGTATTTCTGATGCCATTTGACTTGCCGATTTGCAGTAAATCCATCAGTAATGTATCAGGGGATGCCTTGTATGTCAGACACAGGTCATGACTTAGCAGTCTGTAGAATACTTGAGTACAGTAGCAGAGCTTTGACTCAGTACATGTAGGACATGTAATTTAGGCCTTGTATCCTTTTAGTAAGGTATCTCTGTCGGTTTTCCAGTTGTTGCAAGTGCCTGGATAGATACATGCTGAAGGAGGCATTATATGCAATGACTGGCCTAATGAGATCTGAGAAATGGGGGGCAATGATATCCCTAGATGTAGACACAATTCCTTGGTCTATAATCTGTGCAACATGGAAGGACTTTCTTACAAAAGACACATGCTAGTCAAAAGTTGGGTCACTGTCAACATACTTTCTGAACAAGTGGGCTAGTTGTTAGGGGATATTGTCAATGTGGTAGTTCCTGGGGTAGGTAACTTTCCAAAGGATAGAATAATGCATTTTATGGCATTTAGTTTCAGTCCAGGATTTTGGCATCAGTTACTTATTATTATATCTTATTTATTATCTCTTATTGTAAGAGGTTGAGAAGATAATGAGGATATGCATTTTTCATATGTGACTGGAACAGAATGCCAACATTTGTGCCACATGAGGTAGATTTATGGATGATTTGTGTGCTCTGGTAAATGTCAAGATGAAGTATATGGTGAACAAGGTAAAAACAGAAGTATGAATGACTTTGAGGAGACATTTGGATAGAGGAGTGCATGACAGAATGGATTTAGTTTAGACATGATTATGATAACTCTATGTGATTGTTTTTTAAGTATTATTAACCAGTAGTGAACCTCATATTATCGAGACCAAAAGATTGGGTTTTGGAAACTCGAACTTCTAAAATGAAAAAAAAAAAAAAAAGTCAAACATTGCTTTGCCCCCACACCCCCCCTTAATTAAATATACCAACTCCGAGATCGCGCTACAGTGGGGAAAAGGGAAATCTCCCATATTGCGCTGTATGCGGAAGCGCAAAACGGGAGATTTCCCACTTCCTATCAACACCACAAAATAGATAACAACATTACCTACACACAGAGCATACAAGAAGCCTTCCTCTGTGTGCACGTAACCTTTTAAGGTAAGTAAAGTGTTATTTTTTAAAACTTTACATATTCGCTATATGACATTCGAGATTTCAGTATTTCGATAATGTAATATGCTCCCATATATATATATATATATATATATATATATATATATATATATATATAAAGAGAGAGAGAGAGAAAGAGAGAGAGACAGATATCTTTTTTTGGCATTACTGAGTTCAAAATTAAATCGACTGAAGCAGCATATGGCTTTTGCAATTCAGTGAGTGACTATGGTGTGGGTTTCATGAACCTAGTAGTTTTTTTCTGTTTCTTTCTAGGTAGATCAGTTAGTAAGTTGGTAGAGTTGCTTCACAATGGTAAGAGAGACTCACTAGATCAACAGAAGACTGTAAGTGTTTTAAAGACAGTGGTGAAGATGTAGTGGAGGCGGAAGATGAATTTGTGAGTAAATTGTAATTTACTGAAGTTGAGAGTAGGAAAGTGAGATAAGTTGGCAGGACTCACCTGTTCCCACCACACTTCCTTGTCCTTGCCACCCATGACATCCCTGCTACCTGTCCCCTACCTTCTGTCTCTAAACACTAGGTCATAAATGCCCTTTCTAAGCTGAAAACACAGCATCTATGGGACCGCATACCATCCTGGGCTGTGTCCAACATAAATTAGCAAAACCACTGGGTACTGTTTTCAATCATAGTCTAAGCACCGGCTTTGCACCAGCTGAATGGAAAACAGATACCATTATTCCCTTGCACAAAGCGGTGCTTGCACTGACACTGGGGACGATAAACCTCTTAGCTTGACTAGCCTTATTTGTAAGGCCATGGAGCGAGTCATCATGGACCTTATCAACAAAGATATAGGTAATTTCAAAACACTTGAACTTACTCAGTTTGGATTTATCTAAGGGAAATCATGCCTGTTAAACCTGGTGGGCTTCTTTGAAACAGTCATCGAGACCCTGGATGAGGGGGAACCAGTGCATACAGCCTACCTGTACTTAACCAAGGCATTTGACACTATCCCCCACTCAAGCATCATTGACAAACTACCCAACTAGGCATCAACCTTTATATTGTTAGATGGGTCACTAACTGCCTCAGTGATAGAACTCATATAGTCAAAATAAGGGAATCTACCTCCAACAGAAAATCTGTAACCAGTGGAATTCCACAGGGATCAGTGCTGGGACCTCTACTGTTTGGAAACTATTTCTCTGAAGTACAAGCAAAAACTGAAGGTCTGTGGCTGACAAAGTTTGCTTATGACTGCAAACTGGGAGTGGTCATCGAATCTCCAAATAATAACAACATCCTACAAGAGGATCTTACACAAGAAAATGGCTGGTGCCAAAGTCATGGCCTTGCAATCAATGCAAAAAATGTATTATCATTCTTTTTGGTAAAAGTGATATTCCTGCTAACTACCACATCAATAGCAACACCTAAAGTATGCACTCAGTGGTGAGAGACCTGAGCACACAGGTTGACAGCAACTTTACCTTTGACCACCATGTCTCCACAGTGGTAAGAAGGGCATTGTACATTGCTCATCTCATAAGTAAGAGTCTTGCCTCCAGAAAAAAGAAGTTATAATCACCCTGTACTCTTCCCTCATCAGGTCAATAATTGAGTGCAATGCCCCTTTTGGTATGTACCTTTCGAAGCACCTGCAGAAATTGGAGAAACCACAAAGGTTCCTCACAAGGAAAATTCAAGGTCTTCACCATCTGTCCTATGGGGATTGTCTGAAATCAGTAACACTTTATTTTGTTTCATACAGACTACTCAGAGGGGATCTCTGCCTTGCATATCAAACTCAAAAGTAACTTTATTGTCATTCAGACATACACAAGTGCACATCTGAATGAAATTGTTTCTCCAAGCTCATGTGCCAAAAAAAGCATAGCAACACAGCAACAAAAAAAAATACAAAAATACAACAGCAGTGGCAACAGTGACTGAACCTAACATAAGGTACATAAGCAACCATCAACAATGCACAGTCCCATGGACTACAGCAATCCACTTCATTCACACCACCACCACCACCTCCTCCAACATCAACAACAACCTGAGCCACCAGTCCAGTCTTCTCTGCCACCACAGACCAAGTCCAATTCCAAAAACAAAATACGGCAGGCAAAAAAACGGACTTCTGTCACCTGCATTCAACATGACCACTACTACCCATAGGCCCGAACAGCCACAACCAATCCAACGATCATCAGTCCTTGTCATCCACACTGACACCACCACCAACTCCATTTCTGACATCATTGGCAGCTTCCAATTTAAATCAAGCTTCCTCCAACCCAACAAATCCAATTCCGATTCTTTTCAACTGAATCTGGCAGCCAAGAGTCTGACATCTGCCTTCCATATTCTGCACCTTGCTCAACTCAACACTAAAGGCCCAAGCTTCATGAACAGTCCAACAATTCTAAATAAAGCAAAGCAACAAGGACATTAAAGACACCATGGACACCACAAACACCACAGTTGCAGTTGACCGCACACTCAACCTAACCGAACTGGCCATGCAATGAATCACAGACAAAAACATACAACACACACATTAGGAGCTAGACAGGCCACTGCCACACAAGGCACTGCCATCTTCAGAGAGACATGTAAGGCAATCTCTGACCCTGCATTATTGGAAATGCTTCATATCCAAAAGTCAAATGGTACACAGGTTACTCACTCGAAAGACCTTAACCTGGTATGTGACCTTAATAAAATCTTCTGGAGGGATAGCTTTGTCTCCTAGAGGTTACCACACCTTTTGAACAGACTTCAACTTCATGTCAAACAGAGCACCTCATTGGCTCTCTTCAAATGCAATCAGAATGATTGGATGGGTGACCATAAATTCATCCCCAGGGGTCCACCTGTTTCCCTCTTGGACAGGGGCAATAGGTGCTGATCATGGAAATAAGGGTAAGAACTTGGCTAGGCTTGTAAGGGCCCGAGGGGCATTAGCCTAGTAACTTCCTACAATCCGATGACAAACCTTTAGAAATAGTAATACTAGAGTTGCTTTCTTTTTCTTGTTTTTTAATACCATTACCAAAAAATCAAGGAACTGAGATCATGTTTTATTAAAATGTTTTGAACCCTTATTACTCACAGATAAAAATGGAGTGACTACAACACGTGAAATAGAAACATGTGCTGTGGGAGATCTGGTATGTAATACTGAGCATTATTTGTGGCACCTGGAATTTAGTGATTTTTGATAGCATGAACTGAAATGCAGAATGTTTGTTTAGTTTTCAAGAAAGTTTTTTACTGTTTATTTCTTGATTTATAAAGCAGTGATGTTATCCAAAGAAGAGGAGATTTTGAAGTTACATAAAAAGATACCTCTTTATGAAAAGAAAAACAGCAAACTAAATGAGGAATCTTTTGGTGTTAGCTCAATTTGTATTTTTCTCTTGTGTGTGTATTTTGTTTAATATTACTTTAACAATGCATTATGTTTTCATATTAATAAACATTAATCCTATGTTTTCTGCCATATTGCTTATGTTACTAGTCTGCCATGGTTTAAGTCTACTGCCTGAATACCTCTGCTTCTTAGACACTCACATCTATTTCCAGTGCAGTCCAAAGCTATTACAATTATGATCATTTAGGTGTACCTTTCCAGTCGCGCTCTACACAATGTTTTCCTTTCTTGGCTAAGATGGAAGTTGTCTCTTATTTGCAACTTTGTCTGTCTACCCTCCCTCAATTCCTAATCCTGTTTTTATCTTGGCCACTGGCGCACCTAGTCGTTATACTTCTTAATCCTTTCTTTTGTCAGTGCGATGTTTGGTGACACGGGTAACATTTTGAGATGGATATGTCCAATCACTGCCCTGACATCTCTCAGCCATAGTGACACAGGTAACATTCTGACTGGATATGTCCAATCACTGCCCTGACATCTCTCCGCCACCATCCTGGCCTTGTTTGGTACCATCTCTGCTCTCTTCTTTTACAATTTGTTGATGCTTAAATGTGCTGTTCTCCTGAAGTGATACTAAGCCCTGAAATAGTCCTCACTTAAATCCTCTGTCTCTTTTTTTTCTGACCTTATGATTGAGTCACCATTCAGCAAAACCTTCTTGGTCTCTGATCTGGTTCTCATCTTCACTTCTTGCCTAATAACCACTACCATTCCTATCGGTAATCTTTTCTCCTATATTTGCACCAACCCTACTCTTTTTCATCATAGCTCTCAACTGTCCAGATTATCACAGAACGCCCAGATTTTTGACTCATAATTTTGATCCATTTCTCATAAAACTGTAGTTTTTTGGCAAATCACTGGCAAATAACTGAGGTGTGAAGTTGAAAATAATGGAAGACATTTGATCTTCAGACTTCATATCCTTCACAAAATTCATGCCAATACAAACCCTGTTATCCTATTAATTTTCTAACTTTGTAAGAGCAGTATTTAAAAAGTGCCCCTATTTTTGGACCTTTTTTGTGGCTTTGTCCACATTTATTGCTGTAAGAGGTTGATAGGTATGTTTCTCACTGTCTGTGTTCATTGCTCATCTGCCTTTCTGCTGCATTTAATTCCTTCTTCTTCCTTCCTGTTCATTTCTTACAATACTTTTAACCTGGATACTGATATTGATAAAGGCATGTATACTATTACTATTTCTACTAAACAAAAACAGAATATGGGTGTATTTATTTAACATTTGTTTACCCGGAAAGTCCAACTAAGACAGAGCCCATTTTTACCAAAGAACCAGGAAGAAACACTCCGGATGAATGCTTTTGGAATGTGCAAGGAAACTGGATTACTCATAGAAAACCCATGTGAATGCAGGGCGAACATGCACACTCCACCTAAAAGGCACTCCAACCAAGAATCAAACCAAAGAACCTTTTTCTGTGAGATGACGATGCTAACCACTGCACCGTAGCAGAGCCCAGCAACAAAGAAGTTTAGAAGTAATAAGTAAATAAAATACAATCAACAGTATTCATTATTAAACAAAACATATTATTCAGTATTAAATATCAAGTAGAGAAACTAGGGTATGATGGCACTTTTTAACATATTAAAATGTCTGGGAAAGCCAAGAGAAGATTTGTTTGCATGGCATACATGGTGCCAAATTTATTTACTACACTTGCAATGACAGAAGGCAGCACTATTTTTGTCTTTTACAGTATATGGCTCATATAATACAATTTACCTTTGTAATATTTCTGTTTATACATATATATTTATTATGGCTGAACTGTCACAATGGTAACATTCCTTGTAAGAACTTACTACTAACAACTAGGAAAGTCTTTAACATACCCAGTGGTATTAAGGAACGATTTAGGCATTGTACTTTGTTTTTTTTTGGTCCTGAATATATATACCATGAACTATCATTTGAAGCAATTGTCTATTTGTTTGCAAGCAATCATTATCTTATTTGTCCATTCTGTAGGAAGAATTGTGGTGATGGTGACCACTTTTATTTGTTTAAAGGTATAAGTTCCTGATTTAAGATGAATGTTAATATTGTTTGGAAATCCTGCAAAGTAGATTTAAAATTCTTTGTTCTCATACATATTGTGGCCAGTACACTTTTCTCTTTTATATCAGAACTCAATACAATGTATGTCCTATTTGGAAACCTTTATATTATATGAGATGTTTAGATTATGGACTTTGAAACTGAGTTTCTTATATCCACAACTCAAAAATCTTAAGCAAGCATCATGATTCAGGTGAAGGACATTGTACTATAATGCTGGTGATCTAAAAAAAGTAACAACCTTCAGGAGGTAGTAAACTCATGTCTGGAGTGCAAGGTGAAGTTTTTACTCTCCCCAAGAGAAATGTTTTTGCAGGTACCTCCTCATAGAAATCCTTTAGTAGAAGCTGGAGAGGGAAGATTTATATCATGGTTTAGGTGGCACTGGGAATTTGAGTAGAGTATGCATATTGTAATGGCAATATTGCTTTCCACTGTATAAAGGGGAAGCATACATTGTTGATCCCTTAAATATACTATATACACTCCTGATTAGCACTTTGTCAGTCTAGAAAGGGGTGCAGACTGCTTAGCTGTAGGATGTCTTGGCAGGCATGATTTAGAACCACTGTTGACCTAAAAATTATTTGAAGAATGCCTCTGGGAGTACAAGCTAGCAAAAGAATGCATTTCTAAAAATATCTCAGAAATCTGATCATCGCAGAACTTGTTTTGTATTTTGATCTGCTACCATTTGTGGACTTCAAAAGAATGTCTTCTTTCAGGAGAACTTGATAGTATCTAAGGCTGCATAGTTATTTTTGCATATAACTATGGCTGCATTTTATTATGTATAGCCTGATTTTTTCAGTAGAATAGCTTAGGCACTAATTACCTACATCAAAGCTGTTTCTGCTAACAATTGCACATGTATTTTCTATTGAGAAGTGCTTTCACAAACTTCCAAATGATAGTTTACTAGCTTATTTTATTTGTGTGAGTGGAGTATTCTGTGCAACTGCTGCAGTTTTGTAGAAGGCTTTTACTGTTGCTTTACTATACATGGGTCTTTGTTGCTGTAGTTGTAGGGTGTCTTGACTTTATAGGTTATACTTGGGGGAAAAGTCCCCTTAGGCTTGCTCCTGTCTGTTCCATATTTACCTTTGTTTGCTAGATTCAACATCTTAGAATAACTTTAAAAGGATATTTCTTTTTTTTAAACAGGCCCTGCACCAATAGTGGTCTTTGTACTATAATCAAATTCTAGAATTTTCCAGTTCCTGCATATAGCTTCTTTGATATCTTTAGAAGCAAGGATATAATTTAAAATGGTGCTTAAACACATATCATACGACACACCATTACCAAACAAATGATATCACTATATAATAGAGACTTAGAGAGAGAGCATCTTCATCTACAAACTTATGTCTTAGCAGCTACTACCATTCTTTGGGATACACCATGACTTTGAGATTCAATGCCATTTCATCCAGCTCTTTATAAAGTAAATTATCAGAAACAGTCAGCTAGATGGATCTTATTAACTGTCTTTTAAGAATATTCACCTTTAAATAAGTAGGATCCATGATTTCATATTTAAAATAGGTATTACTAACAACCTGTTTTCTTTGGCTTGCTCTTTTTGTAGAGATAATAGCTTATCTTATATAGGTATTAGCTAGTTACAGGACATTTAGAGTGTTGTATGTGGAGTTTGACAATTGTATACCTGATATACCTCTGATATACCTCCTATACCGAGCCAACAGATATTGCCAATATACTGGCTGACAGATTCAGTGCCAACTTTACCCCCCCCCAAAGGACCAATCACAATACCAGTAGATTGTCAGGCACCCAGTATTACTGCTGCACAGGTTAAAACAGCACTGTCCAAGGCCAAGAATACAGCTTCTATGAGACCTGACAATATCCCTGGCTGTGTTCTACATGAACTACAGAGTGAACTGGCACCTCACCTGTGCACCCTGTTCAATCACAGCCTTACCTCAGGCTTTGTCCCTACTGAATGGCACACTGCTACAGTAATCCCTCTCCACAAAGGATGAGTGACTACAGACCCTGGGAACTATCGCTCCATTAGCCTAATGAGTCTGATATGTAAAGCTATGGTACGCATCATCATGGACCTAATGAACAAAGATATAGGGAATCGCCAAACTCTGGATCCCACACAGTTTGGTTTTGTGAAGGGTAGATCATGCCTGCTCAACTTGGTCGACTTCTTTGAGTCAGTCACCAGAGCTATGGATGAAGGCAAGGTGGTTCATACAGCCTACCTTGATCTGGCCAAGTCCAGTGATACCATTCCCTACTCAGGAATCATAGAAAAACTCACCAAGCTAGGGATCACCACTATATCACTAGGTGGGTCGCAAATCGGCTCACAGCTAGAACCCACAGTGTGAAAGTAGCTGACTCCAAGTCAGACTGCTGACTAGTCATGAGTGGAGTCACAGAGGGTTCAGTCTTGGGTCATCTCCTGTTTGGTATCTACATCTCTGAAGTCCAGGCCAACACAAAGGGACTCTAGCAGACAAAGTTTGTAGATGATTTCAAGTTGGAAGATATTATTAACCCCCCAAGTGATGTTGGCATCCTACAGAATGGCCTCACTGAGATCAACGACTGGTGCCAGACCCATGGCCTTAAGCTCAATGCCAAAAAATGTGTCATCATCCCCTTTGGGAAAAATCCGGTTCCCATGAATTACCACATCGATGGTAGTCCACTGAACACAGAAGGTGTTATAAGAGATCTGGGAGCACAGATTGACAGCAACCTCTCCTTCAACCACCATGTTGCCACTATGGCCAGATAGTCCTTCTATATGGCAGATCTCATTACTAAGGTTTTTGCATCCAGGAAGAAAGAGGTCATTGTCTCCTTCTACTCTTCCCTCATTAGGCCAATCATCGAGTACAATGCCCCATTTGGCATGTCCCTCACTAGACACCTGCAACAACTGGAGAGGCCGCAAATGTATCTCACTAATAGGATCTTAGGCCTGAAACACATGTCGTACACAGACTGACTCAAAAAGTCTACTAAGAGGTGATCTCTGCTTGACTTGCAAAGCCATGTCTGACCCTGCTCTGTTAGAAATGCTACATCTAAAGAAATTCCAATCCCTCGACACCACATGCTCCGGAGACCTCAACCTCATTACCACAATCAATAGAATGTATTGGAGGGACAGGTCCATAACCCAGAGACTGCTCATGCTATGGAATAGACTTCCCATACATCTCAAGCAGAGCACCTCGCTGACCCTCTTCAAGAGAAATCTTGATGAGTGGATAGGAAATACAAAATTCACCCCGGGGATCACTCCAGTGGCTTTACTCAACAGGGCACTGGGAACTAAGGTCAGGCGGTATGATGCCAGGGTAATCCTATGGCTAGGCTTGTAAAGGCCACAGGGCCATTAGCCTAGTCCACACCTATGTGCATATGAACCTATGATTCCAGTTTATCATTTCCAACTGTGATTCTTTTGCTTTGGAAATGATAAAAGTTAGAAACTTTCCCATTTTAAATTTCCAGGTAGTAAGAAATGGGCACTTATTGCAGGTGAGCTGGTAATTTATCTAATATGCTTGTGATAATTATATCTAGGACTGTGCTTTGCCTGTCATAACATTGGGTCAGGTAGCTTTGCTCACAAGCTAAGGCAAGTTGTTTCCTGACAGATTCCTGATTAGTAGTTGTTTTATCTGGCTTTTCCAGTCAGTATTTAGTTCTCTGGTTATTATCAATTTATGCTATTTGTTTTTGGATACTAGTTTTCAGATTCTCTTGAATAAGGCTGGTAGAAGATAAAGCAGTAATCATGTTGTATTTCTATTACCATTAAAATGGGACTACCATCAGAGGTGGTCCTGGGAGTTAGTCTAGGGTGATTGAAGTTCACTTCTTTATCAAATAATTTTCTCTCCTATCTGGCTATGACAATCTGACACTTTTCAGTAATGCAGGGAGATATTTGGCTATTTGACTTTAACCAAGGTTCATTTAAGATCAGCTGAGATATTATTTTACAACTGTAGGTGGGCAGACACACTTTCCTATGTGTTCCTTTATTATTTATGCTTGTTATATTGCTATGTTCATGTACAATAAGGGTAGTCACTTTATGCTTGCCACTGACACTTAAGCATTTATGGGAAAAGTGGGATCTGAATTATTGTTTTCACTGCATGGAGTAGTAAAGAGGGCCTGGTTTAACTGTATGTCTCTTGCTTATGGTGTTAGTAGGACTGTGGGATTTAGAATAACTTTTTGGCTTCATTTTATGGTTAAAACTCTGCATTGTTTTGACAATAATTTTACACTGGCAATATATTTCCATTTGTTGATTGCTGGAATGTTGGTTAACTAAGCCCTCCATCATATATGTATATTGGCAAAGGATTTTTCTTTTCTTTTGCTTGGAGCTTTTCTCCCCGGGCCTCTACTGAAAATGGACATGTATCCAGTTAGACTAGCCCGGTCAACAAATGTAAATAAATAAATAATAAATAAAATTTAAGATTTAGTGGAGTAGCTCTGTTTTGTTGCATTGTTTAATTTAGGTGCAGGATAACCTCAAGGGCTATACTAAGATTATTTAGCAAATGAATGGTTAACAGTAAGAGACAAAGCTATTGATGGTGGGGATGGGCAAGAATGTTTAACACTGACTTAGTAGAGAAAAGCTGAAAAGTGGTATGGAAAGTAGAATGCCTAGAATATCTTTGTTGTAAAAAGTGCTGGAAGAAGGTGAAGTGTATTTATGGAACACAGACGGATAGGATTGTAGTGACGAGTGTTTGTCAAGGAACACAAAAGGATAGGATTGCAGGGAAGAGTGTTTGTAGAACATAGTAGATTTAGTATCCCATGGACTTAGCACAAGTAGCTTACTTAGGTAGAACTTTATCTGAATGGTTATGGGGGTGGTCAGCAGTTGGTTAAATGAGATGGGGTTTGACTAATGCTATAAATGAAATGATGTTTGGGTGGGTGGGGATGGGGGTAGGGTATAGAAATGAATGATAGGCCATGCAGAGCATGGATACCCTGTTCCTGTGCTGTAGCTGCTCCATAGGTTCATAGGTTCATAGGTAGGTGCCAGGCTATTGGCCCTAGGGCCTATATAAGCCTAGCCAAAAATGTACCCTGGCTTTCGCCACCCAAGAAAGTTATTTTCCTGTGCCCTGTCGAGCAGAGCCCCAGAGATGATCCCCGAGGTGTATTTCCTATTTCCCATCCAATCATCAAGATTTTTTTTGAAGAGTATTAATGAGGAACTCTGTTTGACATAGATAGGTAGTTTGTTCCAGAGTATGGGAAGTCTCTGGGACAGGAATCTATGCCTCCATCATGTTCTGTTTATTGTGGTGACAAGGTTTAGGTCTCTAGAGCGTGTAGCTCAGAGGGATTGGGATTTCTTTAAGTGGAGCATGTCCAACAGCTCTGGGTTTGACATAGCTTTGTATGTTAGGCAGAGATCACCTCTGAGTAGGCAATATGAGACGGAGTAAAGCTGGAGTTTTTTGAGACCGTCTGCATAGGGCATCTGTTTGAGGCCAGTAATTCTCTTTGTGAGGTATTTCTGTGGCCTTTCCAGTTGTTGTAGATGTCTTGTGAGGTACTTACCAAAAGGAGCATTGTACTCTATAATGGGACTAATGAGTGATGAGTAGAGGGGAACAACAACCTCTTTTTTTCTGTATGAGAAACCTTTTGTGATGAGGTGAGCCACACAGAAGGATATCCTGACCACTGTGGCAATGTGATTATCAAAGGAGAGACTACTGTCCACCTGTTTCCCAAGGTCTCATCACATTTTCGGCATTAAGTAGACTACCAGCTATGTGGTAGTTCATGAGTACAGAGTTTTTACTAAAGGGGATGACAATACACTTTTTGGCATTGAGCTTCAGGCCATGGCTTTGACTCCAGGCATCTGTCTCAGTGAGGCCCTTTTGTAGTATGTCCACATCATTAGGAGTTTTGATTATGGCTCCTAGTTTGCAGTCATCTGCAAACTTTGTTAGCCAGAGACTTTCTGTGTTAGCCTTTACTTCAGAGAAGTTGATACCAAACAGGAGAGGACCCTGGACTGAACCCTGTGGTACTCCACTTGTCACTGGTCTGAAGTCGGATTTGGAGTCTGCTACTTTCACAGTGTGGGTTCTGTCCATGAGCCAGTTGGCAACCCATCTTGTGACATAGGGATTTATACCTAGTTTAGTGAGCTTATCTATAATTCCAGAGTGGGGGATGGTGTCAAAAGCCTTGGCGAGATCTAGATAATCTGTGTGAACCACCTTACCCTCATCTATGGCTTTGCGGACTGCTTCAAAGAAGTCAATTAGGTTTTGAAGACATGATCTGCCTTTTACAAACCCAAACTGGGTAGGGTCCAGAGTTTGGAGATTACCAATGTCTTTGTTTATGAGTTCCATGATGATACGTTCCATGGCTTTGCAGACCAGGCTTGTCAGGCTAATGGGGCGGTAGTTCTGGGGTCCGTCGTGGCTCCCCCTTTGTGGAGTGGGATAACCGTCGCGGTGCACCATTCAGTGGGTACAAAGCCTGAGGTGAGGCTATAATTGAACATGGTACTTAGGTAGGGTGCCATTTTATTCTGTAGTTTGTGTAGAATGCAGTCTGGGATATTGTCAGGTCCTGTGGATGCTGTGTTCTTGGCTTTGGAGAGTGTGTTTTTTCCACAGAAACCATTCTACAGTAATTGAAGGTCAGAACAGAATGACAGCTGATCCCCCAGTGCTATTGTCATTAAAGGAATTCAGCTTTCATAAATAAGGTCACTCTGCATTTGAAACTAAATTTATTTGCATGATTTGATATTTTCATGTTGCCCAAAGGATTTTACCAACCATCCCTTAGCTGTTATGGTCCTTACAGTATCTCTTCAACATTCCTTTTAATATTTAAAGAAGAATATACTGTATAAGCAGCAGTAACAATATTCTGTTTAGAAGATAGTGAAGGAGTGAGAGTGTAAAATAAATTTTGTGCCATTACCTTGCTTTTAGGAGAAGCATACATGGTTAAGAGGAACTAACACACGGTAATCCCAGCACATCTGATACAGCACTCTTGTGTTCATTATGCACTTAGAAATAGAGTGCTGAGATTCTAAACAGCTAAACCTATAGTTTACTGTTTCTTAAATATTCTGCATTGCATATTAGACTACTGGGATGGGGCATCAAGAGTAAACACCTTGTACTGAGCTGCAGGACTACAGTTCATTTGATCTTTTCCCTAAACCCTTTCCCTATCCCCTCCCTGAACATGGATTAAGCCTTGGCTATCACTCAGCCAATACTAATGTTCTACACATCTGGTATCAAACCCTAATATAAAAAAATGGGAATGTAGCTGTAACTTAATTTTTGCTGCTATTCTAAGCATTCAGAAACAACCACAGGTATAACACCATTCAAAAGCATTTCATAGGAAATGAAGAAGTCCCTCCTCCCTCTCTTACCATCTACATGCACCATTTTCCTATATTTTGACTCACTGTTGCAAAACTTTTGAATAATAGAGAACTGCACAGTTTTAGTGTAAGGCATAAGAACTGATGAAGCCGTTGTAATACTGTGAAAGCACTTATGCCTTTGTCTGTGCCTGTTTCCTGAATAAACTGTTGCTGGTTTTATGATAGCCTGGTGTTGTTTCATCTTACTTCTGCTTGTTGGATTTATTTTTTGGTTCGAGAAGCATTTATTCAGCATACGCTGGTATTATTGGACTTTTGCATAATTTACAATATACACAGAGATTTAAGATAGATAATGGTTAAAGGGGGAGTACGCTTTTAGCAGACTTAAATTAATAAAAGTGAAAAGGGTGTTAGTCATATTAAACTGGTAAGAAAAAGAAGAAAACAGTAGAACAGAGTACACTGAGTGAAAGGCTTGATGAGGGGTGATTTATGTTATGTGACTTACTGTGTTGCAACCACATTTTGCTTACATTGTTATAGGCTTGATTGGAATTTGAGAAAAGTTGAGGTGTCATTAAGTTTGTAAAGGGATTTCCACAGCTTGAGGTGTGAGTTGAGAAAAAAAATGAAAAATTCCTAAATTTTCATCTCCACGCACAAAAAATTAATCTCTCTCTCCTATGCTGAGTTACTAGGATCTTCCTTTTCCTTTCTTGACCCTGCAATAATGCCATAGGTAAAGGTATTTTACTGGCACAGCTATAATATGGTCTCCTTCATATTACTACAGATTCTGTTTCCACTATTCAAACCAACTCACATGCCACATGTTACATTATGTCTAATTTGTTATAATAATTTAAACTGCATATGTTTTTGTTTTATTTTTGAAGATTTTAAAATTATTGTTCTTAAAATGTTTTGTAATAATTTGAAGCTTTGCTCCCTGGGCCTTCACTGAAAATGGGCTTCTACCCAGTCAGACTTTCCTAGTAATCAAATGTCAATAAATAAATAAATAAATAAACATGCAGATTCTTCATTCAGCACCACTGCAAAAAAAAAACATGAAAAGCTAACTGGCTACCTGGAAAACAATGCACTTTCTTCTTGCCTCTCATCTGTTTAAATGTATTAAGAATTATTAGGAATGCCCCCCCCCTGACAGACTTATTCAGAGATGCACCAACGTACATTAGAAATATTAATCACTCAGGTCCTCTCCTCCGAATCCCTCAAAGTTGGCTTCATTGAACAAACTGTTCTCAGTCCATAATACCAAATTGTGGGAATTTCTACCTCTTTTCCTAAAGGTCATTTATCTTAATCCATTTTATAATCAGAATGAAAGGAACATAACAAGACTTTAGGACAATACAATCACTGTCACTCTCTTTTCATACAACACAGTCTCTTCCTGCCTTATTTTCCTCTCTATATCTTGTCTGACTATATATTTCACTGTGATTCTTCCAGCATGCCAGCTCTGATAAATGCACTAAACAACTTAAAGTGCTTTGGTAAAAGCATTATCAGCATTCATTTTCTGAATGTTGTAACGAAGATTGTGCTGCATGGCATCTTGGGGCCTTAATAACTGCCTCCTTTGCCAACTCTAGCTGTCCTCTGCTATTCTCCACCTACATCAACAAAATTCTAATTGTGTACCCTCATATTCTTCTCTCATTGAGAGCAGATAGCATGGTCCTCAACCAGATAGGATGTCCACATTACAATATAATGAATGATTGAACAGTTTAAATGTTGAACACAAAACCACCTACATTACCTTAGCGACATCTGCTAACCTCACCTCTAACTTTGACCCTGCCCCTAATCCAAACCCTACAGCGTTCCTTAAAAAAATCTTCTCATAACACTACCACTGCACAAGACAGGAGTGGACACATTCACGTGCACCAATACAGTGCTACTAAACTAGATCTCACCCCTTATTCTATCCTTTTACTTTACCCTAACTCTGACCCTAACCTGCATATACTCACATGCACATACAATGAAGTTATAACTTTACCTAACCCTTACCTTAATCCTAAACTGCATACGCTTGTGCACACACAATAAAACTATCCCATTACCTAA
This sequence comes from Protopterus annectens, assembly GCF_019279795.1. Taxonomy (NCBI): domain Eukaryota; kingdom Metazoa; phylum Chordata; order Ceratodontiformes; family Protopteridae; genus Protopterus; species Protopterus annectens. The sequence continues at coordinate 488,745,803 of NC_056744.1, forward strand.
CCCATGCCCTAACTCTAACCCATAAACAGCGATGTGTACACACACACACACACACACACACACACACACACACACACACACACACACACACACACACACACACACACACTTACATACACACATGCACACTGCCATATTAACCCACTTACCAGATTCAAAAAATTCAAGCATTGAAAATGGTTTGAAACAGGTAAACAAAAAACTTCCCAAACACTGTCTTCCAACACCACGTAAAAAATCCACTACGAAACCTGCGTTTGAAATATTTATTTAAGCTTCTCTTTAAACATGCACTTTTCGTCAGATTTAAATATCCAACTTCATCAGAAACAAAACTTTAAGTTAATAATCTACTAGAACATTTTATAGCACCCAAATCTCATTGAAATCACATTGAAGTCACGCAGCACTACACATGTACTATGCAGAGAGCTCATCCTACTGGTGAGACTTGCAACTACTAATTAATTCTTTATTTTTTATTGTTTGTTTGATAAAAAATATAAAAATAATATACTAACAAATGTAAATATAAAAATGTATAATAAATCTCCAAATAAAGAATTATGTTAAGCTTTATATAACTAACAATGTTAAAATAGTTAAAAATAGATAAAAATAAAGTTTTGACTTGTAATTTCGATCTCAAAGAACTGCACATGTATTTGCTCATAAAAGCAGCAAAGTCTCAAATCTAAAAATACAAATGAGAATTCACCTTAACAGATTTTTCAAGCGTAGGACACACATAATCGAATTACACTCATTCAGGCCAGGAAACTGGCAGGCATTCAGCCTTAATTGCCAACAAAGCTCTAACCTTTCCAATCTAAGTGACTCCGGACCACCTCTTCCGTCATTGTATAGTTGTTGTATGACGCTAAATTTGAAATTATGTGTGGGCTGTTCTAAAATGTGTCTTGCCAATGCATTTGTGGATTTACTATTGTTAATACTATATATGTGTTCATATATCCTGTCCCTTAGTCTTCTGTCGGTTTTGCCGACATAGAACGCGGGACAGTGGGTGCAGCAGTTATATAAAGCTTAACATAATTCTTTATTTGGAGATTTATTATACATTTTTATATTTACATTTGTTAGTATATTATTTTTATATTTTTTATCATTGTTCATTATAGCATTGTATTTTCTGAGTTGCGACCTGCATGTATATGAGATTTTATATAAGTAGAAATTAAACAAACAATATATATGAAAAACAAACAATAAAAAATAAAGAATTAATTAGTAGTTGCAAGTCTCACCAGTAGGGTGAGCTCTCTGCGTAGTACATGTGTAGTGCTGTGTGACTTCAATGTGATTTCAATGAGATTTGGGTGCTATAAAATGTTCTAGTAGATTATTAACTTAAAGTTTTGTTTCTGATGAAGTTGGATATTTAAATCTGACGAAAAGTGCATGTTTAAAGAGAAGCTTAAATAAATATTTCAAACGCAGGTTTCGTAGTGGATTTTTCACGTGGTGTTGGAAGACAGTGTTTGGAAAGTTTTTTGTTTACCAGATTCAAAAAATTGCCATTTAAATTTATAAGTGTATCATAAATGGAATACACCTACTTTTACATGTTCAAACAAACATACATTCAAACAACCCTTCGGGACACATGCACACATATATACACACACAGATATTATTGTCATGCAGATGGTGATCAACAGCCATTTTACTGAAATCTAAATTGCTAACATAGTTTGTCAAGTTTCAAGCTATCAATAGAGAGAAGCAGTAAGAGGTGGTCTTGTCCCCCTATATGATACATATTGGCCTTCATTTCTATGTTTTAGGAACTAGAGTTCTGATATTTTTAAATGTGTATATGCATATGGATACAGCTATCGCTCTTTATTTACATCTGTATCTCTATTTATCTATATATCTATCTGTCGGTCTATCCATTTATATATCTATCCATCTATCTAAATGCATTTTTGGCTTAATTTACATTGTCTTTATGAATGTTCTAACCTTTTGCTAAAATGTTTTTTGCAGTGTTGCTATAATGCAAGGACAGGTATATTTGGTGTGGATCACATACCCCCACCCGTTCCTCTTACCTAGTGGGGCTTTAGCAACCAACCTCCTTATCTAATAAATAATTACCCTAGGGTTTGCACTAACAATGATGAAGGGGAGCCCTTCGCTATTACTTTGATTTTCTTTATAAACCTTTTTCATTAAAAGAACTGCATCACAGTAGATTCACAGCGTTTATAGCACGTTATCGAAAGATGAAAATAGCGAATGCTATTTCATCGACCCCAAAACATCTAAACATGAAAATATCAAACATTCAGAACACCGATTTTTTTCCCATGGAAAAAAATTTGCTGCTCCGAAACCCATACACACAACACAAGCACATCAAACAGCAACCACACACATACACTTAAATTCCTACATCTAATGCTAAACTAAACTAAACATACACTGCTATCTACCCACTTACCTTAACCCAAACCCTAACCCTAAGGTCCGTCACTATCGCACACTCACCTAACCCGCTCCCTAACTCACTTAAACCGCCCCAACCCTAAAGTCTGTCACTATCGCACATACACCTAACCTGAGCCCTAACCCTAACTCACTTAACCCGCCCCTAACCCTAACGTACAAATAATCGCACACTTACCTGAACCCAACCCGTAACTTTCCACCACAGCGCAAAGAATAGCAAAGCCACAGAAACAGCCAACCAAATTCTTTCCCAAGGAAAGAATTTGCTGTTCTGCAGCTTCCCTATTCTTAGTGTTCGCTGAATAGTGTTCGATATCAGAGCATTCAAAGTTTTAATACTTCGATGTTCTGATATACACCCGATTCACAGACAGGTAAATATATTGATAGCTAGATGTAGATATACATATACATTAGATAAAAATATAGATACAGATGCAGATTTGTACGTGTGTGTGTGTGTGTGTGTGTGTGTGTGTGTGTGTGTGTGTGTGTGTGTGTGTGTGTGTGTGTGTGTCCTGTTTGGTTACACAGTTGTACGAAGATTCTTTGATTGCTTTCCCATGATACTTCCGTAGTACATCTTCAGTTCAAAGGTACTTTGTCAGCTGACATAACAAAAGTTAGACGTTTAAATCACTGAAGAATATACCCAGTCAGGTGATAGTGCAGATAGTGGTGCAATTCATTTTCTTGATATCGTATTGACAGCACTTCTTGTCTAGCCTTACTAATATCTCTGATGTATACCATGCATCTATATGCAACTATTTTGAAAATGTGGAATAAAAATTCAAGCACCGCACTTTGTTCTTTAAATGTTAATAAAAGAAAGAAGAAAGAAACGGTAGAATACAGAAAAGAATGAAAGAGATGGTAATATGATTTATTTTTGCATTTCTATGCAAGCTACTAGCTTCAGAAAACATGAGCAAAAATTAAACTGTAGTAGTTGAACATCTCCTCAATATTTAAATTGACAACCATTAACTCATACCATTTGTGTGATTAACATGTATAACATTAGAATAAATATGGCTTTCAATCTAATAACATGAACAGCGTATTAAGGGGCATTTAAAATAGCACTGCATTTTGGCAAAACTGCATTATGTTGCTTTATTATAGCACATAGCTATAACTAGGATTTCTTAGTTAAAATTGTATGTCATACACATTGTAACACTCGTTTATGTAGCCAACTGTGCTTTGCTAATTAAGATTCCGCCAAGAAAAACAGCAAGTGGACTGATCCTAGCTAAAACAACAGAACAGAGTTTGCAGCACTGGGAACTATTGTCTGAACTGAAAATTATATTTTGCGATCCCCTTACAAAAACAAGCATTTGGGTTAAATCTATTGTCCTCCCTTTATGTATCAGGTAATCCTACTACCCAAGACAAATTAATTTGACATTATATACATAAACATATCTGCAGCACAAAGAGAGAAAGTAAATCACCTATCACTGTTGGATGAAAAGGAACTTGAATTCCTATTACATTTCTGCTTTTTGTGGTTAATTGTATCAAGAAAATATATAGTCTAGATTTATAGACATGACTATAAACTTTATTATTTTCATATTAGATCCGTCAGAGATTAATAAATGATATTTCAGTACTGAATATGCAGAAAACCTAGCTTCATCAGACCTATCATTGGGTATAATGCCCCCTTTGTTATATACCTAACCAGGCATATCCAACAATTGAAATGTCAACAGCGTTTTCTTACTAAAAGAATGTAGGGCGTAAATAACATGTCCTTCGCAGCCCACCTCAAGGGCCTATCCCTGTATTTTGTCTCCTACAAGCTGTTGAGGGATGATCTGTGCCTGGTATACAAGGCATTGTCATACCTCACTCTGATGGACCACCTGCACATCCACAAAACAAATAGCACCAGAGTTACCCATTCTAATAACTTAAATCTTGTGTGTGATATAAATAGGACCTGCTAGAGACACAGTTGTGTATCCCAGAGACAACCCCTTCTCTGGAACAGGCTCCCCATCCATATGAGGCAGAGTTCCTCCCTAACCCAATTCAAATGTAACTTGGACAATTGGATGAGGAACAAGGGATGTATCTCTGGTTTGGCACCTGTGTCTTTAATGGACATGGGCAGCCTATAAATAGTTCATCTCCCGAGGCCCTGCTAACACTTATCAAGGGTACAAGAACTTCTCAGAGATTTGGAATGTATGGCTAGGCTTAAAAAGGCCCTGATGGTCGTCAGCCTAGTAAACACCTATGAACCCTAAAATGTTCAGCAAATGCATCAGTTTATTTTCCATTGTTGTCTAACTATGTTTATCAGCTACTAAAAACCAACAAGTCTTCTCTAAATGTGCACATTTCTCACAGAAAAAGTAATGTTATGGACAAGAATACATTCAGCACACAAATGCACTATGCTGGGCTTGACACACCCCTCCAAAAAAAAAAAAAAAAGCGAAGAATGGAGTTATATTTTTGATGGACCGAAACTGACTTTTATAGACGTACTGCTTGCAATACTACCACAAAGTACAGCATACTTGAAGCATATTGGTACCATACACATATAATGAATTAGAAATGTTATATATGGATGAGTGAGAATTCAATATGCAGATTAATTAATCTGCTGAGTTTTTCCTGTATCATGCAGATAATGACTTTATTTATCTCTGTGGTAAATAATGGACTCAATGAATGCTCTTTTCCCTTAAAGTAAAACCATGTGAATTATGAAAAATGTATTTGGAATCTCTTAATTATTTATTTGTTTTTTTTTTTAATTGTTTTCTTTTTTCTGCATAGATGGTAAATGTTATACCTCTAGTATTCTAATGAAAGCTATGACCCTTACTGTGCATTCAGTTACCCATAGATCAGAGCACAATGACAAGTGTTTTGTGAAGGTACTTTTGAAGTTCATATGTACATGTTCTCGGTGATCAATCAATGATGGAATTCTTTTATCACTCATGGCAACCCAAGCAATGGTTACAATAACTTGTAAACTACGCTTGTAATATGAGATAGGCCATTTTGGAGTGAGATGGTGAATATTTTATATGTATTACTGAACTTTTTACTTAGTTTTGGCTTGCATAGCATGTATATGGCTTATGAGATAGGCAGCGAATTTTAGGCCAAGACGTTACTGTTTACATAGTTTCTTAGATTAAGCATATGACTTGATTGAATGCATATATTAAAAATTGTTTTTTAGCGTTGTCAATGTTATTTAAAAGATATTAGATGGTTGGTTCAAACATTAATTATCTCAGATTATCTATGGATTAGGTAACATTTTTGGTTTAATTATTTAAAAATGTTCTCATTTTTAGTTTTAATTAATGTCTGACGAAGTGTTCATGACATTACAAAAGTGCTTACATTTTAAGAAATTGTGCAATACACTCTCTTTGCATTTGGATATTTTGACGTATTCAGCTGTGCTTGTTGCCTCAAGGACAAATCATGTTGTCCACTTCTTTCTGTATAAGCAAAAGGTCACTGTGAACTGCTTTCTTTCTTTCTTTTAGTAATGAAAATGTTATATTTCAAGTGCATATCTGTTAAACTGGATACAGTATTAGACTGTAGTGTTTTTCTTTTTTTTGCACACTGAGTTCTGCCTAATGGATCCCCTTATTTTGGCCCACTGACAAGCTGTCTCCTCTTTTGGGCCAGAATCAGGTAATTTCAGCCTATGCAAAATCCTTTTGGCACATTTTTGCCCCTTGCCTGGAGGACCTAATTTGCCCATTCATTCCCTGAAGAAGTGAAGGCTGAACAGTGGGAAGCAGGCCAGTGTGCATTTTCTTCCATCCACAGAATACCTATGCCTTATGGTAGCTTCCTTAAACTCCAGTAATGTTGTCTCCAAATACATGCTTTCCTCAGCTACCAGTGCAACTTGCACGGCTGGCACTGTTTGTGTTCAACAGGCCCGTGCTTTGCTGGTGCAAAGCTAGAGCCACCCCCTTTTACCAGGATGGGTGAACAGGCACTGACTGGTCACTTCTGTCCTCCTTAGCAATTCCCTACCAGCACCTGTGCTGCTAAATGAATACTGGTGATCTGAGTCACACTCAGGGCTTCAACGATCTGTGCCATTGGGCTAACAAACTATACTGCAATGTTGCAGTCATAAATATAATCATATGTATTTTGTTTGCTCAGCTTTTCTTTGAAAGCTTTGACTAAAGAGGCTCTATGCCCACTCACACTATGCTAGTGTATTGGGTCTACTCTAAGTGCTTGCATGCTAGTAGCATGTGACACAATTGCTTGCTACCACTTGCTCTCATTGGCAAGTACCTTAACTTGCAAAAGGCCATTTCTAGTGAATTACCCAGCCACTAGGCCAGTCCTAGTGAATTACCTAGCCACTAGGCCAGTCCTAGTGAATTACCTAGCCACTAGGCCAGTCCTAGTGAATTACCTAGCCCTTTTTGCAGTTTTTATTAAATATTGTGAAGTATTCTTAATGTTTTATGTTGACTACTTAAGGTTCCGGATAACTTTGTGCAATATTTAAATATTAGAAATGCCTATCCCTCCTAACACCTGACTCTACAGAACTGCTTTGCCTTACCACAACCCTAACTATAACCCTAAAACTCAAACCCTGCACCCAATGCAGACCATAGCAGTTCTTGACACAAACCATAGCCTAAATCTCAAATCATAAACTTCTCTTCCTGCTCCCTAAATCTAATGTCCCCAAACCTCTCTAACTGTACAACTCCATCCCCAGTCCCTAATCACGAGCTCTCCACCTGCTTCCTGAACCTGAAACTCTGTTCCTGCCCCATAAAGCTAAAGTCAGTCTCCTATCACCCCCAAACCCTAAACTTCCATCCCTGTCCATGAATCTAAATCTCTCTCTTGATCATGATGAAAATACAAACCTGCACTCCCACCACCATCTAATTCCCACCCCATGGATGATGCACTAACTTGCCCAAACATGCAGCAGCTCTGCTCTCTTCCCATGGCTGCTATACCTCACTTGAATGTGTACTTGAGTTTAAGTGTAAGGGGTTGGCCATGAGACCTGCAAAATGCACGAGTCCAAGGTTACAAGAAGGTCAGATTCGATCAGCTGGGACTTGAGTGCTTATAGCAGACTCCTTCATTTAGGCATATATATAACTTATTGAAACATCATTATGTGAAAACAGATGGTTGACTAACGCTCAAAAATCCATATAGCAGAATAAAAAAGTCAAATATTAAAATGTTACAAGAATGAAACCTTGTAATATTTGGTACTGTGTGACCCAGACTACATTCTTTGAATCTAAAACCATGCATGAATTCCAGAAGAGTCAGTACCAGTATTCTGACAACATTTTTTGTGACAGATTTATTGTATCCAAATTTTGTAATGCCACAGTGAAGTTACAGAAGAATTAAGGATGCATTATTTTCAACAGGAAATATCAAATCATATATAAAAATATCATTAATAGGGATTTTCTTCAAATCTAAGTAAATCAAGATAGTACACGTTCATTAAAAAACAAATTGCAACAAGTTCACATATACTGTTCTTAGACTTTACATAAATCACAATGGAAACCAGATTTACTTGATTCAGTTTCCATGTCTTTCTCAGCATTTCTCTTCCATGCTATAATCACAGTAAAGGTGTAGACAGTTTTTGTGCTATCAGTGATACAAACACAAAATCTTTTCTAAACCAAGCAGAATAATTTCTAAAGGTATTACTGTTTCAACACGAGACAGAATAGATGGTGAAATTCAACTGTTTAGAAATTATGCCAAACACTAATTTCTAAAACAAAATGTATTAATTAATCATTTTATTTACTTAATTATTTATCTTTTGCTAAAGCGGTAAGCACTGAGCTATACATAGATGTTGACAACTTATCAATATTGTAACATACATAACAATGCAAAATATTGGCAATGTTGTACCAGACATATCCATGCTCCAGGCTATATAACAGCAAATTATTAAAGTAATTTATAATACAGGAAAATATATAGATATTACAGGACTATATAGATATGTTACTAAGGCTTTCATGCAGTCTTACAGACCATATAACAGGAACATGAATTAACCCAGTATTTTGAAATGTAAAGCCATTTTATGATGCATTACTGCAGCGAAAGTGGATACCAATTCCATGTAAAGGAGAGCATCTACGCTGCACAGATTTCTGCTGAATGCCACAATGATCATCAGGAGTTTTATAAATACTGTCATTCTGTTAGTGCAACACATCTGCACAGATGTCAACTTAACAAGTGGACAAAAAACAGTAAAAGGGACATATTTGCCATAGATGTCACATAGTAATGTGTTAGAATGTAACACTCACAACCTCTGAGAGTGACAAATTTCGACAAAGCCATAATAATGAGGGGATAAAGGGACAGAAATAGGGACAGATTTTAAATATTGCAATGACAAACTTAGGAAGTTGATAGAATATATAGGTTGTACATTAACACAAACTTTCTGAAGTGCATGAATTTTGAAATTCAAATGTCAGTCATCAGTTCCTGACTGCACTCTACTAGGACATGCCAATGATTTTCCACAAAAAATATTACAGGAAAAGATCTCAAATATGAGACAAAAAACTGGACATTCTGCACAGATCAGGACAGTTGAGGAGTATGCATTCAAATGTATGTAATATTGAGCCATATCAGTAAAGAGATCATCCCAGTGATATGACAGAAAGTCACATATGTGTTAAGGAAAACATCTAGATATCCTGGGAATATCTGGACAGGTAAGAGGTATCAGTGTGAACTATATGGTCCAAACACAGGACAGGACAGTGTACCCACAGTGTAGAGTATTGTGGTATCCCATTCCTAGCATTCTGTAATGCAGCTGTGTTGATGATCTGTAACAGGATATGGAACTGTCATGTAAAATGATCACCCAGGGGGAAGTATGTGTATTGAATAGGGACGCACACATGAATTATAGGAATGAACACAGGGAAAGAGTACAGGTGAAACTCCTGCATGTACAGCAGTGGAGGATGTGATAATGGAAGATGGTTGTAGCAGCATCACCACATGTCTATATGGTACAGTACAGACCGTACAGTGAAAATATGTTGTCTGTGAGTGTCACACAAGGTGACATAACAACTGAGGAGGATGTCTGTGTGAGATCCTTGCATGAACAATGTAGAGGACATCCGTCAGGGATCTGACACACAATTGTGGAAGGGTGCATATTGGGATGCTGAGCAAAATAATATAACTGAATATAAGTATACTCTCAGCAGAGGTCTCCAGCAAGGTGGCCACAGGTAAAGGATCATGGCAAACATTACAAGAACCAACCACAATCATGGACAATATCAGAGTAATAAAACCAGTAATCCAATGCCTCTGATGTAACATATGTGATGTGGTGTGATAACAAATGAGCTTGCACACACACACTTGACAACTATTATGATATAGCCACATTCTATGAGGGTAACCATGCACACTGCCCTGGTACTATAATGTCTGTAGGAGGTGTTAGGAGGGACACTGCTATACCTGTATGTGAAAGTATGGTCAATACGAGATAGTTGCCTTGTGTGCATGGCATATATCTATGCCACAGTCCTCACTGTCAAGAATGATATACATGCCATTAATGTTGTCAAACACCTATGTATGCAGTGTGTGCATAAGCTGAACAGGTAGCACACATGCATCTGGTGTAACAACTCACTGAGGCCAAGAGCACTGCATCAATGGCCCCAGACAATATCACAGGATGCCATCTTAATAGCATGAAACATGACCTATCAGGCCATCTGGAATTTCTATTTAACTGCAGCCTCCAAACAGGTTTTGTGCCTCATGAATGGAGAACAGCAACAGTCATCCCTCTACACAAAGGAGGACTATCTACAGACCCTGGAAACTACAAACCCATAAGCCTCACTAGTCTTATATGTAAAGCCATCAAAAAGATTATCATGGAATTGATCAACCATGATACAGTAAACCTGCAGATACTGGGCCCAACCCAGTTTGGTTTCATCAGTGGAAGGACATGCCTACTCAGCCTGCTGGACTTCCTTAACAAAGTCACCAAAGAGATGGATGAGGGCAAAATGGTTCACACTGCCTAACTTCACCTGGCTGAGGCATTTGATGCAAACAATGCAAAGAAAATGCATCATCATCCCTTTTGGGAAGAATGACATCCCCACAAATTATCACATTGATAATAAGACACTGAGCACGCAATCAGTTGTGAGGGACTTAGGAACCCAGGTTGATAGCAAACTGACTTTTGACCACCATATTGCCTCCATTGTATGGATAGCTTCTACATGCCCCACCTCATTAGTAAGGGTATCTCATCCAGGGGCAAGGTCGTCATAAAATCCCTGTATTCTTCCCTTATAAGACTCATTATTGAGTACAATGCCCCTGTCAGCATGTACCTCACAAAGCACATGTAGCAGCTGGAGAGACCCACATAAGTTCTTTACTCGGAGAATCCCGGGCCTCAAACATTTAACCTACACAGATAGGCTAAAAGCCCTGTCCCTCTACTCAGTCTCCTACAGACTCCTCAAAGGTGACCTCTGTCTGGCATACAAAGCAATCTCAGACCCCACCCTGATGGGACTGCTACATATCCACAAGTCAAACTCCACTTGAGTAACCCTCACGAGCGACCTCAACCTGGTCTGTGACATCAACAGGGCTTGCTGGGACAGATTTATGTCCCGGAGACTCCCTCTTTTGTGGAATAGACTCCCTCTCCATGTAAAGCAGAGTACCTCATTAAACCTTTTTAACCACAACCTGGATAACTGGATGGGGAACAGAAAATACACCCCTGGGATTCCACCTGTGTCCATGCTGGACAGTGGCATAGTGTGCTGACTTGTTGGAACATGGGCTAAATTCTTGGCTAGGCTTCTAAGGGCCTCAGGTCCAATAGCCTAGTAACTTCCTATGATCCTATGACACAATACCCCACTCGGGCATTGTTGACAAACTCAGGAGGTTAGGTACAAGCCCATATATCACCTAGTGGATAGACAAAGGCCTCACAGACAGGATCCATGAAACTAGAATTGGAGATTCAACCTCTAAAAAGAGGTCAGTCATAAGTGGAGTCCCTCAGAGATCTGTCCCTGGACCACTCCTTTTTAGCACTTACTTTTCTGAAGTGTAGGCCAATGTCAGTGGTCTCTGGCTGACTACATTTGCACATGATTGCAAATTAGGAGCTTTCATTGAATCCCACACTTACACAAATGTTCTCCAGGAAGGACAGACACAAATAAACAGATGGTGACAGAGCCATGGACTAAAACTAAATGACAAGAAATGCATAATAGTATTCATCAGAAAATCATCCACCTCTGGTAACTATCATATTGATAACACACCCCTTAGAGCTGACCCAGTAGTTATGGACACACATAGACAGTAATTTAGCCTTTGACCATCACGTGTCTACAGTAATGAGGAAATCATTCTATGTCGTACAACTTATAGACAAAGGTATGGCATCGAGGTCCAATAAAGTCATTATTCCATTGTATTCTGCATTCATCAGACCTATCAGTGACCACAATGTCCCCTTTGGTATGTACCTAAACAGGCATATCCAAAAATAGTAATTTGCCCAAAAGTTGCTCACTAAAAGAATACAGGATGTAAGTAAAATGTCCTATGCAGACTATATCCCTGTATTCTGTCTCCTACAGGCTTTTGAGGGGTGATCTATAACTGGCATACAGGGCATTATCAGAGCCCACTCTGATGGACACAACTGAATACCAAAAATTGTAGCAATCCATCAACCAGCTCATTAACCCTGGTCATACATCTACTCCTCCCCCAGTCACCTCAAACAACACAGATCCTATCTCAACCCAGTTCAACTCCCTCCTAGACAATCAACCAACCCACCTACTCTGTCCCCACCCCTACCCCAGATATTCATAACCCCTTCAACTTCTCAACTGTCCAAACTAATTATATAAAGACTCTCGTAACCAAACATAAACCTTGCTGCACAACTGCTGACAAATTCCCAAATGAATTCCTAAAACTCGCCTCTCCTTCTATCGCTTACACCATTTTAATCTTGATTAATTGTGCTATTTAAAGAACAATATGTTCCACTCCTATGGAAAATATCTCACATTATACCCCTCCATAAAGGTGTCCCCTCCAAAGAACTAACTAACTATTGCCTCATAGCCATCCTCTCCCCCCTTGCAAAGATCCTAGAAAAATGTATCCAAAACCAACTCATTAGCTACTTCCTAGACAATAACCTCCTTTCCAGTGCTTAGCATGGCTTTAGATCTAAACATAGTACCAGCACTGCCTTTCTAACTTTCACTAACACCATCCATCACTTCATGAATGAAGGCCATCTGATTTCTTTCATCTGTCATACCACACCAGCTACTACTTAATAAACTGTATTCCTATGGCCTCAGTCATCCAACACTAACTTGGTTCCATAGTTATATTTCCAATCTACAACAGGCTACAAAATAGGAAAACTTCCTTTACCCCCTACTCTGCATCACTGCGGGCATTTTGCAAGGCTCTATACTCAGCCTCTTCTTTTTATTATATTCACAAATAATCTTAGTTCAGCAACCCAACTTGCCCCCATAGTACAGCATATCAATGATGCTACACTTATCTGCCCTGCCTCCTCACCCCAAGAACTATAACAAAAAAATGCAATCATCTCATCAGAACATAGAAACATACCTCTCTCAGCACCAGCTCATTTTAAATCCCAACAAAACCAAACTACTATTTTTCAGTAACAAAAAATCTGAATCTTTCATGCCCCTTTTCTCTATCACCTCTGCAAATAGTACCAAGATAGACCCCACTAACCACACTAAACATTTAGGTGTTACCACAGATAAGCTCAAATTTGATATACATGTTGCACAAATTATCAAAACAATCCACATCAAACTAGGCACACTATACAGGGCCAAATCATACCTAACTCCCAATGCCAGAATAGCTACTGCTCATAAACACCTGCTATCCACCATCCTGTATAGTTCACTCATTCACAGACCTTAGAAAATCAGACCTCAGCAACCTTGAAGCATGTTACAACAAGATTGCTAAATATGCCACTAATCATCCATAGAGATCTCACCACTGCACAGCTCTCTCACAGTTAGACTGGCTAGAGCTCCCCAACATTTTATTATTTAATCAGCTAACCTTAACCCACAAAATAATCTATCACACCAGCAACTGACCCGTGATCTCCTACTTAGTCCAACCTAGAACTCTTAGATCTAACAAACTGTTACTCAAGGTTATCAATTCCCACAACAGTCATGGCGACTCCATCTATTCACACAAAATAGCCAAACTCTGGAACACACTTACAGAGACAATAACAAAAAACCCTAACCACAATCAGTTCAAATCACTCCTAAAGGAACACCTGACTAATCATTGGCTATGCTCTTGCCACTCTCCAGGATAATTATTAACCCACTTCTACTACTGTTCTCAGCATTACTCCTATCATCTGTGTATTAATTCTCCTTATTATAGAAATTATTCCAGTACTTGTATTGTGCAATTGCTTGTTTTTTGTACTATTGCTTGTATTGTTCTATTGACTGTACTGTACTATTGCCTGGATTGCATTCTGTTGCAAAAAAAATGTTTTCTTTAATACTGTGGAGCTATTCTCCCCAGGTCTCTGCTGAAAACGAGCCCCTGGCCCTGTCAGACACTACATGGTAAACAAATGTAATAAATAAATAAATAAATATCCACAAAAAAAAAAAAAAACAGCACCAGAATTACCCATTTTAAAGACTTAAACTTTGCCTGTGATATAAATAGGACCTGCTATAGAGACAAGTATGTATCCCAGAGCCCTTCTCTGGAACAGGTTCCCCATCCATGTGAACCAGAGTTCCTCCCTAACTCAATTCAAGTGCAACTTGGACAATTGGATAGGGCACAGGAATTGCACCCCTGGTTTGGCATCTATGTTTTTAATGGACACAGACAACCTGTAAATGGTTCATCTTCCAGGTCTGTGCTTGTAAATGTTTCATCTCCCAATCCCCTGCTTACACTTATCAAGGTTATCAGAACTTGTCAGAGATTTGGGATGCATGGTTAAGCTTAAAAAGTCTTGTGGTGTCTAGCCTATTAAACACATATGAAGCTATTGCTGTTCTGCTCCCTCAGACAGTCATATATATTCCCCAGAAAGTATACCCAGGTCTTTGTCTTTTGGCTTTTCCTGGTTAAGGGTCACCACAGTGGAACTCCGGTCCGCTAATGATTGGCAGTGGATTTTTACGGTGCCGAGTTGCCAGCCCGATGCCCAACCTTCAAAGAAGGCACTCCCATTCAAGCAAGCACCTACCCGCATGTCTATAGTCACTCGACCACGGGGAGGACATGCAGACTCCACACAGAAGGTGCTCCAGCCAAGAATCAAACAGGAGAACCTCTTGCTGTGAGGCGACAACACTAACCGGTGCACCACTGTGGCCTATAGAAAGTATTCCTAGGTATGGCCAATAAAATGCATGACAGAACACTGTGACAAAGATGGTACACTTCAGTTACACATCACTGGAAGATGTGTAGGGAGGTACATGAACAAGGGTGCATTGTATACAGTTATTGGTGTGATAAAGTCTGGTTATCATGAAGTTGTTATGGCCTGTTATGTGCGTTTCCTTCACATACCCAGTCCTTGTGTTACATTCAAGGGAGTAGTCAGCACTGTGATCACATGTTGATGGCTGCACCACATACCCTCTAACAAAGGACACAGATGACATACCTATAGGTCTATTTATAGGATGTGAAGTTCAAATTATACTTGGGTGGTCTACCTGTTTCCTGATTCAACAAATTCCTCCATGTGTCTCATCAATGCAAGTGTTGTCATGGCTGTGGCAGCAGTCTTTGGTATGTGTTGATACTGTCTGTATTATACTAATAATACAGTTGGAGTCAAATAATTGCACACAAACTGTAGTCTTTCAGGTGGCTGTTTGGACACAGCATGTGTATGTTATTTGTTATGTCATTCACTGAATTAATCAACAGGAAAAGCCCTAGTGGACACCCTTGATGTACCGACCTGATCACTTGACCTGAGATATATGTCATGTCACATGTTTCAACATAGTGAGATGCCACGTATCTCATGCACTGGTCTACCCATTTGGTGATATAGCAGTTTATGACCACATATGACAGTATTGATTGAATACTTCAGTGTGGATTTTTGTCAAATGCCCTGATTTGTTCAAGTTCCACACAATGAAACTGTTGTCATGCATGCCCTCAGTGACCTTTTTGAGGACATCTATCAGATGCAATGGACCTGATGTAGCTGTAACAACTCACACAGGTCTGTTGTACACACCTGGAATATTACTAGTGTACATGTAGAGGAGTTCCATGATGATATTCTGGTCTACCTCACAGTTGAGGAGAGTCAGATTTTCTCTATACATGCATGCATCAGATGCTGTCCCCCCAAATTAGGTAGATGCATGTTGATGTATACAATTGTATGGGAACATAGACCATGCGGAGGGTGTGTAAAACTGTGTATTCAGCTGTATCAGGAAGGTGTATGTGCTGAGTCACACACTGGTGATCTATGATGTCACAGAAAATTAATTCCCTATGATAGGCTTGGATGAAGGTAAGACAGTACATACTACCTATTGTGATCTGGCCTAGGACTCTGACACAGTCACACATGCAGGTATCTTTGAGAAAACCCCCAATCTGGGGATTAAACCTTACATCATTTGATGGGTAAGCAACTGGCTCACTGACAGAACACAGCATGTGAAAGTTGGTGAATCAACCTGTACCAGTAGAGATGCCACCATTGGCAAACCTTATGGATCTGTACTTGGCCCTTCACTGTTTGAATTGTACTTATCAACAGTTCAAATGAAAGTATATGGCCTTTGTATTACCAAGTTTGCTGATTCTTGCTTATTGTGTGCAATCATTGAGTCCACCAATGGTGATAACATAGTACAGAAGGAACTAACAGACACAACTGAATGGTGACAAAGATGTGATCTACAAATAAATGCAGAAATTTATATGTGTAATGTTGTCCTTATAAAAAGTGGAGTTCCATATTAATCCCAACATTGACAACAATCCTGATATGCAGAAACCCAGCAATGCAAGCACTGGAAACATATTTAGATATCAATCTGAACTTTGACCATCAACTGTCCACACTGCTATTGAAAGCCTATGTTGTGCCCGTCCTAAGTCACCATCGTACTGATATCTTAGGATTGTATGACAGTACCGTAGTCAAACCTCATTATAGCACAAAAAGTATAATGTTCTTTTTTACATGCACCTCACCAGACACATGCAGCAGACGGAGAGACCACAGGGGTTTCTCAGCAAGATAACACAGGGCCTACACATCATGCCATTATGTATCAGGATAGAATGAAAGCCACATCACTGTAAACTTATTGTATAGGACAGAATGATTTCTGCCTGGCCTCCAGGCCAGTTTCTGATCCTGCCCTGGTAGGGGTACTGCATATCCAAAGATGTGATATAGCTGATGACATCAGCAGTGTCTGCTGAGGAAAAGATAAGTGTCCCACATTCTGGTGTAAAATGCTCTCTATCTAATGTCAGGTAACAGCTTACACACAACCCCTCATACAGCTGACTGTAGGCAGAATAGAACCCCTCCCTATCTAAGTACACAGGCTACAGAACACAGCACTTTACTTAAGCACCACAGCTCATGTCTGACTTGGAGTGTGTCAGACAGCAATTTGCAGCTGATTACATCAGCAGTGTTTGTTGAGGAGAAGATAACAGTGCCCCACATACTGGTGTAAAATGGTTTCTGTAATGTTAAGCAACAGCTCACACCCATACACACAGTTGACTGCAGTGAGAATAGAGCTCCTGCCTATCTAATTACATAGACTACAAAACACAGTATTTAACTAAAGCACCACAGCACAAGTCTACTTTATACAGAGTGCATGTGAACTTATAGTAGATGACATCAGCAGGCCATGTGGGAGACAAGAAGTTGGGAGGCCTGTGCAAAATGGTTGTTTAGCCATGAGCAAGTATCAAAATACTGACACTCTATGTAATTGGAGAAGTAACTGTAGGATACACACATCTACTCTGCTGTCTAGACACACAGAGACACTTCCATTCGACTGCAGTGAGAACAACACCCCTACATATCTAAGTACTCAGACTACAGAACACAGTACTTAATGCAAGCACCATAGCTGAAGTCTGATTTATACAGGAGTGCAGGTAAACTTATAGTAGATGACATCAGTAGACCATGTGGGAGACAAGAGGCTGGGGGTCCTATATGAAATGGATGTGTAGGCATGAATAAGTACCATACTACTGGCAGTCATGTAATTGGAGAAGAGACTGTAGGATAGCCATGTCTGCTCTGTTTTCTAGACACACACACATGTGTATATATATATATATATATATATATATATATATATATATATATATATATATATATATATATATATATATATATATATATATATATGTATATATATATATATATATATATATATATATATATATACATACACACAGTCAGCTGCAGTGAGAACAGAACCCCTATCTAGCTATCTACATAGACTATACAGCACATTACATTATGCAAGTGCCTCATCAAAAGTCTGTTTTATACAAGAGTGCAAGTGAACTTATAATAGATAACATCAGCAGGCCATGTGGTTGACAGCAGTTTGTGAGGTTTGCATAGCTACATAGCATGATAAGATCAAATGAGGCTACTAGCCTAATAGAACTAGGGTCTTCAGAAACCTAGCTGTGTAAAAACATAAGTCCCATTATTGAGCATAGTTGGATGGTAATTTTTAGCATAGCATGTTTGTGTGCAGCACCAACTGGCCTTGTCCATGAAGGACATAGGTGCCAGCCCAGAGGTGACTTTATGATCACCCAACCAGTAGTCAAGGTTGTACTTGAACAGGGTCATTGAGGAGCACTGTTTCACATGCAGTGGGAGCCTATTACAGAGAATTGTGAATTATTGTGGAATGTAAGTGTCACCCCAGCATGTTCTGTTTATGTCACAGGCTAGGTTGAGAACCCTGGGGAAAACTGTAGTTGTCCCATGTGAATCATAGATGTCCATCATTTACAGAAGGACTCTGCAGGGCAACTATAGGTCACTCTCAGCAGCTTATATGATACCAAGTATAGTGAAAGGTATTAGTCTTTCCATGTATGTCATGTTTGGAGGCCTGGGAGTCATCCAGACACAAACCTGTGTTCTCTCCAATTGCTAAGGGGGTCTGATGAGGTACAGAGAGATGTAAGCATTGTTCATTACTGGTGTGATAAAGGTAGAGTACATCAGAGGTATGACTATCCTGGTCTTGGATGTGATGCCCATATGTATGATGTGTGCAATGCAGATTATGTATGTCGCCACTATGGGCACATAGTGATGAAAGGGTATATTGCTATTAACATGTGTTCACATCTCACAACACTGGGGTGCTACACACATTATAATTAACAGGGGTACTTCATTGACAAAGGTGACAAAGAGTTATTGTATGCTTAAAGTTTGGTCTGTGAGTTTGTCACCAGTCATCAGTGTATGTTAGCACATACTGTAATATGTTACCATCATCCGGGACTCTATATCAGTGTATCTAGTTAACAATCATCTGCAAACTTGGTAAACCACAGGAAATCTACTATTACCTGTGCTTCAGGGAAGTATTTCCCAAACAGTTGAGAGCCCAGCAAAGATCCTTGTGGTATTCCACTGGTGAGCGGGCTAGTGGTGGAAGTGCAGTCCTCAGCTTTGAGAATGTGTGTTCTGTCATAGAGCCAGTTGGCTATCTGTTTTGTACTGTATGGCCTAATTCCCAGATGGGAGATCTTTGCAGTGAGTCATGAATGGGGGATAGTGTCAAAGGCCTTGGATAACTCAGTATAGGGGGTGTGTCCTGTTATCCCTCATCCAGGTCATTGGGGTCAGTATCCAAGAAATCCACAAAGGTCATTAAGCAAGATCTACCCTTTTTGAACCCCAAATGGGTAGAGACAATTGTGTTGAAGTTCAGCTCTGTCCCTGTGAATACGTCTCATGCTGATTCCTGCAGTAGCCATACAGATAAGACTTTTTAGGCATATGGGTCAGTAGTTATAGCTCTGCATGTTACCAGACAGATGTGCCTTGCATATCATACAGTTGATATTACATTTTGTAGTGTGGTTAATATATGTGTGGAAAAAGTACTGAGACACCAGGGTTGCAGTGCTTGGGTGGGGGGGGGGTGCCAACACATGTATGTATTTTAAATATATGACATACAGTTAGATAGGGCCCTCAGTCTGTAATGTTTCTACATGTACTTTCATGTCATAGAAAGGAAGTGGAAAGTAAACAATAGAAACACAGCATAATATATACATTTCCATAGTGAGAGGAGTTGCGGATTTGTTTGATGGTTAGCAAAGTGTATACTCATGCGAGATACACCTGTTTGCGCATTGCTATCAATAGGGAAATGTGAGCTGCATTGCTAAAATCTGAGTCTGACAGTTAGTACTGAGTCTGTGGAATACACCTGCTTCTTAAATGACTCTGGGGCAGCAGGTGTTACTACAGTGATACATTTTTTGTTGGGGCCAGATGGCACTGGGTTCAAATAGAACTGAATCTAACACTTTTAAGTACTTTTGTATTACCTTTGCTGCTTGTGTTGGTGCACAATGCACACCATAGAGCAATAATGCATTATAGAAAAGAACTGGGAAGAATAGGACAGTGCTGAAATGGGGATTATAAAATCTGACAGTTAGTACTGAGTCTCTAGAATACACCTAATTACTTAACTGACTCTGGAGCAGCACGTGTTAATTCATTTAATGCAGTGATACGCTCCTTTTTGGGGCCTGAAGGTACTGGGTATGAATACAACTGAATCTAACACTTTTAAGTACTGTTGTACTCTCTTTGTTGCACATTAGTGCACAATGAGTACCATAGCTCAATAATGCATTGAGGAAAAGAAATGGGGAAGATAGGACAGTGGAGAAATGTGGAGCAAGCAGGAGGAAGAACAAATGGAAAGCAATACAGGAATGTGCATGTGGGAGGCAGGAAATAACCATAGCTATCCATTTCTTCAACAGTAAAAACTGATAATATATGCAGAATATTAGCTGAATTTGAACTGTCATCTCCAGAGAAAAGGGTGACCACAGCACAATCATGTTGTATAGCCAATTGGACCAAATTAAGTGTGTCAAGAAGACTTGTGAAATGGAGAGCTATGTATAGAACGATTTTTTTATTTTTTGTTGGACAGCTGCCCATTTTTTTTTTTTGAGAGAGACAGAGTAATGATGGGGAAGGCACATAGGTATGTCTGGTTATGGTAAGTTGGGTAGGTCAGGAAGCAATCGCAGACAAGAAACAGGAAGTGTGATGGACACAAGAATTCGGCGGACATCATGGATGGGGTGAGGGTGGGTACATCCAGGACCCATGGACATCAAGCTGGCTAACAATGAGAATCATGTCCTCACCCACAGGACTGTCACCACTGTCACCAAACTCCACCACTGGCTGAAGCACTTAACATCTCCTTCTCCTGGTCTACTTAAAATGCAGGAGAGCAGCCCCTTCATCCAGCATAGGCATGCACCAACAGTTCAGTGCACAATCCTATGCACCAACCCTGGCAGTTCAACTTAGGTAATAAATTCACCACCTTTGCCACTGCTGCCAGAGGGAACCACTGGCCTATCCTCTGTGGCAGATCTACTTGAGGGAGCAGGCAGTGCAGAGGCTGCAGAGGTGGTGCTGGCATATCAGTTCCCAAACATGCTGGGCAACAATGCAATGGCCAGTGGCATGGAGGCAGGTGGATCCTGTGGGGCAGGCTTATCCTCATTTTGTGATGTGGTACACATTGATGACGTGGACACCTTTTCATGACACAATAAAATAAAACAAAAAAGAAGAGAGATAATGGTTGGGGTGAAAGAAAAAAAAAAGATAAGATTAGTTCTTTCATATGTAACATAAATGCATTAATACAATTACTTGACTATATTATCTTAACCTTTACTCTTAAGACTACCACCCCCTAACAGATAACTTATTACCTTTAAGACTAGCAGCTCCTAACAGTTTATTTATTTTACATTTGTTGACCAGGATAGTCCCACTGTATACATGTCTATTTTCAGTGGAGGCCTGGGGAGGAAAGCTCCACACAGTAATGTGATATATACAATACAACAAACAGACAGTTTATAGAATACATGAGACACACTGTTTATACAATTTTTTTTATCAGAAATAAGCACTATACACATGTAGGACAAAAGATAGAAGATAGAATTATGAAATTCTTCTTTAGGACACGTAGTATGCAAAATACAATTGTGTTAATGTTCTTGAGAAACAGAGATGGTGTTAGTCAGGATTAGAGCAAGGGCATAGCCAGTGTGATTTAAAATATTTTTTGAGATTTTCTTTGAATAGTACAAGTGAAAGTTCAAGAGTAAGGTCAGCAGGGAGTTGATTCCAGGTTTTGCCAGTCAAGTTGGCAAACAAGGCATCACCGGCTATGTTGTTGGATTTGACTGTTTGGATCAATAGTCTATTGGATGAAAAAAGGTTTCTATGATTACTATATGGGCTGATAATATATCTGAGTGCTGGTGTATTATCAGGGTGGTAGAGTGTTTTATGAGCTACTATGAGCTGGTTAATCTGTAGTAGGGGAGGCAGTTCAAGCCTCTCTGGAAGATTTAGATTGCAGGAGTAGTAAATCCTGCAGGTTGAACCAGTAGCAAATCTAGCTGTGTGGTTATAACAGTAGGATGATATGTGCAGGTTTGTGAGTAGAGGGAAGGCATAAAGGAGGGTAGATAGGAGATGAGAATGGGCAATAGCAGTTCTAGCAAAAGGAGTGAGGAAAGGTTTGAGCTTGTAAAGAGATCCAAGTTTTTTTTTGTTTATGGTTTTGATGCTTTGATTGACGTGCATCAAATGTAAGGTTATTGTCTACTATGACTCTCAGGAGTTTGGTTTAGGCTTCAGGGGAGATTGTGGTCCCAAATTTTAGATATAATGGTAATGGTTGGAGGGTTGGACCTACAAATGGGAGTGAACAGGAGCAACTTTGTCAACTTTGTTTTTTTAGGGTTTAGTTACAGATGGTGATTTGTGAGCCAATTTTCAACAGTATTGAAAGTATTCTGGGTTAAAGACTGCAGATCTGCCTGTGAGGTGGCTGAGCAGATCAACATGGAGTCATCTGCATATTGAATACATGTTGCCTTAGGAGTAATGGTGTACAGGTCATTAATAAACTTGGAGAACAGAAGGGGTCCTAGTACTGAGCCCTGTGGAACTCTGAAGGTGATGGGTAGACAGGATGATAGCTTATCTTGCCATAGGACTGCCTGTTGACATCCAGATAGATGTGATTGAAACCACTGGAGAGAGTGGTATTTTAAGGAGAAGGCTTTCAAGGTATGGATGAGTAACTGATGGTTAACCATGTCAAAAACTTTGGATAAATTTAGAAAAAGAGCAGGGGAAAGTAGACTGTTATTACAATTATGTTAATGACATTAGAGAAAGAGAGAAGAGCAGAGGTGGTGCTGTGGAATGACCTGCAGCCGTGTTGAGAGTCAGCCAGCAGTTTACCTTGAATTAGGTAGTGCATGAGTTGTTTATGGACACGTTTCCATTATTTTACTAGTGGAGATAGGATGGCTATGGGTCTGAAGTTTGATAGTTCTATGGAGCTACTGCCTTTATGTAGAGGTATAATGTGGGATACTTTCCAGATTGAGGGGATGGAGGCTTCAGATAAGGTTCTATTTATAAGATTGAGATTGCGTAATCAGATGTACACTATATTACAGATTGCAGCCTGTACTCCTTTACATGTAAATATTTTGCACATATGCTGAGAGGCAACTTGTGCTTGGCCTACAGAGCACTCTCGAACAATGCCTTAATGGAAATTTTGCACCTCAGGAAATCAAATGGGATAAGACTCGCTCAATGTAGGGACCTTAACTAAGCCTGCATCATCAACAGAACATGCTGGGGAGGCAGATATATCTCCCAGAGATTGCTATTGCTATGTAACAATCTCCCAGTTCACTTGAAACTGAGCTCATCAATAACCCTATTTAAACATATCTTGCAAAATTGGATGGGAAGTTGTAAAATTATCAATGGGTTTCACCTATATCACTCTTAGACAAGGGCAACCAGTGTTGATCAATGTGAACACATGGATTTATCTGGTGCTTTCCTTAAAAGACAGGCTGAGAGATCTGGGTGGAAGATAAATGAAAGGAAGAGGAAAATGAAAGACAAATGACTATTTCTTGTGGTAAAATATATATAACCAGCTTCTTCAGCACATATTTCTGTGTATATATAATTTTACATGCTAACTTCAAGAATGCAAGGAAAAACTTGGATCTTCATGTACTAGGGTAAGTCCACATTAATATTATCTTTGGTTTTACATGCTTATTTGTTTTTGTTGCAGCAAGGCTCTCAGGAGTGGCCACATTGCCACTAAAACAAGCATAAGTACTCTCAAAATGTTAAAAGTATTCTCTAAATGACCAGCCACAATGAAAGGTATTAAACTATTTAATAATAAACATAATAGAAAACATGGGAGTACTGAATACAATAAACACCCGAGATTCAACCACAGAGATATAAAAACTAATACAGTTGGATAGTTTCTGGGCGGCCGCGATGGTGCAGCGGTTAGCGTTGTTGCCTCAGAGCAAGAGGTCCTCCGGTTCGATTCTCGGATGGGGTGCTTTCTGTGTGCAGTCTGCATGTCCTCCCTGTGGTCATGTGGGTTTCCTCTGGGTGCTCCGGTTTCCTCCCACATCCCAAAGACTCGCATTAGGTGGATTGGACACTCTAAATTGGCCCTAGGTTTGAGTGTGTGCATGTGTGTGTGCCTTCTGTGGAGGGTTGGGTGCCGGGTTGGCAACTCAACACTGTAAAACTACACTGCCAAAAATGAGCAGACAGATGATCTGCTGTGGTGACACCTAACCGGGAAAAGCTGAAAGAAGAAGACAATTGGATAGTTTCTCACAGATGCAGAAAACTATTCTCACTAAGTGTCCCTGATTATCTAAAGAATTACTGTTCCCTGACTGCTTAATAAAGCTCGGCAAGCTGGGAGGATGGCATAATGGTTAAAGTGATTACCTTACAGACACAAGGTGCAGGATTTTATTCTAACATGGGGTAATTGGCTAGGCTTATAATCCCTCTTATGGGCAGTTAGCCTAGTACTAATCTATGAACCTATGTGCACTGAGGGTCTTACCACAACAAAAGGCAGATGATGTCTCTCTTTGTCTGTGTGGATGTGTGTGAGATATATATCATGTCAGAAATATTTCCTGTCACGGTTCCAAAGTGCTGCTATGAGAGTTCCAAAGAAACCAGATGCTGGCAACAGGATGACATCGCCTCTGGTCACCTGACTCTGGTACAATACACATACAGATCTTTGCTAAGATGAGTAGCAGCATTTGAAAGCTATAACACAATTTCTATCTTTCCACCCTTCCAGGTTTCTCTGATAAGCATGCACATTTCATCAGTTACAACAATACAACCTAATATACATGCATACATTCTTTCTGCCCAGAAGGACCTACTGTTGATGCATTTTTAACACAAGTAACTTTGATAGTCAAATAACATAAAATTATTTACAAAACTCCAGCTAGCTATGCTGGCATATGTACACAAGTACTGCCCTGCTCTCCCTGGCACAAATGGCACTATCTCATACCATCATAGTAAATTATTGAATCCCACTGAAAAAAAATATCTAAAATTTTTTGCTCCACTTTTATTGACTGGAAAAATTAAATGCATACAAATTATAGCATGTACATAGAATAACATTTTAACTTTCATTTTATAGCTAATATATTATTTTTTAAACAAATGTGCAAAAGTACAGCCTGTCATCTAGAATATCCTACATATACCTTGTGACAGCAAAAATGTAAATCCTCTACTAACTGTTGGCTACCTGTTGTGGACTTTATCACCATATAGGCTCTCCAAACCTGGTGGGGTGTCTGGCTCTCCCTGGGACCGACAACTAAAAACAAGATGAAAAGACTCTTTGGGATAATCCACTGCTGTATTCCTGTACATATTTTACAGACAGACAGTTAACTAGGGTAGAATGTACACATTCTCAAAGTCAAACAATGACAACAAAAAACAATCCTTCTTCGAGCTTTAAGTTGTCCAGTTTATGCAAAGTAATGTGCCGTTTCTTGTATCAGACTTCATAAGTTACAATGTGCATTGCATCTGACTTTCCTACCTGACACTTTCTGTATAAATAGTCAGTAACTCTTAGATCAAGAGAAATGATTCCACACCTTCTAGGAAGCTACCATAGTTGTTGTCCCACTAGATAAAAGTGGCGTTGTGTGGCACATTAAATAAATCTCTTTAAATTGCCACTCTGCCTCTTCCATCATTCTGTCAGGTGCATCAGAGAAAAATATTTAGGTTCATCACACACATCATCATTTTTCTTCTGAACCTTTGAAATTATCATTAACAGTACAGTGGTGCAGCGGTAGCATTGTCACCTCAGAGCTAGAGGTTCTCCAGTTCAGTTGTCAGCTGGGCTTCCTTCTGTGTGGAGTCTGCATGTTCTCCTTGAGTTCATGTGGGTTTCCTCCGGGTACTCCGGTTTCCTACCACATTACAAAGATATGCATCTGGAGTTTCTCTACCCAGGCCTCTGCTGAAAAATGTCCTTGTTCCAAGTTGGACTTTCCCAGTAAACAAATGTTAAATAAATAAATAAAATTAACTGAACTCATTGATACTCATATCATAATATCTCTCTGATATCTTGCAGTATGGTGTAATACTTGAGGTAGCTTATAATAAGCTTTTGAGAAATGTTGGGTTAACCTCCCACATATTTGAGAATTAAAGAGCTAAATTTCCACTTAAATACTACATTTTACTGCTATCATTTAATCAACTCCCATTTTGATGAGTTGAGATGAAGCGTGTTGTCATGAATCCAGATTTTACCCTGGTCATTGGCTGAGGCCATTCTATTCACATTCATATGTTTTATTTATATGGAGCTCATTTGTGAGAATCATTTCTGCAAATTGCCTCTAATGTGCTATAAGGCAGATGATACAGTTAAACATTCACTTCTCATATATGACCGTTCTAGATTGGTTTTGTCTGAAACTGCTCTTATGTTGTTTTCTATTTATGTACAAAATCCGTCTCAGTTCACTCACTGGTCAATACTTATCCATATAACTCATTGTCCATGCAAATTTCTAACACAGTTCGGTTATTTGTCCACTGCTTTATACCATTTAAGTCATCAACATGCCATCATTTTGCAGAATGTCCAAACTTACCAAACATGTTGGTGATTCAGCAATACTGCACTCATATGCCATGCATATCTAAAGTCACTATGGATTGTCAAGCAAATTTTAGTAAAATTCAAACCTGGATGACTTACTAAGTATAATAAAAAAATATATATTTTCTAGAAAGCCTAATAACTCCCTTAATGCTTATTTTCAAATGTTGTTGGAGTATAATTTATCGTTAAAAGTCTTTACTTCTGCTGAAGTTTTTGAGGTAAACTCAGCATTTAAGGTTTGAATGGTTATTGTAAAAATCAATCAAAAACATGCTCTTCTTTAATGAGCTAAGCAATTCAAGACTGACTACAACAGAGTGTCTTAGTTAACATGTTCCTTTTTCATCTATTTCTAATGAGTCATGCATGCTATCTGATATTGCTGACAGTTGTCATCCCTTGAGAAAATAAATTACCTGCATTAGCTCTCAACCAACCAGGGACAAATTTCAACAGAATCAGGGACAAATTCAGAAAAAATCAGGGACTAATTGGGGACACTTTTAAAATATTAGTGCTATTAACTTGAGACATTGACAGAATCAGAGTATATGAATTAATATACATTTTCTGAAGTAAAAGAAGTCTATAAGTCTTAATCATTGGGCAGGATTCACGATCACTTGCACGGAGTCTAAGAGTAGTGTAAGACTCCATGCAGCCATCGCGATCCAGGAACAGCCTGAATGTGCGTGTAAGAGAGCACCTAAAACGGCTCTTACATGGACAGGGCATGGATATGCTAATTACCTCATTTGCAGCCGAAAGACATGCAAATGAGGTAATTTTGCGATCCAGGAAGCAGAAACCTGCCCGTATAAGAGCCGTGTTATCTGCAGAAATGTACTCAGTTGATAACTGAGTACCGTTCTGCAAATAACACAATGGAGCCTTGTCAGCTCCACATAAAGGTTGCAAATGTCCCAGGCAGCATGCCAATGGCCAAATATGTGGCCACTGGCAACGTACCTCGATGCAAACATAAAATATATATATTTTTTTTTTCGGCAATCGCCGATGTTTAAACGTAGTGCAGCACCGCACAAATGGGCTGCTCTATAAAAAAACAGAAAAATAAAAAAATCAAACCCACAAACATGGGTTTATGCAAAGCATGAATTTACAATGGAAGAGAATAGCAGGCTAAAACAACATGGCCACCGAGTAGGGGTTGCTAAGGGGGGAAGCTGAGTGTAAGACATGTAACTAAGCATTAGTAGGCAATCCTATGAAATGAGTGGTAGGATAGTGAATCGTACTGTTACATTGGAAAGGAGCACATTCCTTGCAGTGTAGGAGTAGGATAAGGGGGAGTAACAGAGTAGGAGATAGGTGACATCACAGGGGGGAATGTATGAAAGGAATGCAGCTCATTGGAGCACAGTGGCATGTGAAAGCAGTCAGTCACACATCATGGAAAGAGGAGTGTCAACAAGTAGGCATGGGAAAGCCAAGAAATGGAAGGTGTACACTATGGATAACACCAAAGTTTCTTGCAGGGTGTGCATGCGCTCGTGTGCGCGCTGGTAGGCACGAGTAAGCTAGAGTGCGCGCGTGTAAGTGTGAGTGCGTGCGTTTAAGGCAGAATACGCATGTAGGAGCCTGTTTAAACACCTGTAAGCTTGTTTGCACTGGTGTGCATGTGTTTTAACCCAAATAAGCAGATTCTAGTCCGTCTAAGCATGTGTGCGCGCATGTTAGCCACTGTGATAGTGTTTTCGCTGGTATGAGCATCGCTCCCTCCTGAGGAAACAGAAGGGAAAAAGGAAGCATGGGAAATAGTAGGAAGCTAGCAGGGATTACTGGCAAAGCTAGCAGGTGAAAACAATCAGAAGAAGGCAATTACACAGGCAGAACAGTAGCCCAGCCCAGCACTGAAAACTCTGCAAACAACAGTGCAGAATGTTTAGCTCAAGAGACACTGCAACAGAGGAGTAAGCTATTAGAAGTGAAAACTGAAAATGCTTCACTCAGACCAAAAATGCTAGGGGCAGCCATAGCTATTATAAGGAGACATATGCAAATTGCTGAGGGTGGTGACTATGCAAATGCTGCTGGACAACCCACAGTGAGGAGACGGAGAAGAGTGTACAGGCCCAGGGTCACCTACCAGGGATTACATGAGCTGGAAATAGTGGAGCGCTATAGAGTGGACAGAGACCTCCTGCAGCAAACTGTTGAGCTGTGCAGGCCACCCCTCACACACAGAACCAACAGAGGGGAGCCCATCCCAGTGGAAACCAAGGTATGTGTTGGCCTAAGAATACTAGCAACAGGTACCTTCCAGAGACCAACTGGTAATATGATGGGGATATCACAGGCATCAGCATCCAGGGTACTGCACCAGTTCCTGGATGCCATGTCAGCACACGTCGGTGAGCATGTATATTTCCCCAATTCCCGTGAGGTATTGGCCAGCAATATGCATTTCTTCCAGCAAATAGCGGAATACCCTGAAGTAGTGGGTGCAATAGACTGCAATCATATACGCATCAAAGCACCAGCCGGTGAGCGGGGTAGGGCCTACATTAACCACAAGGGCTTCCCCTCCATCAACTGCCAGGTTGTGTGTGATGCCCAGGGCATAATAATGAATGTGTGTGCTGGCTGCCCTGGAAGCTACCATGATTCCCATATCTGGCATCTGACGCAGCTGTACCAGACATTTGCCAATGGGGACATCCCACATGGTCACTTAGTGGGGGATGCTGGCTATGTACTGGAGACGTGGCTGATGACACCCATCAGAAATGCACACACACCTGAACAAGAATGCCATAATGAGGCACAAGCACAAACACGAAATGTAATCGAGCATGTGTTTGGGCTGCTCAAGTCATGGTTCTGGTGCCTGGACACATCTGGTGGAGCCTTGCAGTACTCACCAACTACATGTACCCAAATTGTCATGGTATGTGCTATGCTACATAATATGATTCTGTGAAAACAGCTGCGGCAGGACCAGCATAGGGCTGGGCCAAACAGCACCCCACCATTGCCAAGCCAATCACAGGCAGAGCATGACTCGGAGGACGAACAACCTGAGCCTGCCCGAGTAGGCAGAAGGAGGCGTGCCCAGTATGCCTTAGCCTTGGCAAAGCGGCAACGCATAGCACATACACTGGCTCAGTAGGAACCCTGGAAATGATACCTCTCTCTGACTCACACATATAGTAAAAGGGATGCCTACATTGACACAACCTCCTTTCAAACATGTACAGGGAGTGTAGTATGTGCATCCAACATAGACAGCCCTGCAGCACCACCTGAGGCATGATTGCCATGTGTTAAGCAATGCAACACCATGTAGTATATGCAAACTTGATGACCCTGACTAACATCCTACCCTCACTAAGCATGATGCCACAATATGAAGATGAGATGATCAATTACAATAATTGGCTTAAGTATTGCTGTTAGTCAAAGGGGATCCAATGTGTGCCAGCCTGGGATGATATGATGAGCAAGAGACGATGCTCCACCTGCTAGGGATGGCATGTACCTATCAGTCCTGGCCTTTTGGATACTGGCAAAGGCTGTTGTCACTCCTACCGTGCCTTGAATAGGTAAGGCTCAAAACACAAACCCACCTCCATAGGTATTACAAGGGATAAGAACCTTCATGCTACCCAATGCCAGAAGTCTAAACTGCAAGATGCATGCAGTCTAAACTCCCCTCAGCATGGAGAATGTTGATATCTGTTCTGTAAGAGAAAACTGGGTCAACGCTCACAAGAGAACCCTAACACTACCAGGTTACACCACATACCATGCTTTACAGCCCCAAAACATGGAACAAACTAGAAAAAGAGGGTGACTAGCAATAATTGTCAAGGATAACCACACCCCCATGTTGGTACCCGAACAAGAAGCAGCATGGACTATCCACGGTCAAGTAACAGTGGCTAAAACTGCCTCCCAGTTTGTAGCCTGCTACAGACTACCCTCCTAATGCCAGGAACTGCACTTGGCCTACATTGGAACACATGGAAATATCAAGCTCTCCAAACAACATTATATTGGGTGACTGAAAATACTCAAACATAGACTGGGAGCATTATTCCAGCTCCAACACCCTAGGCCAAAGGTTCCTAGAATCCATAAACCAAAATGCTCATGAACAACGTACCACTCCCACAAGAGGGGTAAGCATAGTGGATGTGATAATCAGCAACATGGGTACTCTATGGCCAGATGAGAAGTGTATCCCTCACTGGTAAGATCAGACCATAGAGTAATCACACTGGATATTCACATCCTGACCACAGTCCCTGACCAGAAAACCACAGTGAAAAAACATGTGTAAAGGAAATGTTACACTCCTCCAAACTGATGTGGAATCCATTAAAGGCCCTGTGCCTGTGGAAAATATGGGCTACACCTCAGAACCCTTTATAAATGCATTCTATGAACATTTTCAGGAATGCATGGATTATGCAATCCCAAATAAAACCAAGGCCCAATTCCATACATGCAGGAATCTGGCATGGTGGACCCCAGCCATTACCAAACCATGCAAGAGAATGAGGAAGCTACTACATGATAGAGCAAACCCAAAAAGGGAAGTAATCGCTGATCAGTATTATGGCAATAAAATATGGCCACTCATAAAATCCACTAAGGCCAGCTACAACAAGTTGAATCTGTGAATCTTGGGCAATGTTACACCTGCCCCATGTACACAGACAACCCCCTCCTCCCCCCAAGAAATACAAATATATGTGAGAGATGCAACCATTTATCCAAACTGGAGGCTGAGCTCTCTCAACTCAGTACTGTCAAAACTAGTCAGGAGGAGAAGTAACCACACACACTACAAACCCAGTCTCACATAGAGCTATCATAACTGCAAAGCAAAGACATAAACACACAAAAATGTTCCTGGAGGCTCTAATTAAAAATCCACCAAATCAACAGAGGCCTCCAAAGCAGACACCCAAGCAACCACTACCTCCAAACATAGCACATGCAACACATAGTACACAAAGTCGGTGTGCCAAACAGTCACAGCCTGTAAGGACAAACAACATGCCTGATACACTTGTAATAGGTGACTCCATAGTCAGACACACTGATGTCCCGCTCACCAGACTGAACAAGGAAAAGGGTACAGTAAGCTGCCTGTAGGCTGCTACAATCTGCCACATAACACAAGCAAGCAGGTCACTCCAAAGCAAGTACAAATATGACTCAGTCATTGTCCATGCTGGTGTGAATGACCTGAGATGTACCTCCCTGGACTACATGAAAAGAGACATAGAGGAGCTCTCCAATTATGTAGGCCAGGCCGGTATGACTCTGACCCTGAGCAGCATCTTACCCTCACCAAGAATGATGCCACAGTACAAACACAGAATGATCACCTTTAACAATTGGCTCAATTACTGGTGTCATTCCAAGGGGATCCAATGTCTGTCTGCTTGGGATGTCATGCTTGACAAGCCACGCTGCTTTGCCAGGGATGGCTTGCACCTGTCACCCCTGGGCATCTGGATATTGGCTAAGGCTCTTGCCACCTCCATAGTGCCTTTTCTAGTCAAGGCTGAAAAGACAAACCCACCTCCCTAGAAAACATAAGTGGAAAAAACATAAGGGTAATGCTGCTCAATGCTAGAAGTCTAAACCTCAAGATGCATGCTCTCAAGGCCCTCCCCAGTATGGAGAACATCGATGTCTGTGCAGTGACAGAAACCTGCATCAAGGCTCCTGAGAGCACCCCAGCACCACCAGGTTATACGTCATATCATGCTTTTTGGCCCCAAAACCTGGACCAAAACACAAAAGGAGAGGGAGTATCCATATTCAGCAAAGATACCCACACGTCCAGGTTACTGACAATGCACGAAGCATCGGAGACCATCCATGTGCAACTAACCATAGGCAAAACTGCTGTACAGTTTGTAGCATGCTACATACCACACTCTCAAACCCAGGAACCCCACTCAGCCTTCCTGAAGACACTGGAGAGTATGAATGTCTCTCCAATTACCAAACAAGGTACTCACAAATTACCACATAGGTGGTAATCCATTACGTATGGATGAAGTAATCAGGGACCTAGGGAACCAACTGGACAGTAACTTCTCATGTGACACTCACTTGCCAATGTGGCTAGGAAGACCTTCTATACTGGCCACCTTATCATGAAAGGATTCACATCTACATCAAGAGAGATCATTGTGCCCTTACACTCTTCTCTTATCAGGCATATAATTGAGTACAGTGCCCCATTTGGGATGTACCTTACCCGACACCTGCAGCAGTTAGAAAGACCTCAAAAGTACCTCACCAAGAGGATAAAGGGTCTCAAACATTTGTCATATGCTGCCTGGCTGAAGGTACTCCAGCTGTATGCAGTCACATACTGCCTACTCAGAGGCGATGTATGCCCGATGTACAAGGCCATGTCCAATACAGAATTAATGGACATACTCCACCTCAGAAAATCCAAATCCATCAGAGATGCGAGAGCGAGAGATGTCAACCTCAACACATAAATAAATAGGATGTGCTGGAGGGACAGATTCATAACCCAGAGGCTCCCTACACTCTGGAACAGAATCCCACTCCATGTTAGGCAGAGCCCCTCACTGACTCTCTTCAACAGGAATCTTGCCAAGTGGATGGGAGATTGTAGATTTACACTGGGGGTCTTCACTGTGTCACGTCTAGACAGAGGCACAGTAAAGTAAACCCTAAATGTGCATAATATTCACATAGCAATTGGTGGTGAAAGCCACACACACTCTGGCTAGGCTTATAAATGCCCTAGGGCAGATAGCCTAGTATGAACCTATGAACATATGAAAATACAAATTGTACAGGACACTAAGGATAATCACAAGGCTTTCTTAACTGATGGTAAGAACCTTGTTGGGAATTTACAGATATGCTCTGAATTACCAAATATTACAAACAATACACCAAGCCCACACACATTGCCAACATCCAACCTGACTGGTTCAGTGCAAACCCCCCCGCCCCAAAATGCAAAATATCTATCCCAGCAAAGTGCTGGCCCCCTGACATTGCAGATGGTGAGGTAACAGCCAGCATCTTCAAAGCAAAACACACAGCATCAATGGTATGAGATGGTGTCCTGGGCTGTATCCAACATGAACTCGAAGAAGAATGGAACGCCAAATAATACTACTGCTCAATTTCAGCCTTACCACAGGATATGTACCCAAAGAGCAGTGTACAGCAACAGTGGTCCCTCTCCACAAAGGTGGTGCCTGAATGGATACTGCAAACTATCACCCCAGAATCCTGACAAGCTTGGTCTGCAAAGCTATGGAAAGGATCATCATGGACCTCAGAAATAAAGATATTTAGGACCTACAGACACTGGACC
This sequence comes from Protopterus annectens, assembly GCF_019279795.1. Taxonomy (NCBI): domain Eukaryota; kingdom Metazoa; phylum Chordata; order Ceratodontiformes; family Protopteridae; genus Protopterus; species Protopterus annectens. Next base: position 488,780,186 of record NC_056744.1, read on the forward strand.
CTACCCAGTGTGGATTTCTTAAGGGCAGATCCTGCCCCTTAAACATGTTTGACTCATTTGAAACAGTCATCACAACCATTGATGAGGGGAATGTGGTCCACACAGCCTATCTGGACCTTGCAAAAGCCTTCCATACAATACCCCACATGTTCATTATAGATAGGCTCACCAGCTTAAATATAACCCCCTATGTCAGTAGATGGGTTGCCAACCAGCCCAAGGACAGAACTGACATGGTCAGAAATGCTGCAGCCATGTCAGACTACAAACCAGCCACAACTGGCATCCCACAAGGCTCGGTCCTGGGGCCTCCCTTGTTTGGCATATATTTCCCATAGGTACAGGCCAACATGGAAGGACTGTGTCTGAACAAGTTTGCAGAGGACTAAAAACTGGGCACCATATCTGACCCTCCAGCTGACACAAGCATCCTACAAAAGAGCCACATAGAAACAGACAACTGGTGCCAGAGCCATGTCATCAAGCTAATTGCAGAAAAGTGTATAGCCATCCCCTGAGGATAAACAGTAAGTGCCCACCAATTACCACATAGGTGTTAACCCATTAAGTACTTTAGAAGTAATAAGAGACCTGGGGACACAAGTTGATAGATATCTTGCATTTGACAACCATGTGGCTGTAGTGGTTACAGAAACATACCATATACCCACCTAATCATGAAGGTAGTCAGATATAGATCAGGGGAGGTCATCATGCCTCTTCAGTCATCCTTCATCAGCCTCACAATTGAGTACAATGGCCCCTGTGGGATGTACCTCAGCAGACACCTCCATCAACTGGAAAGACCCCAAAAGTACCTCACTAGGAGGATCAAAGAGCTCGAACAGATGCCATGTGTTGCCTGATTAAACAAACTGCAGCTCCACACAGTGCCATACTGCCTGCCCAGAGGCAATCTGTGCCTGATGTATAAAGCCATGTCCAAGCTGGAATCAATGAACAATGAACCCTAAATGGGCATAATATTCACATAGCAAGGGGTGGCGAAAGCCACACACACTCTGGCTAGGCTTATAAATGCCCTAGGGCACCTTGTACAATCTGAATGCCAGTGAGCTATGCACATGAGAGACCTGAACCCCAGCACTGACATACATAGGACATGCTGTAGTGATTGATCCATAACCCAGAAGCTCCCTCCCATCTTGAGTAAACTCCCAGTACAGGTTAGCCAGAGAGTCCCTCATTGACTCTCCTCAAGAGGAATCTTGATGAGTGGATGGGAGATGGTAGGTTTACCCTGGGTATCATTGTTATGTCACGGGTAGACAGAGGCACAGTATACTAACCTTGAAATATGTCATGGCAAAATTCAGTTACAATGTGTGTTGAAGGACAAACGCACTTTCTGACTAGTAGTAGAAATGGCCTAAGGCACATCGCTAGTGTTTGTCAATGTCCACCCAAGTTGCGGAATACACTACCAATGTTGAACAAGCCTGGTTTAAGTAGTCCATATCTGAAAAAAATGCAACATGGTCATATGTGCACAACTGGCCCTTAACCAGTCTGGTGTGCTCACTATGAATATTTAAAGCAGTGATAGGAATGAAACCCAGGATACTGTCCACCACAGTGAAAGTACTGAACCAGTACACTATACGATATTACAGTGTTTGGTCAGTATGAAAGGATGTTAACAACTGTATGCAAACTATCCCATGGAAACCCTGCAGGCACAGTATAATCCCTGTTGGGTTCAGACACAAAGCAGTTGGGCAGTAAGTACACAACATGACTCCCAACACACAACTATAAATGTGAAATATTGTTGAAGTTCACACACAACCACAAATGTGGTGGACTGCAGATTTCAACATATGGAAAGCTCACACTGGGCATGCTCGCACACTTTGATAAATGAGACATATGTCAGGCAACAAGCCATGGAAAGCCTGAACTGGGCATGCTCACACACTTAGGCCATGTCTCAGTTTAGCAGTTGGCCACACATATCTGGTATTTGTATATGTTAATCCAGGAACCATCCACAATACAGCAATCTGCCCAGTGCACACAGTTAAATGACTACAGAGACATAAGTTAAATAGTGGATCCCTCTCATATTCAAACATCTTCCACAGATACACAAGTTGTTCATAGAAACAGGGAAAGCTATGGCAATAAAGACCTGCAAACAGTTTATCAGCAACAAATATTGTGCATCTGAAAATTAAACATATGGGTGTAAAGGTCAATACTAGGCTGTCTGCCCTAGGGAATACAAGCTTAGCCAGAGAGTGCTTGGCGTCTGCCTCCCCAGTACAGTAGACTACTGTGTCTCTGTAAAGTAGGTCACAGAAGGCACCGTTTAAGGCTAGTGTGCTGTGCCTCCGTCAAGCAGGGACACAGTGAAGATCCCAAGGGTTGAATTTGCAATGTCACATCCATGTGGCTGGTGTTTGCTGGAAGAGGGTTGGTGAGGACTTATAACAGTAATTGAGCATCAATTACAGACTGAGGGGAGCCTTATCTTTAGTGTCTGGACAATTTCACTGTCAACACTTTGACGTGATGAGTTTGAGGGATTGAAGTGTCGTGCCAATACTGTTCAGAGACGTCCTCCCTCTGTGGGATATTGCTCTGTAATGTATTAGCACCCTCCTTCTGTTGTACATCTTAGATATGGCTGGTGTACACCAGACAGGTCTCCTGTTGTGGAGGAGTCTTGGGTTTATTTGGGATAGCATGATCAATGCAAACCTTCCAGATGCTCATAGAATGCAATTGTTAAGGATTATGCAGAGTGGCCTGTATCATCCCCCAGCATGGGTCCTTTGAAGTCTTCCACCCCAGTCTTCACAAGTGCAAAGTCTGCTTTTGATAAATACTTTGTTTGCAGTGACTTCCTTGCCTGAGGGTGGGGATGGGATATGGATGTCCAGGGAAAGTTGGGTATGGTCAGATATTAACAATGGTGGTCTACCTCTGGTGTGGAACATAGTGTCCCCATGTTGCAGATGGTCAGGTCCAATATGTATTCCCCCTTGTGGCTGTGGTGAGTGGTCCTGCCATAGCACATGGATTCACAAATTGTAGTGGCTGTAGGGTGATGTTATTGAGGCCTGAGTAGTTCCCCCACACAATATACCTGTACCTGACGTTAACCACTGTAATGGTGTATGTGAACACCTTCATATCCTACACTGTTCCCAAGGAAGCAAAGTGTGTGTCCTGGATATGGGAGGGGTGGTCTGAACTGGTTGTGTTGTGTGTTACAGGTCTTGTGGTCATAAAGCATGGTATAAAACATAACCTGACAGTGCTGATGTGCATATCTGACCCTGAAGTAGGCGGCTGTTAATGCATATATATGCTATCCCCCTAACTGACAGATAGTAATATAGTAATAGATGTACATACTTCTTTATAAATAATGATGTCAGCACCCTATAAATACTGCAGGAGAAGAACAGATACCCAGTAATTCGAATAGTGTGCTCTGCTAATGCGTATCTCTCAAGTGTCATAATATAGTTAGGTAGGTGTTTAAATGCTGAGTGTGTGTGTGTTTTTGGGTGAGGGGGGTTAGTGTGTGTGCAATTCTGTGTGAAAGAAATTCCCTTTTGGCAACTAGAAGAACACACTACATGATGCACATTCCTCTTTCTAAACACTGATTATGTCAGCACCCTATAAGTACAGCAGGAGAATGGAAACCTCCCAGTAATGCAAATAGAGTACTCTGCTAATGTGTCTTTCTCTCAGGTGTCATAACTTTGCTCGATAGGGGTTTGAATCTTGCAAATGCTGAGTGTGTGTGGTTGGGTAAAGGGGGTTAGTGTGTGTGAAAGAAATGTCCCTTTTGACAACTAGAGGAACACACTACATGATGCACATTCCTCTTTCTAAACACTGATGATGTCAGCACCCTATAAGTACAGCAGGAGAAGGAAAATCTCTCAGTAATGCAAATAATGTGCACTGTTAATGCATTTCGCTCAAGTGGCATAACATAATTAGGTAGGGGTTTGAATCCTGTAAATGTTCAGTGTGTGTGTTTAGGTGAGGGGGGTTAGTGTGTGTGTGAAAAAAATGTCCCTTTTGGCAACTAGAAGAACACACTACATGATGCACATTCCTCTTTCTAAACACTGATGATGTCAGCACCCTATAAGTATAGCAGGAGAAGAAAAACACCCCAGTAATGCGAATAGTGTGCTCCTCTAATGCGTGTCTCTCAAGTGGCATGACATAGTTAGGTAGGGGTTTGAATCCTGCAAATGCTCAGTTTGGGTAAGGCGGGTTAGTGTGTGTGCAATTTTGTGTGAAAGAAATGTCCCTTTTGGCAACTAGGAGAACACACTATATGATGCACATTCCTCTTTCTAAACACTGATGATGTCAGCACCCTATAAGTATAGTAGAGATAGGAAACCTCCCAATAATGCAAATAGCGCGCTCTACTACTGCATCACTCTCAACTGGTATAACATTGTTAGATAAGGGTTTGAATCTTGCAAATGCTCAGTCTGTGCATGTTTGGGTGAGGGGACTTAGTGTGTGTGTAATTCTGTATGAAAGAATTATCCCTTTTAGCAACTAGAAGAACACACTACATGATGCACATTCCTCTTTCTAAACACTAATGATGTCAGCACCCTATAAGTATAGCAGGAGAAGAAAAACCTTCCAGTAATGCAAATGACGCACTCTGCTAATGTGATTTTCTTAAGTGTCATAACATAGTTAAGTAGGGATTTGAATCCTACAAATGTCATGTGTGTTTTTGTAACACAGTTTGTCTATGTGTGTGGGGTGTTGCTCTTAATATTGTATGACATAGATTATATCAGTAATGTCAATGCACACATGAGGTATGTGTGTGCCACATAGACATATGTACCTGTGACCTTAAATAGTTCCCATGTCTGAAGCCTGCCTCATGTGAATACATGGAATTTGCATTACACAACTTCATGACTGTGGTTTTCTGTGCAGGGGCTGCATTTGGTATATGAATATACAGTGGGAGTAGTCTATGGTGTCATCTTACCAGCAAGGGATACACTTCTGGTCTGGAGCATATAGTCCACATGTTGGTGATGATCAGGTGCAGCATGTTTTCCCCTCTTGTGGGAGTGGAAACAAGTTGTTCCATAGCAATTGAGTGTATGGATTCTAGGAACCTTACACCTAGGGTGTTGGAGCTACAGTAATGCTCCCAGTCTATGTGTGGGTAAATGAAGCTGCCCAATATATTGTTGTTTGGAGACACCTGCAGATATTCATGTATTCTTAAGTAGGCCAAGTGGGTTACCTGGGTTTAGGAGGGTGGTCCATAGCAGGCTATGAACTGGAAGTCAGTTTAACCCACTGTTAGTTGCATGTGGATAGTCTGTGATGCGTTACACTGTGACAACAACCTGGGGTGTGGGTATAGGTTCATAAGTTCATACTAGGCTATCTGCTCTAGGGCATTAATAAGCCAAGCCAGAGTGTGTTTGGCTTTCACCACCCATTTTAGATTAATGTTGCTATGCCCTTTTCTGAGGTTTGTATACTATGCATCTGTCTAATATTGACACAGAAGTGATACCCGGGGTACACCTACAATCCCCCATCCACTCATCATGACTCCTCTTGAAGAGAGTCAATGAGGGACTCTGCCTAACCTGGACTTGGATTTTATTCCAGAGTGAATGGAGCCTCTCGGTTATGAATCCATCCCTCCAGCATGTCCTATTGATGTCAGTGCTGAGGTTCAAGTCTCTCGAATGCAAAGCTCAATGGGAGTTTGATTTTCTGAGGTGCAGCATGTCCATTACTTCCGGCTTGGACATGGCATTATACGTCTGGCACAGATTGCCTCTGAGCAGGCGGTATGCCACTGAGTATAGAGTTATGTTAACCGGGCAGCATATGGCATCTGTTTGAGCCCTTGTATCCTCTTGGTGAGGTACTTTTGTGGTCTTTCCAGTGGCTGCAGGTGTCTGGTAAGGTAAATCCCAAAAGGGGTATTGTACTCAATTATGGTCCTGATGAGGGATGAGTAAAGAGGCACGATGACCTCCCCTGATTTAGACGTGAATCCTGTCATGATTAGGTGGGCTATATAAAATGTTTTTCTAACCACTTTGGCCACGTGGTTGTCAAATGAGAGATTGCTATCAACTTTGGTCCCCATGTCCCTAATTACTTCTTCCGTACGTAATGGATTACCACCTATGTGGTCATTTGTAGCCACTTTGTTTTGCCAAAGGGGATGACTATACACTTTGTGGCAATTAGCTTGAGGCCATGGCTCTGGCACCAGTTGTCTGTTTCTATGAGGCCCTTTTGGAGGATGGCTGTGTTGGCTAGAGAGTCAATTATAGTGCCCAGTTTGCGGTCATCTGCGAACTTGGTCAGCCACAGTCCTTCCATGTTGGCCTGTACCTCCGAGACATATATACTAAACAAGAGAGGTCCCAGGACTGAGCCTTGTGGGACACCACTTGTAACTGGTTTGGAGTCTGACATGGCTCCAGCAATTCTAACCATGTGGGTTCTGTCCATGAGCCAGTTTGCAACCTATCTAGTGAAATAGGGGTGTATATTTAAGCTGGTGAGCTTATCTATAATGCCCGAGTGGGGTATTGTATCGCAGGCTTTTGCGAGGTCCAGGTAGGCTGTGTGGACCACCTTCCCCTTGTCAATGGCCTTGGTGACTGTTTTAAAGAAATCAACCAGGTTTAAGAGGCAGGATCTGCCCTTAAAGTCACACTGGGTAGGATCCAGTGTCTGTATGTCCCCAATATCTTTATGTATGAGGTCCATGATGATCCTTTCCATAGCTTTGCAGACCAAGCTAGTCAGGCTTATGGGGCGATAGTTTCCAGGATTCGTTGAGGCACAACCTTTGTGGTGAGGGACCACTGTTGCTGTACGCCACTCTTTGGGTACATAACCTGTGGTAAGGCTGAGATGGAACAGTAGTTTTATGTTTGGGTTTAGCTCATCTTGGAGTTCATGTAGGATGCAGCCCGGGACACCATCTGGTCCCATTGATGCTGTGCTATTTGCTTTGGAGAAGGCGGCTCTTACCTGAGCATCTGAGATGTCAGGGGGGCAGCACTCTGCTGGGATAGATATTTGCCCTTCTGGTGGGGAGGGGGGGGAGAAGTTTGCACTGAACCTGTCAGCTAGGATGTTGGCAATGTCTGTGGGTTCGGTGTAGTCTTTTGTCATTTTGGACTAATTCTGAGAATATCTGGGAATTCCCACCCAGGGTCCTAACATAACTAAAGAAAGCCTTGTGATTATCCTTAGTGTCCTGTGCATTTCATCTCTCAAAGCTGTCCTTAGATGATTTTATGAGTGCCCGTATTATTTTGCTAACACTGAACAGAGATGCCTCCCCTTTTTGGTGTTTTTCTCTATCATGTAGTAGCTTCCTCCTTCTATTGTATAGTTTGGTTATGGCTGTGGTCCACCAGACAGGACGTCTGCCTTTGAAGGATTTTGTCTTGTTTTTATTTGGGATTGCATGATCCATGCATTCCTGAAGGTGTTCATAGAATGCGTTTATAAAGGATTCTGTGGTCTGGGCCGTATTTTCCACAGGCCTGGGGGCTTTGAAGGATTCCACCTCAGTTTTGAGGGGTGTGGAATTTTCTGTAGAGAAGTTTTACACTGTGGTTTTGTGGGCAGGGGGTGGGGTTGGGATGTGAATATCCAGTGAAATCAGTTTATGGTCTGATCTTACCAGTGAGGGGTACACTTCTGGTCTGGAGCATAGAGTCCCCATGTTGGTGATGAACAGGTCCTGTATGTTTCCCCCTCTTGCAGGAGTGGTAACAAGTTGTTCCATAGCATTTGAGTGTATAAATGCTAGGAACCTTTGAGCTAGGATGTTGGAGCTAGAGTAATGCTCCCAGTCTATGTTTGGGTAGTTGCAGTCCACCAATATAATGGTGTTTGGAGAGACCTTCATATTTCCAGTGTTCTCAAGAAGGCCAAGTGGGGTTCCTGGGTTTGGGAGGGTGGTGTGTGCCAGGCTATGAACTGGAAGGCAGTTTTACCCACTGTTAGTTGCACATGGATATTCTTTGATGCTTCGTGCTGTGCCACCAACCTGGAGGTGTGTGTATTTTTGATGAATGTTGATACTCCCCCTCCTGTTCTGGTTCAGTGCAAGTTTTGGGGCCGACAAGCATGGTATGAGGTATAACCTGGCAGTGCTGGCGTGCTTTTGCGAGCCTTGAACCAGGATTCTGTTACTGCACAGATATTGATGTTCTCCATGCTAAGGACAGTTTCCAGTGCATGCATCTTGAGGTTTACACTGCTGGCGTTGAGTAGCATTACTATTAGTTTCCTATCCCTTGTGATACCTATGGAGGTGGGTTTGTCTTTTGAGCCTTGCCTAAAAAAGGCACTATGGCTGTAGCAAGAGCCTTTGCTAATATCCAAAAGCCCATGGGTGACAGGTGAAAGCCGTCCCTAGCAAAGCATCGTGGCTTGTCGAGCATGTCATCCCATGCTGACAGGCATTGGATCCCCTTTGAATGACACCAAAACTTAAGACAATTGTTGAAATTGATCATCTTGTCTTCATATTGTGGCATAATTCTTGGTGAGGGTAAGATGCTACTCAAGGTCAGGGTCATACCAGCCTGGGCCACATGCTCAAAGAGATCCTCTATGTCTCTTATCATGTAGTCCAGGGAGATACGTCTCAGGTCATTCACACTGGCATAGACACTGACTGAGTCATATTTGTACATGCCTTGGAGTCACCTTTGTGCTTGTGTTATGTGGCGGATCATAGCGCCCGACAGGTATCTCACCGTGACCTTCTCCTTGTTCAGCCTGGTGAGCAGGACGTCAGTGTACCTGACAATAGAGGCATCTATTACAAGTGTAGCAGGTGTGTTGTTTAGCCTTAAGGGCTGTGATTGTTCGGCACACTGGCTTTGTGAGCTATGTGTTGCACGTGTTCTGTTCTGGGGTAGCGGTTGCTTGTGTGCATTGAAATTTTATTTAGAGACTCCGAGTATGTTTTCGTGTGTTTATGTGTTTGGATTGCTGTCATGGTAGGTCTATGTGAGACTGGAATTGTAGTGACTGGTTTCCTTCTCCTCCTGACAGGTTTCACCAGTACTGAATTGAGAGAGCTTAGCCTCCAGTTTGGCTATATGGTTGCATCTCTCACATGTGTTGGAATTTGTTGGGAGGAGGAGAGGGTTGTCTGTGTACATGAGGCAGTTGAAACATTGCCTCTACATTCCCAGATTCACCAGCTGGACCAGAAAGGAGATTGACAACTGACCTTTGGACATGCTAGAATAGTATTGGGAATTCCTTTATAATTAATAGCAAAAAGGGCCAATGGGGAACAAGGTACTCAAGGTGAGTTTGTGAGGGTGTAGTGCTTTTAATTTGTTAGTGCTGGCATATATAAATGCTTTAGTGAGCAAGTGCCAGGTAACTCAAATGCAATGTGTTACAGGTAACTTAAATGCAAAAATGACAAACAGTAACTTTCTGTCAAGTGAAACAAGGAAATAAGTACAGTAAGCAATGCAGATGTCACTAGGGATCCGCAGAAGCGCTGTAAAGCTGCATTTCAGGTGGAATTAGTGTTTCAGGGAAATAACAAGCAAACAAGCATGCAAAAAAAGCTACATTCAGCAGGCCTGGATCTAGTCTATGCTACAGCAAACAAGGTGCACCAATTTCAGTAAGAAACAGTTCAAACATGCAGGCACTATAAGCCTTTAGCCAGAAATTCTCAGCTCAGACAGGCAGAGTCCAGCCTCTCCTCCCACAAGAGTGCAGACCATGAACCTTTGTAATGTAAAATAACTGGCCTGAAGCCCAAGTGCTTAAACCAGAACTAATACACATTTAGAATAACAGACACTGAGCCCACAATCAGTAGTTCCCAACTTAGTAGGATGTATGCTACCTGTCCTGCCACTACCGTATCCTTGACATTTAATGAGACTCACCCTCCTGTCATTATTAATTCTGTGTTTTGGGTCTGTCAAGCATGGTATGAGGTGTAACCTGGTAGTGCTAGGCTGCTCTTAGGAGTCTTGAACATGTTGTCTATTATTGCACAGATATCAACATTCTCCATGCAGAGTAGAGTTTGGACTGCATGCATCCTGTGGTTTACATGTCCATCATTGAGTATCATTACTTCCATTTTCTTATCACCTGTTCTACCTATGTAGGTGGCCTTCTGTTTACAGCCTTACCACCAGAATGCAAAGATGTGCAGACATTACACTATGGTAATTAATAGGGGTGTACCAAACAATTCAATGACAATCATACTGTTAATGCATCAGGCATGCTGGGGTATACCCATAATTATATCATTACACTGTACTGTTGACAACATGATAACATTACTACACTTCTATGTAGTCAACCTGTGCATCAGCACCATGTTATCCTGTTCCTGCATCAATGTTACAGATTGCAGGAGGTGGCACAGTTTCATCATATGCACAGCCTGAGTCTGCCAGTTATACAACCAATCAACATGTATGTGTGTGTGTTAGTGAGGGACAACAGTACAAGATGGGGCAATGTTGATGCAGTGTGTGAGTGTATGTGTTAGCCCTAGATGTTAGCATTATGCATGTGTGTATGCATGCATACAGTTCCACCTTGTGGCTGCCATATACGGGTGTTTGTGGACAGCCACAGACTGTACCTGCCAGGTCATACAGATCACTGTCTCTGGCCACGGACATGGTATCTGTGCCTGGCAGGGGTGCTACGGACAGTATCAGGTACTAAGCCAGACTGGGTACTGTCATCAGCAGCAGTTGGTTGATGACTGGAGACATGTCCCTGCTGGGACTGTCCAGAGCCACGTGCATGTGGTCTCCTAGGGTGGTCTGATGACAGCACAGACCCAGCATTGCTGGGGCTGGTACTGGCACTATGAGAGCAGCCTCGGGTTTGTTGTTGTCCGCGACGACTGCCAGCTGCTGCTGTTGCTGGCATACATCCACGTCGATGCCTCAACCATCCTGCATTGCCCTGGCTCATGGACATGTAGTTGTGGAACAGATCTAATGTGTCCCCCCAACGTCTGTCAATGACCTCGGTGAAATTACGGATGGCAGCCGCAACTTCACACATAGTGTCATTCATAGCAGTGCAATGTGCTCTCAGCTCCCTCAGACCCTGTCTGGTGTACCGTTCCATACGTGACTGTGCCTGCATTACAGCCCGGAACATAGCTGAGGTTGAAAGACCTCTGTGGGCACGTCTGACAGGGGCAGTGCGACCACGGATGCTCCCACAAGAACCCCTGGACATCTGCCTGTGTGGTACCATGTCAGGACTCTGGCCATGGCTGTTGTGAGGGGATGCATGTGCCACTGATACCACATTACCCTGGTCAATGCCCACTGTATGCTGTCCATCACCTAGGGACATTGGTGACAATGAATGTATTGGCAGGATGACTGTGCGCATTGATGGGGTTGACAGCTGTGTACTGTCGATTGGCTGACCAACAATGGACCCTGGCACACCTCCCTGTGCTATTACACAGGTATCATCATTATCACTATCCCCAGCAGCGGATTCAGGTTCCCTGCTGCACACCACCAGATCAACACCAGAACCTGTGAGAGGAAGATAGGAAACACAGTTTACAATGTGTACACAATGTTACCACAGATGCACACGGGCACATGCACACATGTGCACATGCGCACATGCACACATGCACAAATGCACACATGCGCACATGGGCACAAGCACACATGGGCACATGCGCACATGGGCACATGCGCACATGCACACATGCGCACATACACACATGCACACATGCACACATGCACACTCCTCACTACATGAGATACAAACACACAGACACAAACACACCTGCAATCAAACACAGCAATACCGTTTGAGGGTATTATTACTATTATTATCATTAGTATTGAAGGTATTGTTATTACACACTCACCAGCATGGATTGGCTGCCTTGCTGTTACACCAGAGGGACCTGCACAAATAAGACATTTATTGTCAGTGGGCACAACTGTGCCATTGATATTGTGAGTATGATACAGTTCAGTAGTACAACAGTTGGCGTTCACAGGTCTACTGCTGATATTGAGAATATCACTCTTGCACAATAATTACCAGGATAACAGCTACAAACACGGTACACACCTCACACATGCATAAACTACCAGTGTAGAGAACAGTCAACTATAGATATGGCATGTTACCTGCACGCTTCAAGTCCTCATGCTGGGTGGCTCCAGCCTCCATCATTACACATGTGTGCAGATGTTGTTGTTGTTGGGCTGGAGCCACAACACTTAGGAGGAGCTCCTCCAGTCTGGTGAGGGGGGGTGTATAGCCACCCCACCACCTGTGGCAAGCTGTTTCCTGTGGCTATCAGATGCACGCTGATGGACATTTCTAATTAAATCACTGCAGTGATGGCGTACCTGCTCATATGTCCGGTAATGCATGCCTATGTCATTTACCCGGCAGACAAGGTCTTGCCACAGTGCAGCCCTCTCCTGCTGGTTCTGGCTGGTGCAGGAAAAGAGTGTGGCAAAATCCCGCACCAGGCTCTGGTGTATCTCCTCTTCCTCTGCAGCAGAGTACGTGGGGTTGCGCTGGTGCACCATTGCCCTGGAAGGAAAAGAAAAATATGTGAGCAAGTGATATGGCACACATAATACTCTGCTGTAGTGTTATCACTGAACTGCCATATATAGCATCTGTCTGTCTATTCAGGGATATACATGTAAATGACCACATATCAGTGCTCAGCCAACAACTGTGTGACAGTGCCTGGCACACTCCATACAACAAACTAGTATACTCCAGCAGTCAGCACACTGTTTGAGGTCCAATGCACAGCCTCACACTGGGGGTTTGTATCAAGGTAATGTATGGGGAACATTGTCAACCCATGCAATGCATGCAATGCACAGTACATATTTCACTGGTAATGCACCGTAGTCTTTGTTGCCATAACCATACCTACACTGCAGTCACATACAGGGAACCACAGCACAACATATGGCAATGTAGTATGTTTGAATCCCAATACTTGACACATCTTTCTCTGGCCTCACACCAAGGACACACACTACCATGACAGACACAAAGTCATGCTGAGCAATCACACCATTACAGACTTTGCACACAGTCAGTGGCACACTCATTCCACCTCACATAGTTGGTATTGCAATTAGTACATGTGTGTGTGTGCATTGTATCATAGGCAGGTAGTATTCTATTGGACCTGGGCCTACAGCAGCATACTGTTATGCTACCCTGCCCTTTGGGACACATGTAATGTGATTGTACTTGCTCCTGTCAAACAGTTACACAGGGTGACTCATATGGCATATTACCTATCTGCATAACATTCAACAGGGGTATGTCTGACATCTACTAATGGGGAGCCTTGCTTCTTAATACTGGGTGGTTTACTCCAGGGTATGGCTTATTTGTGGGTAGGAACGTGTACCTCCACCATGTGCTCTTTACTGTGGTGCCAAGGATGACAGACATAGGTAATTTAGGCTGGGGATATTGTGAGTTGTTACCATGGTTGTTGGACAACTGTTATGGGTGTGACTTAACTATGTATATCCAGCAGTGGTAACCTCTGTGTAGGTAGTATGAGAGGCACTCTATCTGTAGTTATGTCAGTCACTCTGCATAGGTAATGTGTTTGAGGGCATTATCGCTGTTTGTTAGGTATGACTGTGTCCTTCTCCCTTTCTGTAGTTGTCATGGGAGGTACATACCGTGTAGGACATTGTGAGGTGTAGAGGGGTACAGTGACCTACATTTCCCTAGCTGACACACCATTTCTGCTGACATGTACCATGTACAGGTATTACAAGACTAGTGTGCCACTGTGAATATCAAAGGGGAGGCTATTGTACACTTGTTTCCCATGTTCCCTCCTGACACATCCAGTAGTTGACAGGCAACCACATATGTGGTGGTTAGTGGTGTAAGTGTTTTGGAATGGGGTATGGTACTCCAGTATCCACACTGGTATTCAGTCCATGCCTTTGTCACCAGGCACCTGTTGCAAAACATCTGCACATGTGCTTCTCTCAGTATATATATATATATATATATATATATATATATATATATATATATATATATATATATATATATGTATGTATATATATATATATATATATATATATATATATATATATATATATATATATATATATATATATATATATATATATATATATATGTATATATATATATATATATATATATAGAAAGAGAGAGAGAGACAGGGGGGGGGGAGAGACAGAGATATTCATATACATTCATATCTGTAGACATTCATACCTGTCTGCATATGTGTATGTATCTATATATATCTATATATGTATGTGTCTATTACATATATATGTATATGCATATTCTATCTATCTATCTATCTATATATGTCTATCTATTTCTACATCCCTCTCTATCTATGTATACATATATGCATATTATATATATATATATATATATGTATATATATATATATATATATATATATATATATATATATATATACATATATAAATATACATACATATACATATATATATATATATATATATATATATATATATACATATACCTTTTTATTTACACGTACGAATACACACACTAACATACCGCTAAACATCCATTACTGTACAACCTACATTGTACGTTGCACTACAACCTACATTGATATGTGCACATAGCAACCTTCACATACATATGAATGTCCAGCCTTCACTAACAGTTGCAGTATGTTCCCTGCCCTATGCACATCTTCATATATATATAGATACAGACTGCTAACACATATGGAGGGTTCACAATATGTAGACTTTTAGATTATTAGTTTACATTACCTTGTTTGTCACTGCTGTTTGTGATGGTTTGCTGATTGGTGGCCTGCTGCTGCTTAGCTTGCTGTTTTTTATTGTTTTATTTTTGGTGGCTCTCTCTGTGTCTCTTTTTCTGTTTTCTGTTTTTCTGTCTCTCTCTCTCTCTCTCTCTCTCTCTCTGTCTCTCCCTCCGGATGTTGCGATGAAAGTATTGCATGTATGGACTGGAAGTACAGGCTGCTTTTGTAGGTATATGCACATGTGCATGTGATGGCCTCTGCACCAATTGTTAGCCAGCATTTACTAATTGCATGCAGCCTGCTGTGTGGTAATTGCAGTTCTCACTGTGATTTCAGGACAGTGCTATAAAATGTTAGGTTGGGTAGGCATAGCCCTTTCAGATTTTCACGGTGGGGACCATGCTGGTATGCTGTGGACACTGTTCTGTGAGTGTAAAGGTTGGTATGTCTCTCATATTTCAGGCTGTGTTGTAGGCACTGAAATGCATGTTGTACTGACACCTGACTATTGCTTTCTCCAGTTTATTCTTCTCAGTGTGTATGTTAACTGACACCTAATAATACTAATACTGTTTAAATGGGAGTATGTGCTTTCCTGTGGGACTTGTGGAGTAACTGGTATACAGCAGTGGCTCTTGCAATTTGTTGCTATGGCTTCACTATTTGGCCTTTGCATTCACTCCTTGAATGCCTGCTAGGTGTCTTTACTGGAATGTGTTGCTATGGATTTCCTATTTTCCATTTACATTCACTCCTTGTAATGCTTGCTATATTTCTTTCAGCAGCAATTCCTTATATGTTTGTTGTGGTTTGGTGGTACTGCATGCAGTCTGGTCTGGCCAAGGTGTGGGGCTTGACGCCTACAAGGGTATTTTATTTTGCTGCTGAGCAGTAGTGGGGCCTTGTACTTTTTACTAACAGTTATGGATAGCAGGCACATGCAGCGCTTGTAAACTGCTATACTGTCCTTATTTTATTAGTTGGATACATCATTTGATATTTGTAGGTTGTACACCTACATGTGGGAGTGCTTGTGGAAGCTATTCTACAGCTATTCACAGAGTGTGTGACAGCAGACAGAATGATATGCCTGTGAGTTTGTGACACTTGCAGGCCTCAGATACTTTCAGGTGTATCTTTTATCAGCCTCAGGGAATGGTACATATCAGTGGGATACACCCATGATATATTTCAGATATTCTGCAGTTGTGACTGTGGGGTATTCTGAGCATATGTATTACTACACCATTTCTGACATGCAAGTAATGCATACTTTCAGTAATTGACAGTTACCATTATATGGGATAAAACACCTTTCTGCCTACTGTTAGTACACTTCACAGGGAGTCAGTGGGGCACAGTTAACATTTGTTTTCAAATCAGGACATCCCTGTAAATCAGTCACAGTTGTGAGGTCTGGCCTCTTACCTATTCAAATATGGCAGTGTTTATCCTGCTCTGATAGTGTGTGTGGTTTGCAAGGTGCTACTGTCACATTATTACCTACTCGCTACCGACTAGCATGGCTGTTTCTCTTCTCACACTAATGTTATACAAATCCACAAGAATTGCCAGTAAAGATACAATAAAAGTTTTGTGTAATAGCCTTCCTATATTCCCTTTACATTCAGTCCTACTATGTCATGATATATTGCTTTCAGCACAAAGTTCTTGTATATCAGTCATGGCTTAGTGGTAAGTCATGCAGACTAGTGTTTCCAAGGTCATGGGTTCAAGACTGACAGAAGAATTTTATTTTGCTGCTGAGCAGACTACAGGCCTTGTCATTCAGAGTGACTAAGGCACTTTTAAGCAGTTGTAAGCGGGTTAGCGCTGGTTTGCGCGGAGCTCACGCATGTGCACTGTCACTTAGCTTCGCGCACACACGCTTAGCTAAGCGCACACAAGCGCACACCCACTTACAACTGCTTAAAAGTGCTTAGTCTCGCGCACACCCACGCTAATTTCTTTGAAAGAAAAGAAAATGGGGAGATAGGAAAGTGGTGAAAAAGGGGGCACAAAGAGGGTAGGACAGTAGGAAAACAAGCTCGGGATTTGCAGGAAGGATGTAGGAAAGGCCCATAGCTGCCCATTTCTTTATCAGCAACAGCTGTGCATATGTGTGTAATTTGGTGTGAAATTTGAAACCTTCCACCCCTGAGGGAGGGGCGAGGACAACAAAATATGTTGTACAGCCAATTGTAATTACAAGTTCACATGTCCAGCAGACATGTCTGCAAAATGGGCAGCTATGTATGGGGCGTAATTTTTTTGCGGGAACAGAGTGCCCTTTTTTTATTTTTTTTTTTCAGGTGAGAGTGGAATGCGAGGTACAGGAAGTAGGTATATTTCGGGAGGTAGGAAGGGGAGGTTAACAGAAAAGGCAAACAAGACGCATACAAGGGCGGAGTATGACACATGTGGGGGGGGAAACACAATTGACGGGGACGGATGTTTGGATATCGCGAGCCCATGAGCCCACAGATGGCAACAGTGGAACTGAGATCCCCACCCATGGGCAATTGCCACTGTGCCTTCACAGCCCAGAATGGGACTGTGTAGGACGGGCAGCAGGCACACCCATGAGTTGCACCACCTGAGTCTCATGCTGGCATAGGGGTTCAAGCACAGAATGCCTGATCTCGCTAAGCACCACAGACCGGACACTTTGGAGGGTGAGTGGACGGTCTCCTTCAGCCATGCTTGCAGAGGGGGATGAGCCCCATCCCCTGCAGCGCTTCCACCCGAAGGTGACACAGGGCCACCAGAGGAGGTTCAGGCCTGGGCACTAGTGCCAGGTGCACTCGCCAGCTGAGGTGGGAGAGGTGGGTCCGCTGGAACCCGCCTTCCCTGTTGTCCTATGTTTAGCAATATTTTATGACATTTTGGGTTAGTAACAAACAATACCATTCAAAATTAGTTGTAACAGCATGCATCAGTATTCCCATTAACCAAACACCCATAAATTCCAAACATTGAACAGCAAGCATAACACGTGCATATTTTGAACAACAGTACACAATCCAACAGCATGCAGGGTTGATTGATGGCAACAGGCCATCAGGTTTGGATATGTGAACAGGGCACATGCAGCAACGTACGTGCAAATATGTTTGAACCAACAGGACAAATGTCCATAGGAATTAATTGTGAATACACATACCCAGTTTGTTGTGGAATGGCATTATTTGTGAATATAGGGTAGGGTGAAGAAGTATTTCATTAACACCTTCAACTACCTATACATATGCTGTACATCTCTAGTAGCTGCAGATATATATACCCTACAGGTCTTAGTACAGTTTCCTATATGTAACCTTAGGAATGTTGGTGATGGAACTATTACTGCTACATTAATATACATTGCATTTTTATTCATACACGTTCATATCTGGCTGTGTTCAGGTACAGCATCTTGCTACATTTCATTTATATGGCTCTAGACAACTGTGGATGTTCATTATTTCATACAACCATACTATTTCCATATTGCAAGGGTACAGCAACATATCCAAATTGTGGGACAGACACATTCCAGCTTCAATACTTTATTTCAAACATTTCACTGTTTGGTTGTGGCTGTCTCATTCATTTCATTATGTACTGACTGCAGTATACTTTATTCAGAAGTTATAACAGCTTTCTTGGTCGATTCATACCTCTTTCTCACACTCTCACTTGTTTTATTTTTACAATTCAAGATGGTACTTTATTCTAGGCGTTATTAACATGTCATACTTGGTTACAACAATCCTTTCCAACAGACTCACTTGTTTCATATGGCAGATTTTCAAAGGGGATGTATTTGACACATGTCTATTGTCTTTAGCTTGTTTACCACTAATTTTCAGGCTGCAGCAGGTTATCTGATATTACAATACAGGTGGGAAATCTCTATTTCAGACTTGTTTAATTTTTATTTCTGGATTACAGGCTGCATCACTTATCTAATCATACAGTACTAGCAGAATCTTTCTTCTAGTGTTATTTGAACTTTATTAATATGAAACTACACTGAACTTTTTTACAAGCTGTCTCACTTATATTGTATAACAATTACAGAAAAATAATTACTAACCTGCCTGGTGGTGCAACCGCTCCAGCCTATCACCATAGGCTCACCGATTCACAGAACGCACACCTGCAGCTATGATATAAATGAAGTAATATTGGAACATACATCTCCATAATATCAGCTAGGATAATTCCTTACATACATAATTACATGGATACTTACTCAGTAGTGGGGCGTTGGGCATTTGCCGAGCCTCCTGGATCCAACGGTTCAGTTGGTCCTGCTTTCATCTCTTCAGGTCCGCATGGTGGTGACTTACCTGTTCAGCAGTCCTTGGTATGCCTGTGGCACTGGTGAGATCATGTGCCAACTGGTTCCACGCCTCTGCCTTGTACGCTCCCCACAGAACCTGGCCCTGCATGAGTTGAGCCTCATGATCGTGGACTAGGAGCCAAACCATGTATTTGGACTCCTCAACACCCCACCTCTGTACTCGGAAGCGACTACCCTCTCCTACACCTGCCATCCTGACTGCAAATAGGTACCACAATCAGTTATGCTGTGTATTCCCGCCTATGGGGCTTATATATGCCGTTTTTCCCACACTTATCTGTGATTGGCCATTTTGAAAATGTATCAGCTTGAAAAACCTGCTTTGTCATGCTTCTATTTCCATTCATTCCTATATATATGCTACTACTGCATTTCTCAGTACAGCTTTCATGGCTTATTGGTTCAGTACTTTGACTATGATGCACAGTATCCTGGGCATTGCTTTTTTTTATTTTGCTACTGTCTAGACAGGCTAGAAGGTGTGTCTGTTTAAAGGCAGCTTTAATGCAGGTTGCTCAACTTTGCCCCCCGGTAAGCTGGTTGGTGCACTGTGCAGCTCCATGCAAATGGGTTAGGTTGGTTAACGCGTTCTTTGGCTATGAACACACATATTACGCTGTGAGAAATGTTGTGCAACTACGGGCACACAGTTTCAGTATGTTAATGCGCTGCTCAACTCCTGGCACTCATATTACACCTGTTAAACCACTGGTCACCTACGGGCAAACATACTCAGCTTGTTAGAGCGCTGCTCAGCTATGGGCACTTATGAAATATTTTTTTTTATTGTGCCAGATTTCTTCATAAAAACATGGCCCATTTCATTACATTTTACTTTAATTATAGTTTTATATATATATATATATATATATATATATATATATATATATATATATATATATACATATATGTCATGGGATTGTTCCGTGCTTATTTCACTAAAAATAAAAAATGATGTTGTTGGGGCTCAAACTCTGACTACCTCCTCTTTGCCCGAGGTCTCTACCGCTGCGTTATTGCTACTTGGCTTATTTTACATATTTAAATCTTATATGCTTTTTCAATGACTGCTAACTGTGGCTGAGCGAAGGGCACACCCACGCAAACAAGCGCAATTATGGGCACTGACATAAAAACATGCAAAACCTATCCCTGACCTTAAGCCTGACTCATACACACACACACACACACACACACACACACACACACAAACACTCTCAACCCCTTCAAATCTCATTCATTTTTCACATCAAAACAGTTCCCCGACATTTTGAACAATCCATGCATTCGATATTAAGCCCAACCCCTATCACTCATCAACCAAATGCATGTCCAATCAAACTGAGGGAGCCATATATATATATATATATATATATATATATATATATATATATATATATATATATATATATATGTGTGTGTGTGTGTGTGTGTGTATGTATGTATGTATGCATCTATGTCGTACTATTAAGTCACACAGAGGAAAACATTTTATTTTTAAGATTCATACTTGCAGATGATTGTATCAAACATGTTTACATTTTCAGCATTATTTACATTAAGCTGATGGTATTTTATCCTATTTGCTATGTCTTACACAAGAGAGTGTTAGATGAGTATATTATAAAATAGTAGTTTTCAGGGGCTAATATATATATATATATATATATATATATATATATATATATATATATATATATATATATATATTAGACATAGATAGATACACATATTCAAATTATTCAAATAGCTGTTTTAACATTAATTTGCTATTCATACCGTGTTTACTAGTGTTATAATTTTTATAGCATTTTGTATAGATAAACAGGTGATTACCTTGAAATACTGATAGCCAGAATATCTTGCATGTTTTAGTGTCATTTAATGTAAAATATAAGTACAGAAAAAGACTGATAATTTCCCATTATAGGTATCAATTAATTTAGCACTGGCTATAAAAATCTGATACTGGAGAAAGAATAAGGGACACTGAACTATATGCAAGCTTGACCTTCAAGAAATGTAGTAGCCCTTCTTCTTTCATGCACTGTCTAAAAGTCAATAGATATGTTTGTATATTTTTGTTCCAAATCTTTCTTACTAAAATAACCTTGAATTAGTAATGCCTCTTATCAAAGGAACAAGCTAGAGTACATCAATAACACTCAGTTCATTGCTCTTTTAAATCACAATAAACTCAATGGGCTGTTTGTAACCATGAATAATCATACTCTATTCAACAGCAAACAAGGAACAGTATTTGTGCCAATTTGGGTCACTACAAAGGTGACTAGAAACACAGATTAAGATACCAAAAAATTAGATTGAAGGAATGCAATTGCCTTAAGAGCAGTGTAAGTATTTTTTGTAATGGAATATCTCACCTTTGCAAGAGCTTTAAAGTCACTGAAATGTGATAAAGCTGCACTGTGAACACAAAACTGAACTAAAATCTAATCTCATTCAGGGAGAGCAGGTCATTTTTACTGTTAACCTATACTCAACACAAACAATAGCCAGCCACAAATTATATTTCATGCCATTTTTTCAGCTACAAAGAAAATGTGATTTTAATATTCTTCTTGGATAAGTAGTCCCAGCTTATTGATTTTTGTTGCAAATGATTTAGTCCTTAATAGTTGACATTGGGTATGAGAACTGTTAGCACAAAATTATTTCATACTTGTAGTAGATCTGCAGGTTTGCTAATTTATGTCTATCTGCCTCCTACTAGCCTGTATTTTGTGTCCTTCTATCATTGTCTCTCAATGTTTCCCTCTTTAACCTGGAATGGGAAGAAATATAATCTAACATAATCTGCAGTGGTTGAGTAAAGAAATAAAGACCTGACTGCAGATCAGGGGACCTGAGTTTGATTAGCAACTCAAATGCTCGACTGTACAGTAAGGAAGGATGGGTGTACTTATCCCGAAGAGAAATATGTGTGGTGGGTGGAGATATCACTGAACCCTGGTGGAGACCAGAGTTAAAGCAAGAGTAACTACCTGGTTGGTTATGTGACAGGGCTGGGAAGTGAGCTTTACTATGGTCCTAGGACAGTACATATGGTTAGATCACTCTACATTGCCTGTTCAGATAAACAACATGATGTCAATATGCAGAGAGGGGCTATAGGACTAGGGACTATTGAATGGTCACCGTACAAATGAAATCTCCAAGCACTATGTCTGCCAAGGTGTTATAAATGAGTACCCCAAGGTCCACCTGGCAGTAGGTTTATATCAAGGACAACCTGGCAAGCAGCATTTGTGTGATTCAGGTGTTGTGCAGACATATAACCAGGGATAACAGATAACAAGCTAAGTGATACTGGGAGGCAGAGGTGGAAGGAAGCCACAACTGACAGTTTTCATCTGTTTTTATTAGGTATGAATCAAAAGTAAAATCCCATAGGGTACAATCTACCAGGTGATGACTATTTTATATTTAGTAAAATTAAAAAAGCAGTTAATAATTTATTTCTTTTTTTCTTAAAATGACAAGGACCTCTTCAGCCTATTTGGTTTTCTTTACTTCACAATGCATGATATATTCTGCCCTGATTGTCCTCATCACCCATATTGGCTCACTTAATCAGAGCTGCTTAGCATTTGAAACCATCCTTGGCAAAAAATGTCACTGGAGGCAAGACTTTCAAATACATACACAAAAAAGGTCAAACAGGTTGTCAGTGACACACAAACAACATTCACCACACTAAGGACCAGACACACAGACACACATATGTGGAGGTGTTCACGTGTAACTTACCCAAACCTTAAAAGCCCCCCAGATGCTGTCTTCAGCAACTCCATGTGCATACAAACAATTCCCACCACAATACATAAATCTACTCCACATAGTGTTTCAACTACTGAGCCCATAAGGCGTAACACCACACAACCCAATTATTTTGGTCATAGGAGTCTTCATTGTGAAACACATTAATGCTCCTCTCATCAGGCTGATTAAGGAGAAGGTCATAGTTAGTTGCATATCAAGGACCAGTGTTTGCCAGATTACACAAACACTCAGGTCACTAAACCACAAGTACCAGTCATATTCCATGTGGGCATACATAACCTAAGAAGTACCTCACTGGACTACATGAACAGAGACATGATTGAGCTCTCAGAATATGTGTCACAAGCAGGTATGGGCCTAGCATTGAGCAGCATTCTACCATCTCCAAGGATGATGCCACTATACAAAAAGAAAATGAATTACTTTACTAATTGGCTTAGCTACTGGTGTCACTCCAAGGGGGTACATTATTTGTCAGCCTATGAAAACATGATTGACAGGCCACGCTGCTTTGCCAGGGATTCTCTATACCTGTCACCACTAGGCTTTCAGATACTGGCCAAATCATTATCTGCCCCTATACTCCCTTTTTCAGCATTGCCAAACAGTGAAACCTTCCAGCATAGAATCTACAAGTTCAGTGCTTGTAGATTCAACAAAAAACTACACTACCTGGAAGCACTCCTCACCCTGGAGATACTGATATTTGTGCAGTTACTGAAACATGTTTCAAAAACATGGAAAACACCATGGCAGTGCAAGGCTATAATTCCATCCATACATTCAGACAACCCACTGCACATGAAAGGACAAAAGGTAGAGGTATATCCATCTACATAAAGGATAAGCACACCTCTAGACTGTCAAACAATATGGCATACTTCAGCTACTTCATATTCATCTAACTATAGGGAAAATCCATTACCATATACTTGCTAGCTACAGAACCCCTGCCATGACCCAGGAAAATCATACCTCATACCTGAATGTCCTAGAATCTCTTACCATTCATCCCAACACCATACTCATGGGTGATTGAAACTACACCTCCATTGACTGGGAGCTTAGAAGATCAATATCATGCAGTCTCAAATATGTCTACACTTTGTAAATACTCTAGGACAACTAGTCTACATTTTCACTAGGGTTACAAATATCCTACACCTGGTGCTTACAAATATGGGGGAGCATTGCACCCCCACCCTAAGTGTAATGTCCTCACTAGTTAAATCAGATCATAAAGTAGTCTCCTATAAAACAAATATAAAGCTGTGTCCCTCATCTAATTCCAGTACCTTTAAGAACTTTTTCTAAGGCTATCTACCTCCTATTAAGAGGTGGCATAGCTAATTTCCAAGCTCCCCAAACCCAGAAAATATGGAGGCCTATGCGTAGCTATACACAAAAGCACTGTAAATCCATATAACCAGTGACATAAAAATGGGAGTTGTTTGTCTTTCGGCTTTTCCCAGTAAGGGGTCGCCACAGCGGAACTCCGGTCTGCTAATGATTGGCAGTAGATTTTTTGAAATGCCGAGGTGCCAGCTCGATGCCCAACCTTCAATGAAGGCATGCCCATTTACGCATGCATGTCTTTCGAACGCTACCCAACTGCGGGGAGGACATGCAGACTCCACACAGAAGGCACTCCCAAGCCCAGTCAAGAATCGAACGGGATAACCTCTTGCTGTTTGGTAGCAACGCTACCGGCGTACCACCGCGGCATCTGCAGAAACAAGCCCCCCACCCCCCACCCCCACCCGGTGGACCCTTGGCATAAATAGATTGCACAAAAAAAAAAAAAAAGGATGTCCAAACGTAGAACAGGATGTGCACAACAGGGTAAACACTCTCTTATTAGCTTAAATAAGCAAACTAGGGGACTAATCAAGTCTTCAAAAGCCAACTTAGAGGCAAAAATAAAAGACCTAAAGGTATAGGCACAAACCTAAGACATCCCCTGTCCCTTAGGTATCAAACACCTGGTTCAATATGGGTAATAGCGGCTATGCTTCTAAGGGCTCTTGAGCCATTAGCCTAGTAATCTTCTATGGACCTGTGAAACTATATTGTGAATTCTAATGACATAAAAAGTATGGTTGCATAATTTAACTTACTATAGCATTAGATGTTTGAATAGATTGGTGTTGCAGTAGCCATAACTCTATGTATAGATCTTGCCAAGGATTAGACATCCAAGCAGTCTACAAAGCTTTGAGCCCCTTCCTCATGCACCTCTATCCTTTACATAAGGGTACTTGCTGATATAATAGGATCATAATGGAGTGAAAAATGTAATTTTCTTGCCCAAAAGAGAAGTTGAAGCTTACAGCTCTGTAAGAAATACATCAAAACCATCTGAGATAGTCGTATCATGTCAAGAGGGGAAAACGCAAAGTAAGGTACCTTACTCCAGTGAAGGAAAGAAAAGGAAGAAAAACAGAAAGGTGTTCTGGAATAGAACTGAATCAGTTGTCTGTTGAAGCAGGAGGGAAAACAGATCTACTTGGGGAATTCTCCACACATGTGGACAATATCCTGGGAGACTTCTATGTGCCACATCCATCTATGAGGGTCTTTCATAGGTCTGCTCAAGGTGTCTGCTATGTTACTCATCTCTGACAGAATGTATTAAGAGTAAGGTTATTGTGAATTGCTAGTTGCCAGGCAAGCATAGCTGACATAAACAGGGCTAAGATTTTGTGTTTCCTTGTTAGTTTGGATATCACATCACTGTGGCATTGTCTGTTATCACTAACAGTGTTCCAGGGTCCACTGATGACTTAGAGCTGTTATAGCTTTTATTAAAGCCAGTCACTTGTTGAGAACTAAATGCTTGTTCCTGAAATCATCCCTAAACTTTTAATCTTTGGTAAACTGCTCCCCCTTTATAAAATAAATAAATAAATGAATAAATAAAAATGCTGAAGAATTTTTCATGACTACTTAAATAGGCAGGATGGAGAAAATGTGAGGACTGGATTTAGGGATAAGTAATCATCTATAGACAAACAAAAATACAAAAAAACCCCCAGCATTACACCAATTTATTTCCTTCCAGTACTCCTGTATGTTTCCCCCATTCTCAGTAACTTGCAATCAGCCCAAAGAAATAGGCTGGAGCAATGCTACAATAAAGTGGGCTATAATAAATTGGTCAAATTTATACTTCATAGGACACACCACTGCAAAGCCTTAAAACTAATCAACTGGTTAGAACTGTCTCAGCACCTACCTTTATTTTGATCCTTAACTTTTTTCACATCTAGGTCAAGTGGACTATCACGCTTCCTGACAGCCGCCGAATTCTGTTTAGATAGCGTTCACCTGAGCTCAAATTCTGCAAATATAGTTTTGTAGCCTAGTTGTAAAGAAATGCATATATTTCAAAAAGTAATACAAGTTACAAAAAAAGTTAAAATACAAAAGCTCTTCAGCACAAACTCCTCTTCACAATGGTGATATTCATATGTCAGCCAAGCATAATGGCGATTTTATATTAATAAGGTTAGTAGATAATACATGCATTTCATTACTAGATAATATATATATTTCATTATTATAGTTATGCAAACAGCTATTAATATCTCCACATATGCCAATATTTTCATGGAACATTTTAAAAGCCGATATATTTATACTAGTGATTTTTTCCTAAAATACGTGAAGAAGTATTTTCGGTTTATTGACGACCTAATATTTATTTGCAGAGGTGGACAAAGTCAAGTAATAGATTTTGTTAAAAAACTACACGAGAACGATGAAGGAATCAGGTTTGATGGATTGCAAATGGGTAATGAGGTGCATTACCTAAATGCAACCATAAGGGGAATAAAGGGAAGTCATCCAAGAGCTAATAGACATAGATAGTTCAAAGAAGCAAATTATGTTTTACATGGAGAAGGATGTCACCCTCCACACACTATAAAATCTATCCCATATGGAGAGTTTTTAAGGTTGAGAAGGTTATGTAATGACCCGGTTGAAGTTAAGTTGGAGATGAATGAAACTTTCAAAAAAATTTGTATTAGGAGTTATAATGAGGAAGATGCAAGGGAGGGAATGGAAAAAGCTAACAGTATTAGTAAAAATAAAAAAAAAAGTTGCAGGAGAGAGAACAATGAACAGGAATATATATATTTTACATCTACTTACACCCTATTTTCTGAAAAAAGTTATAGATTAAGTTTAATATTTTTGGAATATGTTAAAAAGGGATATAGGTTTTTTACAGAATAAAAAGATAGGCTTCTCCCTCAGAAGAGTTAGAAGCATAAAAGACTTTTTGGTCCATGGAAAATTTAGGATGCCTGTAATGACAAATATTAAGGAAGTAAATATCGGGGACATTAGCTTGTGGTAAATGTAGAATTTGTAAATATATAGTGAAGGATTTCACAAGTATTAATGGAAAAATTTCAAACCAGTAGAATATTTAATTGCAATACGGAAGGAGTAATATACGGCTTGAAATGTCAGAGTGGCAAATTTTATGTAGGGGAAAGAAAGAGGCATATCTCAAGTAGGCTGAAGGAACATATAAGGGATATAAAAAAGAACAGGCAAGTTAGTCTTATAGCAATTAATTTTAATGAGTGCCATAATGGGAAACCAGAAGGGTTGCAAGCCACAGTATGAGATAGAGTGGACATTAATAGTTTTATGACTAATCAACAAGTGAAATATGTATTAAGAAAGAAAGAAACTATGCTAATTTTAAAGACTGATACTATGAGCCGTAGGGGCTTGAATCAGGAATGTACTTGGAAATGTCTGCTTTGAGCTAGAATGAATAAATTGATTGTTTGTTTTATTTTATTGTTTTATTGAATAAGTATATTATGAAATGGGTATATAAGGGAGGGGTAAAGCATATGAATTTATACTCTGTTAAAGGCTGTCATAGCTGAGGAGCTTGAGATTTGATATTTTCATATTGTCTTTTAATAAAAGTAATTTTGGTTTGGATTTCATTGGCCTGCTGTGTCTGGTCACAATATTCCAGCATTTTATGTTTTCCGTGAAGTGGTTCAACAATTAATATCCCTCGCTGCATAGAAGATAGACCCCAACTATCAGCATGACTTTTGTTCATGTAGATATGATCTTCAATTTCCTGCAAACCACTTTAAGTATCACTTTGTTTTTGAGATATTTGCATAATTATGACATGAATGAATATTTGTGTATGTAATGGACAAACAAATGTAAATATCTGCAATATAGTGTTAGTCAGACAGCTACTATCTGTATGACATTTTATTATCATTGTGCATGTTTTAATTTGATACCATGGAGTACCATATAAAAATGTTCTTGTTCAAGTTATTACTATAATTATTAACATGAGGCATATATTCAGTGTATTTCTAGAAAATAACTTATACTTTCTTTGGTGCCAAATATCCCGTTTATCTGAAGGGCCATGCATGAGGTCTATGGTGGCTAGCCATATGCCATATGCAATGCTTTTCTACAATGTATCCAGGTGGACAATGCCAAAAATGCATATAGAAATATGATATTTATTCATATTTGCATATTTTATTACTAAACAGGTATAAATATGTGCAAATTGGTTGCATGCAAACAGTAGGTATCAATGAAAACTTTCACAGTACCATATAAGCTTTCATTTGACACCATATATACATTAAATGGGCCACGTTGTTAATGAAAATATTAATATGTTGTATGTTTATAATTTTGAATTAAAAGAAATCATACTTTTTGCTTACTGACTACTGTATCAGGGTCAGAAGATATTCCTGAATTGTGTGATGTGCTGTTGTATGAAATGCTATTACACCATACTACGATCTGGACACTGCCCAAGATATTGACATAAAATATACATATTTACCATATTTATGCTAAACAAGTGCATGTTTCAGCAAAGTGACCGTAATTAAATAGCAGTTCTCTTTGACATTTTGCCAGTATCACGTAATAGTTCATTTGACACTGTAAATTACCTTCATTGTCTTGGTCAAGTTATATTAATATGACATATTTTTTCATAATTTGGCATAGGTCCATAGGTTCAAAGGTGTGTACTAGGCTAATGGCCCTGGAGCCTTTACAAGCCTAGTCCATAGAAGTGCCCTGGCATCATGCTGACCGATGTTAGTTTCCAGTGCCTCTGTCAAATAGAGCCACTGGAGTGATCCCCAGGGTGAACTTTCTATTTCCCATCCACTCATCAAGATGTCTCTTGAAGAGAGCCAGTGAGGTGCTTTGCTTGACATGTATGGGAAGTCTATTCCAGAGCATGGGCAATCTCTGGGTTATGAACCTGTCCCTCCAGCATGTTCTGTTGATTGTGGTAATGAGGTTGAGGTCTCTGGAGCATGTGGTATGGAAGGACTGGGATTTCTTTAGATGTAGCATTTCTAACAGAGCTGGGTCAGACATGGCTTTGTAAATCAAGCAGAGCTCGCCTCTTAGTAGACTTTTTTGAGTATTTTCATGTACAACATGTGTTTAAGGCCTAGGATCCTCTTCGTGGGGTACTTTTATGGCCTTTCCAGCTGTTGCATGTGTCTAATGAGGTACATGCCAAATGGGAAGAGTAGAGAGAGATGATGACCTCTTTCTTCCTGGATGCAAAACCCTTGGTAATGAGATGTGCCACATAGAAGGACTTTCTGACCACAGTGGCAATGTGGTGGTTGAAGGAGAGGTTGCTATCAACCTGTGTCCCCAGATCTCTTATAACATCTGCAGTGTTCAGTGGGCTCCCATCAATGTGGTAATTAGTGAGAACTGAGATTTTCCCAAAGGGGATGGCAATGCATTTTTTGGCATTAAGCTTAAGGGCATGGTTTCGCCACCAGACATTGGTCTCATGAAGCCTTTTTGTTTTGCTTTTACATAGTTCCGTGGAACTGTTTTGGCCTTTTTGTAGGATGTCTACATCACTTGGAGAGTTAATAATGGCTCCCAGCTTGAAGTCAGCCAGAGTCCCTCCATGTTGGCCTAGACTTCTGAGAAGTAGATGCCAAACAGGAGAGGACCCATGACTGATCCCTGTGGGACTCCATTCGTGACTGGTCAGCAGTTTGACTTGGAGTCTACTACTTTCACACTGTGGGTTCTATCTGTGAACCAATTTGCAACCCACCTAGTGATATTAGGGTTGATGCATAAAAATAAAATCATGCTTTCTCACACAGATTTTTGATAACAATCAAATGAATGAATGTATAAATACATTCTTGTGTGGCAGTAATTTCTTTTCATCCTACTACTGTCAGAACACAATCTGATGTCACTGCAAACCCCCATCATACCTCTCAATGTTTTAGCTCAAGAATGAAAGACAAAGCTACAAAATAACTAGATAAATAACTGCGACAGAGGAAGGCATGTCTTCAGCTCTTGGCTGAAAGAATACAGTGTGATCAAACCCATCCTGTATTTCCCAACCTGTTAGCTCAAGAATCAAAGAGAAAGCTACAAAATAAATACTGAAATAACTGTGACAGAGGAAGGCAATGTCTTCAGCTCACGGCTGACAGAATGCAGCATGACCCCCCCCCCCATACCTCTCCACCTCTCACCTCAAATAACAAGGAGAACGCTGCTTAATAATGGTGGTCAAAAAACAAAACTGACTGCCAAAACAGCAATTACTAGAAAATGGAAATCAAACCCTAAAGCAACTGTGATGGCCATGCCCTGACCCACTAATCAAAGAGCATCAGTCCTCACCACTAACACCAGGGAAGGTGTCTCATATAGGAGAAAGGATAACAAATACACACAGTAAAGTACAATTTCCCTTAAATGCACACAGAGATCACAGTCAGTCTGGGGCTGGTTGCTCCCTTGCACCCCAGGTCCCCAATAAGATTCCCCAATGGCACAGCTATAGGATCCATATCTCAGCCTAGCTGGCAAGCTAACCTCTAGTACCCAATCTGTCCCACCAGTGCTTTGTGTCCCTGCCCAGGTAGCTGACACACCACACTCACTTTGAGATAAGTATTTATACAAATTCACAGACACTCCTGGGAAAGGCTGACACATATTTTCCAGCTGTGCCTCTTTACCCAGACTATACGGTAGTAATTACTGCCACCACCAGCTAATACTTATCAGCTACCCAAAGGCTCTTAAAAGGGGGTCCAATTATTACTGTGCAATATTATTATCCAATTGGTAAATGTGACTAAGCAATCAAGGCTTATTGGAAGGGCTTATTACAGGATCACTTATAAGCATGCAATGTGCTCTAGAGCTTACGTATCTCTGCATAACCCAGCCACAGGTAAAAGGTTATAATAAATAATTAAAAACACAGGACAATACTACTATACTACAGTGAAAGCTAAGAGTTCAGAGATCACACAGAAACTTAAAACAATACAGTAGGAAAGTTCTGATATAACAGAAAAAAACACTTAGTCTAACTTTCTTCTAAGTTCCTAGCTATTATTACAAGAAAACATATTTCTAAGATACTACTTACATAAAAAGAGCATAAGGCAGTGCTGAGAGTTGGATATCAAGATCAAAATTGTTACAGTCTCTCTGAACAATAGTTTTTAAACCCACTAACAAACATCTCTGCTGGGTCCTACCAGATGACATCATTTTGACACTTAGGTTTTCCCAATATACACAATACATCATCTTGACACTTACTCTGGAGTTACCAGGCCAACAGGCCACATTATTTAGCAATCTAACACCTGCTCAGGAAACTACAACAATAAAAGACATTTCATATGTACACTCTAGTAATTATTCCTTAAGTTAAAACAATAGAAAGAATGTGATAGCCCAGACCAAATGACTCTGAGCTCTACAGATCAAAGGACATACAAGACATAATTTTAATTTCAAAGAACATTTGAAATACTTGGCTTAGTTTTCCTTACAGCAGATGGCAATGTTGCTACAATCTTGAAGTTCACATTTTACAGTGTTTTTTTTTTCATTTAAGATAGAAGCCTGTATTTTACATTTATATTTACAAATGATAGAATTATGTATCAAATTCTATTTGACTAGGCTGGCAGCCTTCACCCCTTCTCTACCAGTCTTCCCATCTCTTCCCCCCTGGAGAACTCAAGCTAGGTTTTCAAGTGACCCTTGATAAATGCCGCTTGAGAGGGTTAGTTCTATCTGGGTGTACCTTACCCCATTCCCTGTCTTGAGAGCCCATCTGCATTGAAATTGCTAATCCCACTGAGGTACTGCACTGACATATATGCTTGCAGCCCCAGGCACCATCTTAGCAATTTGGCATTTTGCTGACTGGCTCTGTTTATCCATGTTAGAGGGTTGTGATCTGTCATAATAGTGAATTTTCTTCCATACAGATAAGGCTGAATTTTTTGCAGTGCCCACACTATAGCTAGACATTCCTTTTCTATGGTTGCATAGCATTCCTCTCTGGGTTGGCACCTACGACTAAGATAAACCACGGGGTGCTCTTCCCCCTCTGAAGTAATCTGGCTAAGTATAGCCCCCACCCCATGGTTTGAAGCATCCACCTGCACAGCAAATTCTTTGCAGAAATCTGGACTGGCTAACACAGGGGGTCCTCTCAAAGCTTCTTTAAGCTTCTGAAATGCCTGCTCACATGCTGGAGTCCACACTACCTTATCTGGCCTTTTCTTCTTTGTCAGGTCAGTGAGGGAAACAGCTATGGTAATATAACTAGGGACAAACTTTATGTAGTATCCTGCTGTCCCTAAGAATGCCCTCACCTGCTTTTTGGTAACAGCTACAGGCCATGCCTGAATGGCTTCCACTTTGGCAGGTTCTGGCCTTATCTTACCACTCCCTACTCTATGTCCTAGGTAGGACACCTCCGCCATACCCACCTGACATTTGCTCGGCTTAATGGTCAACCCTGCCCTCTGTCATCTGCCCAACACCTCCATGACATGCTGAAGTTGCTCTGGCCAGGAATGGCTGTAGATGGCAATATCATCTAGTTAAGCAAGGGCAAACCCTCCTGCTCCTGCTAGGAATTTATCCACCAGCCTCTGAAAAGTCTCTGGGGCAATCTTCATCCCAGTGGTCATCTTTGTGAACTCATAAAAGCCAAAAGGAGTCACAAAGGCTGACTTCTCTCTAGCACTGGGAGACAATGGCACCTGCCAGTAACCCTTGGTAAGATCAGTGGTTGTAAGATACTTAGCCCCACCTAGCTGCTCTAGGGCCTCATCTGTCCTAGGCATGGGGTAAGCATCCGACTCTGTGTGACTATTTAATTTCCTGTAATCCACACAGAACCTGGTGCTGCCATCCTTCTTTGGCACCAGCACAACTGAGGAAGCCCAGGTATTGTTGGACTCTTGAATCACCCCTAGTTCCATCATCTCCTGTACCTCTTTCCTCAGGGTCTGTCTGACTATCTCAGGCACCCTATAAGGGGCCTGCCCAATAGGCCTTTGGGGTCCTGTATCCACCCAGCGCTGCACCAGGTGGTTGCACCCTGTTTTCCCAGTGAACATGTCCCCAAACTCCTGCAACACTGCTCGGATTTTTCGAACCTGGGAGGGAGATAGCTGCTGGGACATTGTTATCCCTTCCGCCGAGGTGTCAGCCCGAGCCTCACTGAGGAGATCCATCCCCAGATCTCCCTCAGACTCCTCCTGCAATTCACAGCAAATGCTCAGCACAAGTGCCACCCTAACATGGTAAGGATTCATCCTGTTAACATAGTACAATTTGTGCCCCTACCATCTGCCTAGCAGTTCCATTATGTAGTTAACATCACTTACCTTTCTTACCACCTTGTAGGGACCATCCCAAGCTGCTTGCATATTGTTGTGTCTGACAGGAATGAGAACCATTACCTGCTGCCCCACAGCATACTCTCTAGCTCGAGCATTCCTGTCATACCACACCTTTTTCTGTTGTTGGACTTCTGTCAGGTTCCCCTGGGCCAAGCCCATGAGTTCCCTGAGCCTTGTCCTGAGGTTTAGGCCATATGCCACAACAGACTCTTTGTGAGACTTGCACTCACCTTCCCACTCATCTCGAATTAAGTCTAGAGGTCCCCTCCCCCTATGCCCGTATAGCAACTCAAAGGGTGAAAAAACTGTGAATTCCTGGGGAACCTCTCTGTAAGCAAACAACAGAGGGGACAAATATTTATCCCACCCCCTCTTAAGCTGATCTGCAAATGCCTATAGCATGGACTTGATTGTAGAGTTTAACCTCTCAACAAGACCATTAGTCTGGGGATGGTAGGGGGTGGTCTTCATCTGCTTCACCCCACAGGACTTCCACAGACAAGCTAGCAGTTTTGACATGAAATCGGCACCTCTGTCAGACAGTATTTCTTTTGGGAAACCTGCCCTGTTGAAAATCTGTAACAAAGCATTTGCCACCTTCTCTGCCTGAATGGAGGACAAAGCCACTGCCTTAGAGTATCATGTAGCATAATCCACTTCCACTAGGATATACTTTTTCCTTGTGGAACTTGGGGTACTCAGAGGACCCACAATATCCATAGCTACCCTCTGAAATGGCTCCTCAATCACAGGCAAAAGCATCAAAGGAGCTCTCGTCTTGTCTCCTGCCTTGTCTACCTTTTGGCACTGCTCACAGGTCCTGCAGTACCCTGTTATATCTCTGTAAATTCAAGACCAATAGAAGTTTTGCATAATATGCCTCTTTGTACGTTTTATGCTGCTATGACCTGCAAAGGGAATATCATGGGCTATGGCTAAAAGTGCCAGATGGTAGGCTCTATCACTACCAACTGCTGTACTCTCTCCCCTTCTAGCCCTCCCTCAGGGGTCCACTCTCTGTATAGTAACCCTTTGTCCCAGTATACAGATTCTCCCTTCCCTTGAGAATCAGGTGCCTCCCTAGCTACCTGCCTCAGGCCTTGCAATGTAGGGTTGGAAAGATGAGCCTGTCTCAACTCTCTCCTTGTAACCCTTCCCAGCACCCCTTCCACAGGAAGTCTGGCATCCTCTGAAAGTGATTCCTCACTGTAAGCCTGGGTACTACTACTCACCTCTACCTTTGAAGTTACCCTGTCTAAGAGAACATCAGTACCCACAAGCAGGTGTGGCTCACCTTCAGTATCACTGGTATAGGGTAGCGCCCTCCCTGAAGTAAACACCTCAGCAGTCCTGGCTGCAAGTATGCAGTCTGTCTGGGTCTCCCCCAGGCCACCAGACCCACATGTTTGTCTCCTAGCCTCACTGCATGTAACTGCATAAGAACATGGTACTGCCTCATCCAAATGCTTCCCTCTCAGGACATCTGCAGGATGGTAATTTAGTACCACTGTTCTCTCAAAGACAACCTACTATTGGCATTTTGTCTTTCTAACTTACTGGCTCCCTCACCTTTGTTTCCCCTCCTTGCCTCTGTGGACACCTGTATGCCACATGGCTCCACTGGTTGCATTAAATACATTTATCCCTAGCTCCTGGATGTGTACCTGGACTACTGGCTTCCCCTGCTACTGGCAGATTCTGTTGGGGCAGTCTGTGCTGCCCACCATGGGTTTCATTAGACCCATGAGCAGTACTGGGGGGCCCTTCCTGTGCAGGACTGCCCTGCTTGCCAGGTATAGGTCTCCCTTCTTCCCCAACTCATCTGAAGTAGCACATTGTCTATCAGCTAACCAGATCCTCATGTCCTCAGGCAAAGTGCTAAGGGCTTTTTCCCACCCCAAAAAGTCTGCCAGCCCTTCAAAAGTGGTGACCTGACATCCACTCACCCAGCTATGAAAATAAGTGCTCAGTTCAGCAACACATTCAAACACATTTTCATCTGGCTTGCGTCTATGATCAGAAAACTTTTTCCTATACATTTCAGCTGTTAGCTTAAAACATTCTAAAAGACATTTTTTACAGCAGTATAATCAAAACAGACAGAGCCAGGCATTTGTGATATACAAGTTACAGCTTTCCCATGGAGTAAGGGGGTCAGGAACTGTACCCAGAGCCTTTGGTCAACACTATACTGTTTGCATACCCTCTCATACATGTGAATGAAACTATCAACATTATCCTCCTCTTTAAATTGTGGAAGAAATTTACTGACTTGTTGTGCTTCTGGGGTCCAGTTACTCCATTCCCCATTACCTCCATGACTCTGATGAAGAGTCAACATTTCCCTCTCATGCCTTCTCTGACGTTCATTTTCTTCAGCTTCTATCTCCAAATGCCTGGCCTCCAGCTGAAGTCTCTTTTGCTCCAGCTAAATTTTTAAGTCAACTGCAGAAAGGTTGAGCTGTCCATTCTCAAAGGATATTGTATCTCCACTGCCAGTCTGATTGTCCTTCGGAAAAAGGTTGAGCTGTCCGTTCTCTGATTATATTGTATCTCCACTGCCAGCCTGATTGTCCTCCTGGATGCTGTTTTCTGATGCAGCTGTAACCAAGGCTTCATTCAGGTCTGCCTTAGTCAGGTTTCCATGCACCAGTCCCCTAGCCTAGCACATCTCCACCAGCTGGCTACTTGTCAGCTTTCCACACTCCTATGCTGACATGCTGCCTGCTCACCCTAACTAAGCTAACAAAAGAAATAAAGCAATTGTGATCTGAACTCTGAGTATTCACTGCATGGCTCTTTTAGAGTACAAAACACCTTCAGAGATCACTGTACATAAGCTACAGGGTTCACTCTACCCACACCACTGGAAACCACAAGTGAGGATATCTTACCCCAACCACTGCCAACCGCAATGTGATAGCCATGCCCTGGCCCAGCAATCAAGGAGCCTGAATCCTCACCACTAACACCAGAGAGGGTGTCTCATATAGGAGAAAGGATAACAAATACACACAGTAAAGTACAATTTCCCTTAAGTGGACACAGAGATCACAGTCAGTCTGGGGCTGGTTGCTCTATTGCTCCCCAGGTCCCCAGTAAGACTCCCCACTGACACAGCTATAGGGTCCAGATCTCAGGCTAGCTGGCAAGGTAACCTCCAGTACCCTCTCTGTCCCACCAGTGCTTCATGTCCCTGCCCAGCTAGCTGTCACACCACACACACTTTGAGCTAAGTATTTATACAACTTCACAGACACTCCTGGGAAAGGCTGACACAGATTCACCAGCTGTGCCCCTTTACCCAGACTATATGGTAGTAATTACTGCCACCAAAAGCTAATACTTATCAGCTACTCAAAGGCCCTTAAAAGGGTGTCCAGTTATTACTGTGCAATATTATTATCCAGTAGTAAATGTGACTAAGCAATCAAGGCTTATTGGAAGGGCTTATTACAGGATCACTTATAAGCATGCAATGTACTCTAGAGCTTACTTATCTCTACACAAAACAGGCACAGGTAAAAGGTTTTTAAAATATTTAATAATAAATAATTAAAAACACAAGACAATACTACTACACCACAGTGATATCTAAGAGTTCAAAGTCACACAGAAACTTAAAACAATACAGTAGGAAAGTTCTGATTTAACAGAAAAAGAACACTTAGTCTAACTTTCTTCTAAGTTCCTAGTTATTACTACAAGAAAACATACTTCTTAGATACTACTTACATAAAAAGAGCATAAGGCAGTGCTGAGAGTTGGATATCAAGATCAAAATGGTTACAGTCTCTCTCTGAACAATAGTTTTTAAACTCACTAACAAACATCTCTGCTGGGCCCTCCCAGATTACATCATTCTGAGAATTAGATTTTCCCATTATACACATTACATCATCTTGACACTCAGTCTGGAGTTCCCAGGCCAAAAGGCTACATTATTTAACAATCTAACACCTGCTCAGGAAATACAACAATAAAAGATATTTTGCATGTACATTCTAGTAATTATTCCTTAAGTTAAAACAATAGAAAGAATGTGATAGCCCCTACCAAATGAGCTCTACAGATCAAAGAACATACAAGACATAATTTTAATTTCAAAGAACAGATGTGAAATGCTTGACTAAGTTTTCCTTACATCACATGGCAATACTGGTACACTCTTGAAGTTCACATTTTACAGTGATTTCTTTCATTTAAGAAACAAGCCTGTATTTTACATTTGTATTTACAAATGATGGAATGATGTATCAAATTATATTTGACTAGGCTGGCAGCCTTCACCAATTCTCCACCAATCTTCACACCAACTTTACTAAAAGTAATGAATATAGTAACAGGGATAAAACAATTGGAAGTGGGATCTTTAGAAAAAGGTAAGACCAGACTACATAAAAAAATAGGAATTGTGGGAACAATAAATGCATAATAATATTTTGGAAGAGGAATGAGGTTTATGTAAAGGCAGAAATTGAATGAGCTATGTAATGTTTTGCTGCCAATGACTGGATAGATTATATGTGATGTATAATGTTTACAAATTAAATTATGTCAATTTGGTTTGTTTTCATTTATATAAATGTATGATTGCCTATGACATAACTGATAATTTAATAAAGATGTTCCTTGTTTAAAAAAATTAGGAAGAGATATTACCCTTATATAATTAGAAAGTTGCTAGCTTAATGTTACTTTTTCTGAAGGCTATTAAATCTGAAATGTGTGTCTGCCATTTGGTGATTGCAGCCCTTATTGATTTACCAGAAGAAAACACAAACTTTACTAGCATCTCCCAAAAATATTAGGGGAAATTTCAGACACATTCCAAGAAATCAGGAGCAGCTGAGAAATTTAACTCCCAACCCCAGACACATGCACCCCCCCATACATGTGTATGACTATGACTGTACATCTTTGCTGTTTAAATATGATCAGATCAATGAATAAATACATAAATAGTCTACGCTGATGCACTGTCACAGCACAGCATGATACCAAATTTAACAGCCCCACCCCCACCATGACCAGGCACATTTCAGCCTCACTGCTCAAAAATACGATAGAAAGCTATAATGTAATGCTGTTCAAAGAACCAAAATCAGGGGGCTAATATTGCCATTACATATATAAATAGAAATTTCACAAAATATTAGTCTTTGCATTAGTATGCTTTTTCTGAAACTAACGTCTTAAATTCAGGTGTCTAGCAATATTTACTTACTGCAGTCCTCATGGAAAAAGACAAGAAAATCATGGCCATTCTGCAAATGAACAGTTGAAAGCATCTATGCACTCCAACCCATACTTAAATACAAATAAAATGCAAGTACCTAAATATTGTCTGAATGTCAGAAATATTGCCAAAATACACACACACACACACACACACACACACACACACACACACACACACACACACACACACACACACACACGCACGTGCACACACACACACACACACACACACACACACACACACACACACACACACACACACCACATTGTTCTCACATATATGCAGATTACTTGCCAATCCCTTTTCTACAAATTATGTTCTACTTTAATGCAGTAAACAGGAAGGAAGCCACAAGTTAAGAAAATTGGTATGTGTGTTGCTGTCAAATAGTAATATTTACTATGCATGTTATATATTGTTAAATGACAAGTGTGGGAATTCGTGAACTCAATAATGTTACATGATTACATAATATCCTACACAGATGCTTCATCTGTTGATTGGGTTTGCTTCTATTGGCTTTAGAAATCTATGTAGCATACAATAGGCTGTGCAGTAACACCAGGGGCTTCTGAAACACATAAGATACAGTTGATATTCATTGCAAAGTTTTTGGCAATATATTACATTTTGGGCCAAATTTCCTTAAGCTTGAGACGTTATTAGGAAATGTACATGCAAAGCATGCACTGGATGATGCAGATTAATGCAGTTTGCGCTTTATGGTTTTGTGACAGCTCAACCAGGTAAATATATTTATGAAATTAATAAAAAGTAATAATTTCATTAAAGAATCCAATGGCAGTTTGGTATTTTGTATGATTGAGTTAAATATGCACAATCATCTGAAACTCTAATAACCAAAAATCCGTCCACAATCTTCCAACCAAATCACAAGAAACATAATTACAGTCACCAGGAAAGTGCCAAAATGTACTTGTAATATGTGTTTTCATTCACTATATCCTGCTGTGGACTTCTTCAGATAAAAACTCCCTCCTCTTTATGGCTGAAACAGTACAATATTACACTGCCGTCTTGCGGCTTAAAAGACCAATACATTCTTACTCTAAAATTCATTGTCACAAAATCATGAAGTTGATGAAAATTAACAACAATCAAGAAAGTCCTATTAATGAAATAAATGTTTGATGAAATCCTGTTAATGAAAAAATATATCTGTTCATCCTGTAAATTAATAAGCAAAAGCTGTTTTGAACATTTGCGTTTTAGTGCGTTCGCTCATTACGTATCGACCAAGAGGTGTTTGCTGAAACACCTCTTCAGTCTTTGACTCATTTTCCCCGTACTCCTGCGGGCAGGGCCACAAAGATGCAGGAGCTCTACTCTGTAGCACACTACCCTGAAATACTGGGTGCCATAGAATGTACACTTATAGGAATTAAGGCAACACCTGTGGATCGGGGAAGGCTGCACATAAGTAGAAACGGCTTCCACTCTATTAACTGCCATGTTGTGTGTAATGCCAAGGGAATTATCTTGAATGTATGTGCTGGCAACCCAGGCAGTTACCACAGCTCATATATCTGGCACACCTCCCAGTTGTATCAGATGTTTACTGTGGGGTATATCCCACAGGGTAATTTACTGGAGGATGCAGGTTATGCACTGTAACTATGGCTGAATATGCCCTACAGAAATGCATACACACATACATTGAAGAATGCAATAATGAGGCACACTTTCAAACTAGAAATATCATAGAGCATGTGTTTGGGCTTCTAAAGTCATAGTTCTGGTGCCTAGATACATTTGTGGGGACCCTACAATACAGTTCATGCATATTTACTGAAATATTCACCATCTGTGCCATGCTACACAACCTCATCCTGAGAAAGCAGCTTCATCAGGATCAACAGTGGAAAGGGGCATACATCTCACCACTAATCACAAGGTCACCACAGCCGCATGCAGGTGAGAAGTCAGAGAGGGAACTAACAGCAGCTGTGGGTGTAGACAGTCATAGACATGCTCAATATGCTCTTATATTAGCTAAAAGGAATGCATAGCACACTCACTCACCAACTAAGGGGCTAAAACCTTCATCATACACACACATACATATAGTAACATTGATGCCACGCAACACTCACAACCTTTACCTCCCCATGTAATGGCTGTTTACTGCTAACATCAGACAGAGTCATCCCTGAACTAAAACTGCTGCAACTGCTGGCTTTACATGGTAAGTGTTGAACCTGGACTGTATTGTCTAATAATATGAATGAACAGCATATCCTTTTATGTTTTTACTGATTTGTACAGAAATGACTTTAACATGTGACAGCACAGACTTATGTGACTACGTGTTCTCTATCAAGTATTTAGGTCGCAAACATCCAAGATTCACACATTCATACCTCTCATAAGTACTGATGGTCACTGAATGTCCTCATTTTAGCATCATACTTTTTTTTACTGGAAAATCATTAAAGAGAGAAGTTAGAAAGTAATGAGACACATTTCAGTTTCAGACTTCACAATCTTCAGTAGATTATTAAAAATACTCAAAAATGCTCATGCA
The DNA here is from genome assembly GCF_019279795.1 of Protopterus annectens. Taxonomy (NCBI): domain Eukaryota; kingdom Metazoa; phylum Chordata; order Ceratodontiformes; family Protopteridae; genus Protopterus; species Protopterus annectens. The sequence continues at coordinate 488,821,754 of NC_056744.1, forward strand.
AAAAAATGTTTGATTCTATCAACTAATATTCTAAGACCAATATGTCAAAGGTACAATTAGCAAAACAACATCACAAATGCTGATATAATAAGCACTAAGTTAGCCATGCACCCTGTGCATCAGACACAAATGTTATGTAGCCCTGAATCCAAAATATAGAAAACAAGGATATGGCACGGTTATCATCACTTGCACAGGGTATTATGGGAAGCAGGAAGCCTAGGCTGACACAAACGGCTGGTAAGTGTGTGTGGGTAAGAAAGATAAGCAGATAGACATTCAGATAAAGTAAGAAATAGCCAATGAGACAAAATGAGCTTTAAGCTTTATTGCTGAACCATATAACTGTTGTGTGTAACAGTATGGGTCCTCCAGGTGAAATTGGTGTGTGAGTGTCTGCATAAACACAGCCACGCTCTGTGCTAGCTATACATCTTGGTATGTTGAACAGGTGTGAGCCATGCATGGTAGATGAGGCAGTTGTTGTTGTACCCAACCATGAGAACTGGTTCTGCCAGGAGCTGCACTGGCATGTCCATGCCATGGTCAGATGCACTGCTGCTACCTGAGTGTGACTGATGTCTGCTGGATGAGATCCCCACACAAGGGCATCCAGGACCATGATCTGATAGTCTGCCACCTCTGGGTGTGGACATCTCAACTGCTGACTGAACAGTGGAAGTAGTGGCAGTATGGGAGAGTGAATTGGCACAGCCACATCAGCTAACAGCAGATGGTACAGCTAACTTATACCCAATTTGATGCCTTCCCCCTCCCAACAGACATTCCAGCACAGACACTGCACATTCCAATGTGTTATTCATCTGATCTATTGAATTGGGAACACAGTGGACAAAGTCACTTATGTCAGCCTGTGCCACATCTACAACCCTAAGCATTTCTCTGGAGGACCTGTAGGAATGAGCTTGTGTCTCCATGATGGCCCTAAACATATGTTGAGTGGCACAGGCAGACTCACCTGGATAAGGTGGAGGATGGACATACCTCTCCCAGGTACCCCTAACAGCCCTCTGCATGGCATCTCACCCATACTTTGGCTATGGCCAGAGTCAGGCACTGAAGCCATAGTAACCACACTTCCTTGATTGAGTGTTTCACACTTGTGCAATATCTGAGGGCTCACTGTAATGGGTTGGCTTAGGCCTAGTGGCTATGTTCAGTTGAATTACAGGGGATGACTGAATGTAAATATCATTGCCAGATTCAACCTCTGCACCCCTCGACTGTGCCTCTGTTTGGCCACCATCATTATCAGATTCTGCCAATACTCTGACATCAGGTGGTAAGAGTCCTACACTTCCACTGTCAGGATCACCCATGATAATAAGCAACAAATGCAGGAAAGAAATTAATAGCTACCCTATTGTAGTCAAATGTATGCTAACAAACTACCAGTGGTGCCACTACTACAGACAGTACAGTGATATATACAACAGTCCTGATGCCCATATTACACATATGGATAAAATAAATATTTCTTTGAACTGCTCATCACTACTGACCAAAACAATATTTGGCTTGCCATGTGCAGATAATGCTACTCTTCCCATGGATGATGGTCTTGGAAGAAGTTAAGCCAAAGGTAAGGACAACGTCATCACAACTAGAAGTAACACAGGGCATTCAAACTTTTTGCTCTTTATATGTCCACTTTTTTTAACAAGAACTTAGATGACAAGTCCAACCTAAGCCCATGTGCTATCAATCACAATGTGTTGTTAACTGTATCAATCTAAATCTCTCCCCACTCCCAAGGGATTTTTTTAAACAGAACTGATGTATTGCTGTCAATATTTTACTACACAAGAGTATTTAACAGTTGAGATTCATAAGCCTACTTGGAAATTCCTCCTAGGACATGCTTGTTCTCCCTGAAACTGTAGCACCAATGTCAATAACATGCTGTTCTGCACTTTCCAGAGAGCTGTCTGGATCCCTGACAATGGAAGGGAACTCTATTTGATGTTAGTGGTGGCTCTGAAGCAGCCTCCCCCAGTACCCATCTGATCACTGGCCACTGCAGCTGCTCTCCTCCATACAGAAGAGATCATGTTAGTGGCCCCATGACACATGTGATCTTATGTCCTGCTGGTGCTACCTACTGCACTCACATCAGCAGCAATCTGCTGTCAAATTTGCATTCTGCCTGACATAAATACAAGCCCCTTCTCAGGTGTATATTAGAATGATGAAACCTCGTGCGAATCCAGAAAGGCCGACGCATAAACAGCGAACCACATGAACACCGAACGTCCTTAAGCACGAAATTCAAAATACTGAATCACCATAGTTGTCCACACCATGTTTAGTGAGGTAAAACGTCAGTAGGAGATTCCCTTATCTGGTATAGCTCCCTGACATAAATGTGCAATAGTTACTGACCTTAAGCTTAGGGAGTGGGTTAAGGTAAGTGCATATATAGTAATACAGTCATATTTATTTCGGGTATATTGGGTAGGCAGTACATAGCGGGAGGTGGAGTTGGCCAACTATGGCAATTCGATATTTTCAATTTAGCATTTAAAGATGTTCAGTGTTCTTGTGGTTCGCTGTGTATGTGTCAGCCTTTCTGGATTCGCATAAGTGAGGTTTCTGCATTATAATATAGACCCTCCCTTTCCAAGCAGGAAGGCATCGTGTCTCCTAAAAGCTTCAATAATGGCCTGATTCTCAGGGTCAGTGAATGGGGTTTTCGGGGTTTGGGATACCTGAGTGTCATAGTCCTAGGTAACCTAAAACACAGCAGAAGTATAATACACATAAGTATCACATAACTAAAAGTCCTTTTTCCAGATCACACATAAAAGGTAGCATTTCACTATTACCCACTGGAGAAACATTAAATAAACAATCAAGATACTGACATATAAAAAAGGGAATTGTGTGGTTTTAACATATTAAAATCACACACAAAGCAAAATTGGATCCAAAACAAATACAGTAACAATAGCAAAATATCTTGTTTGTGCCAAAACAGAAATGCAACTTTGCTCCCCACACCCCAAAGTTACAGGCAAATAACACATTGTGCTAACAAACCATCAGTGAAATGCTAAAAGTGCTGTCAAGTGAACTGTCCCTGAAACATGTGCACACATTTAACACTGAAAATTCCATTTTAAGCTATTGCCAGTCATGTCTACCTGTATCCAGCACTTCCCTAGAGGTGTGTATGGTCCATCCTAGAAGGCTAACACCCCTGTGTTATTGACAATATAGGACATTTACATGTTACAGAAATAGCAACATAAGAGTGTAAAGAGAAAAACAGTTGCAACACTAGCACTTGTGGTGACAGTTAATAAGGCTATGCATGTGAGTAAGTGAAATGTCCTGACAAACATGCCCATGCCATCAGTACACTTCTAAGAAATGCATATGGATAAAAGTAGCATTTGCTAATGCATATATATTAACAGATTTTCTTAATGACATTTCAGCATATGCAGTATGTAGCTGAAAAATGCACTCATACCTTATCAAGGTCAGTAGTCTTCAGTGCAGATATATCCCCAAATAATAGCCTCTTCTGTGTTATCCACATACACAACTTTCCTCACTTTTAGCTTCCCTAGCTACATGGTTCCCTTTCATTGGGTAGTTTCTGGGCTCTAAGCAAAATGAAGCTGCAAATAAGGTGTGAAATCATTAGAATTGCTGAATCTCAATTACTTGGCTTCATGTTGCAAATGTAAACATAGTGCAGGGGCAACCTCAGTGTTTGCTACTAATGGATTGCAGCTATGAATGATTACTCGTATGGAGAAGGAAAACACAACAGTAATGCAGACTACCCTACCTCTAGTCGGTGCGTCAACCAGGTTAGACTTACAAAGTGTAGAGATAATTGTATCAAGGTTTTAAATGTAAGCAAGCAGCACACATTTCACAGATTCTGTTCAGTAACATCCAACATCCCCTTCATTTGTTGACAACTGTATATTGTTGACATTTAATATCCTCACACATTTTAGAGAATGACCCAGAATGCCTTACAAATTGCAAATTTCAGATTACTGCTCAGATAAGACAAAGAATGTCCAACAAATGCAAAGAAATAAGGTAGAGCTGCATTTTTGCAAGCAATAGTCATGAATGGTCATGTGATCACTCAGTGCACTACATCTGAAATTAATGCATGTACAAACAACTGTCATATATTTAGTTAGTACATTGGATGATGTTGTAGTTGGTTCTATGCAGAATGATTTCAGTTCTCTACTGTAAAGCTGTTTGTGTGGCAAAGAGGGATATTGCACCCTTACTGTGTTCTAAAGGCTCATTGGATCCAGACACTTGTAAAAATATTTCATGTGTACCTACAAAAATGTTGTAGTGTTTATTTCATAACTTACTTTTCTTCATTTCAATTTATTTTCTCTGTATTTATTTATTTATTTAGTTAGTTAGTTATTTAATGCCAGTATTTGCGTGCTGAGTGGCTTAGCACAAACAAGGGAAATGGAAAAACATAATGAATGTCAGGTTTAGCTGTTCTTATCTTGCTCACATGATGCTTAGCAGTGGCCCACAGAAGAAGCAGACAGAACAACTGCAGGCAGGACACAGACATTGTAAAGGTCAAAAAGGAAACAGTGTTTTAATTTTTGCTTTCCATCATGCAACACTGATAAGCAGCATTGTGAGGCAGTTACCAAGGTATTCCAACACCTGCAGCCATCGAACACCTGCAGGCAGGATGCAGACAGTCAGTAATTTAAAATGGATATGTTTTGTTAATTCTGTTGGACATGGTGCAAACATGCTAAGCAGCACTGCATGGTGGTTAACACACAAAACTTAAGAATGAATAGAGAATTAGGCAACTGTCATTTAACTATTCCCATGACAGCAGATGTAAGTATAAGACTCGCGTACAGATGGTCCTGGGTTCTAATACAGGAAGTACAACATTTTTACTGTTATGACAGTCCAGTTTATAGCAATGAACAGAAAAATATAGAAGTGCTATTTCAACATTCTTCTGACAAGAAGTGTAAGCATAAGGCTGCCAAACACATGGCCCTGGGTTGTAATACAGGAAATTCCAGGCATCTGTACTGTTGTTCCATTTCACATTATATTCAGTGCCACTTATAACACTTTAGATAGTGAAGCTTATATAAGTTATAGGTATGAGGGATAATGCACCATTATTGTGTTTTCAGATGTATGACTGAGGGTATACTTTCTACTATATTTCTGTAAGTATAATTCTGCTATTTGAACCTGGATGGTGTTCACACTTAAATAAGATACATACACAAATGGATCTGTATACAAAAACCTTCTCAGGTCACACACATACATGGTTAACACCTCAAGCTGTCAGCTGTGTTTCTGAATGATTCAAGACTATGAGCAGCACCTCTTCTGTGGCAAAGATGGAAGATCATTACTGTGGAAGAAAATGTTTTGTCCCCTATGCATCGGTTTGAATCTTACACTTTAAAAATCTATTTTATCAATATATAAAGCCAAAATAAAAATTTCCAATGAAAATCCAAACAAAATCAGGAAACACTGAAACATGGCAAAGTTAAAATCACGAAAAAACGTTTAATTCCCTTAATGAAATAAATACATCAAAGGTAAGCACTTTCACGATAACAACCCCTTCATCAGACCATAACAAAACATTCTTGAACAACAAATATTTCTAATGCAATCAGCAATTACTCACATAAAACAACTAGCATATCAAAACTACATCTCCATTCTAATGAAACAATCATTGCTAAAACCATCTAGCGAATAGTGCTCAATGTACCAATAGATAGTAGATCTTTGTGTACTATCTATTGGTACATTGATCACTATTTCCCAGATGATTATAGGGCCTATTTAATCCCAATGCTCAAAATTGAATGAAGCACCAAAATCATTACTCTGATTTTTTTTTAGTTTTAACAATGATTGGTTCATTCGAATGGGGATATAGATTTGATAGTTATTTTAAGTGAATAGTTGTTTGTCACTTTAAAAATGTTTGCTGTTAAAGAATGTTTTATCATGATCTGATGAAGTGATTGTTATCATGAAAGCACTTACCTTTGTTGCATTTATTTCATTAACAGCATTAAATGTTTTTTTTTGTGATTTTAATTTTGCCGTGTTTTGGTGTTTCCTAATTTTATTTGGATTTTCGTTGGATGTTCTTGCAGGAACACTGTTAGTTCTTTGGGAACATTTTATTTCTTTCAAAATAAAAATGTGTCAGGTCATGGAATTTATGCCCCCAGTGCATGAATGCAAAGTTAAATCAAATAAAAGTTACAGCAGCAGACACCCCTCAAATTAATGCTGTGTCAGATTACTCTTCCAGTTTCAAAAACTGCTTTCCTCCCTGCTTGGCCCTATCACTCTCTGCTTGACATTGCGCAATGTAATTGACATTGTTTCTCAGGTTTGCCCACTACCAGCAGGAAATCATCAAATGAACTATCCCTGAAGCATGTATACAGATTTAACATAGAACATTGCTTAACTATGCACAAACAGGGAAAGCAGTAGAAATGTGTATCCCACATTTGCAAAAACTTTGCTAGCCATCAAGCAAACCCGCTGCTTGATATTGCACTATACAAAGTAAATAATAGCATGTATTACTTTTATTTACTGTCCATTTAGCCTTCATGCCATGATACTACACGTGAAAACATAAAAATTGATGCCCCTATCTAAGAATAAGTTGCATATTCACAATGCATGCATGTGTTACCTCCCCCATGCACTCCAACCCTGGTCTCTCAGTACTTGTTGACAAATATATAAACTACACTACATAAATTAATAACAAATGTTGTCTGATATGCCATGCATATCTTCAGAATGACAACACAAATATAGATTTTCAAATACTTGTAGTAATGAGGATACCAGTTTGCATATACTTTGTAAAACTGTCTCTTAATCTACACCTTGGAACACAACCACCACATAATACTCATTGCACACTCATCAATCTGTTAACATGCAGAAGTTATCTTGACAGCTGAACATGCCTACACATCCATTTCATGCAGGCCTCCCAACATCTTCTGTCCAACATCCAGTGCTGATGTCATTCACCATACGTTGTCCTGCAGCCTTGTAAATGTCAGACTTGAGCTGTGATGCTTGCCTTAAATACAGAGTTTTCTAGCCAGTGTACTTACATAGGTAAGGTTTCTGTTCTCACTGCTGACAGTTGGTGTGTGTGTGTGTGTGTGTGTGTGTGTGTGTGTGTGTGTGTGTGTGTGTGTGTGTGTGTGTGTGTGTCTGTGTCCTTGCTGACATTACAGAGTGCATTTCACACTGGCATTTGGGATACTGATATTAGCATTTTCTCCCCACCAGACAATGCTGATGTCATCAGCTATAAAGCGTTGCCTGATGCTCTCCAAGTCAGACTTGAGCTGTGGGTTTTGTCTTAAATACAGAGTTCTCTAATTGGTGTACTTACATAGGTAGGAGTTCTGTTCTCCCTGCATTAAACTAGGGTGTGTGTGGTTGTGCCCTTGCTTGAAATTACAGAGTGCATTTCACACCATGTGGGAGACTGCTATTAGCATTTTCTCCTCGCCAGACATTGCTGATCTCATTAGCTATAAAGTGTTGTCTGACACTTTCCAAGTTAGACATGACCTGTAGCACTTGCCTTAAATACAGAGACTTCTAGCTGGTTTACTTACATAGGTAAGGGCTCTGTTCTCACTGCAATCATCAGGAGTGTGTGTGTGTGTGGGGGGGGTATGTGTGTGTGTGTGTTTGTGTGCTTGCTTGACATTACAGAGTGCATTTAGCAACAACATATGGGACACTGCTATTAGCATTTTCTCCTCACTAGACACTGCTGATGTCATCAGCTATAAAGTGTTGTCTGAAACTCAAGTCAGACTTGAGTTGTGGTGCTTGCCTTAAATACAGAGTTCTCTAGTCAGTGTACTTAGGTAGGTGTTCTGTTCTCACTGTGGTAATCAGGGGTGTGTGTTTGTGCCCTTACTTGATATTACAGAGTGCATTTTGCAACAGCATGTGAGAGACTGTTATTAGCATTTTCTCCTCACAGACACTGCTGATGTCATAACCTATAAAGTGTTGTTGGACACTCTCCAAGTCAGATTTGAGTTGTGGTGCTTGCCTTAAATACAGATATTCTCTAGTCAGTGTACTTAGATAGTTAGGGGTCCTGTTCTCACTGCAATCATCAGGTATGTGTGTGTTTGTGTGTTTGTGTTTGTGCCCTTGCTTGACATTAAAAAGTGCATTTCACAACAACATCTGGGACACTGCTATTAGCATTTTGTCCTCACTAGACGCTGCTGATGTCATCAGCTATAAAGTGTTGTCGAACACTCTTCAAGTCAGACTTGAGCTGTGGTCCTTGCCTTAAATACAGAGTTCTCTAGTCAGTGTACTTAGGTAGGTGTTCTGTTCTCACTATGGTAATCGGGGGGGGGTGTTTGTGCCCTTACTTGATATTACAGAGTGCATTCCGCAACAGCATGTGGGAGACTATTATTAGCATTTTTTCCTCACAGACACTGCTGATGTCATAACCTATAAAGTTTGGTTGGACCAAGTCAGACTTGAGTTGTGGTGCTTGCCTTAAATACAGAGTTCTCTAATCAGTGTACTTAGATAGGTAGGGGTTCTGTTCTCACTGCATTTTTCAGGTGTGTGTCTGTTTGTGCCCTTGCTTGACATTACAGAGTGCATTTCATAACAATATGCATTTTCTTGATGTAAAACCCCTGTGGTCTCTTCATCTGCCGCAGGTGTATGGTGAGCTACATGCAAAAAGGAGGATTATACTCTATTAGTGTTCTGATAAGGTTTGGGTACAGTGCTGATATATAATCCTCAGGTCTGAATATGATGGGCCATCTTATGAGGTACTGATTTGAATATGATGGGTTGACCTATGAAGTGCACAATGTAGCCTTTCTGTACCACTGTGGATACTCGATGGTCAAAGTTCAGATTGATATCTATGTGTGCTCCCAGGTCTTGCATCACTGGGTTTCAGCAAAGGGGACTGTTGTCAATGCTGTAATTATCAGGGGATTTCACTTTGCAGAAGGCCAAAATAAAGACACTTTTTGTGTTTATCTGTAGACTATGTGGCTTTGGCACCAATCATTTGTCTGTGGTAGCCCCTCCTGTAGTATGTTATCATCAATGGTGGAGTCAATAATTGCACCAAATATGCAAGAATCAGCAAATGTGGTAAGCCAAAGGTGATATACTTTAGCCTGGACGTCAAGAAATTGATTCCAAACAGTAAAGAGCCAAGCACTGATCCCTGGGGTACACCAGTGGTGACAGCTCTACTGGTAGAGGTTGATTCACCAACTTTCACAGTATGTGTTCTGTATTGAGCCAATTAGTTAACCATCTAGTAACATAAATGAGCCTGTAAGGGTTAATCACCAGTTGGGAGAGTTTCTCAATGATACCTGAATAGGGAATTGTGTCAAAACCCTAGGCCAGATCATGATAGGCAGTATGCACTGTTTTACCTTCATCCAGGCCTATCACATAGAATCAATGGCCTTTGACAACATTACAGATCACCTATAGCTTGACTCAGCACATACATCTGCCTGACACAGTTGAATACACACACTTCAACACACCTTCCAGATGGACTATATTCCCATAGACGGGTGTACATCAACATGCATCCATCTGAGTTGGGGGGGGGGCAGCACCTGATGTATGCATATATAGACACATTAGATAAATCCTTACTCTCCTCATCTGTGAGGTAGACCAACATCTCATTATGGACATTTTCTAAATGGACACTAGTAATATCGTAGCTGTGTGGATCAGACGTGTGAGTTTGTAATGTTGCATCTATGTCTATTACAGCTGTTAGATATCCTCAAAAGGTCATCGAGGGCATACATGATGACCCCACTATCATCCTATGGACTTTTTTCCAGGCCAAGGCATTTGACACAAATCCACACTGAGGTATTCACTCAACCCTGTCAGATGTGGCCATAAGCACCTACATCATCAAGTGGGTAGACCAGTGTAGCACATACATGACATCTAAATATATTGAAATGTGTGAAGTGACCTATATCTCAGGTGCAATGATCAGGTCCATACATCAGGGTTTTTTGCTAGGCCCCTCCCTGTTCATTATTTAAGTCACAGACATCACGAATGACATACACATCCTGTGTCCAAACAGTTGATTGAAGGACTACAGAATGTGGGCAATTATTGACTCCAATTGTGATATTAGTATACTACAGATTTTATCAACACACACCAAAGATTGCTGCCACAGCCATGTCAACACATGAGATGAAACAAAAACGGGGAGATTTGTTATGTTATGAAAACAAACGCACAATCCAAGAATAATGTAGGCATCACACCCTATAAACAGACAAACTGGTATGTGACCTGTGTCCTTGGGTAGATGGTGTGTAGAACGTCCACCAGCATGCAGGCACAGTGCTGACTACTCTCTTTTTTGTAACACAACACTGAGTATGTGAAGGACATCCACATCAAAGGCCATAATACCTCCATAATTCAAAGCTTTCATCACACCAGCAACTGAGTATAATCCACCCTTTTTCATGTACCTCCCTACACATCTTCCAGTAATGTGTAACTAAAGTGTACCACCTTTGCCATAGTGAGCTGTCCCACATTTTATTGGCCATGCCTAGGTATTCTTTTTTTTGCATAAACATTACTGTCTGATGGCGCAGAACAACCATCAAGGTATTACACCAGATGTGTGTGTGTGTGTGTGTGTGTGTGTGTGTGTGTGTGTGTGTGTGTGTGTGTGTGTGTGTGTGTGTGTGTGTGAGATACCCATTTTGGTGATGCACACAGTACATACATAGTGGTTTGACAACGTTGATGGCATGGGTTACGTTCATGGCAGTCTGGATTGTGCCATATATATCTGCCATGCGCACCAGTCAAATAGCCAGTAGTTATCCTAATGTCATATCCAGGTATAGCACTGTCCCTCCTAACACCTCCAGCAGATGTTACAGTGTCAGGACGGTGTGCTTGATTACTGTCATAGATTTCTGACACATCATAATAGTTGTACAAGTGTGCATGTGTAGAACCATGTATGATCACTCAAAATCATATTTGTTGTGTCAGAGACATGGGATTACTGGTGGCATTATTCTGATATTGTCCATGATTGTGCATGCTTTTTTACTGTTGTCCATGAGCCTGTAACTGTGTCCCACTTGTTGGAAACCTCTGTTTACATTACACTCACATTCAGGCAAATCAGTTTGCATAGCTTCACAATATGCACCCAACCCTAATTGTATATAACATCCCTGATAGATGTCCTCTACATTGTCCATGTCAATATGCTTATCTCATAAAAACATTTTCTCTATTGTTGTCACCTTTTGTGACATTCAGACATTATACATTTTCACTGTGCAGTCCGTACTGTACCATATTGATATGTAATTAGTGTTCCTGCTACAACTGTCTTCCATTGACATGCCCTTATCTACTGTACATTAGGATGTTTCACCTGTCCTCTTTCCTGTGTTCATTCCTACAATTCATCTCTGTGTCCCTATTCAATACACATTCTTCCGTTGACTATTTATTTTAAATGGCAGTCCATGTATAGAATGCCAGGAATGGAATTTCACAGTACCCTGCACTGTAGATACACTGTCCTGTAGTGTAATTGGACCATATACATTATTACATGTTAAACCCTGGTAATCATTGTCATATTCTGTGCAATCCAGCTAACCCAGTTTGCTCTGTTGTAAACATGTTCACACTCTGTGTTGCTTTATTCAGTTAACACTGTTGCCAGACATGAAACAATGCTTGTCTAAATGTGGTGCATAGCATGAATATATAATAAGCACTGCTGCTCACTGTGCAAACACATAAACTCCATGTAGTCTTGGCATGAAGCCTACATGGAGTTTATTGAATCCCATAGTAGGTTTTTCCTTTCTGCTTGCATACTAATATACTTTGCCTTACAGCATTAGAGGCACCTGTCACTGGGGAAAAATGCAGTATACCAGAAATTTTCAGAAGCATCAAAATAAAATGGTGGAAACTTGTCAGTTTTTCACAGTAAATTACACAATTTGTTGCAATGAAACATTTAACCAGTATGCATGTCTTTATTATTTAAGAAATGTCAATATACTAAACATGCTCTTTATAAAAACAGGATCAAAAGACAAAATATGTGACACCCACAGAAAGAGGTGAGAGTAAAGCTTACTTCACACAGGTAAGCCCATGTATATCCCACTGAAAAAGAAGGCATTGCCAGTGAAATTATCATGACATGCTGAAGGAAAATACTGTTTTGCCTGAGGCTCTGCTTTTTTACAAATGACAGAAATACATAGTCTCAGTGCAGATGTAAACATAAAACACAGAATATATAAACAGCTTTCTGCAACAATTTTTCTCTGCAGTATATACTAACATAAATAATGAATATTCAGTGCTGGCATATTGTGAAATTCAGACTTGACTCAGATCCTTGAGGAACAGCCTACACATAGGAAAAAGCACATACATTATTAGTCACCATATATTTCTGCCAGTTGACAATGTTTTTTTTAGCAAACAAATGAAGTCCAGGATAAGTAAGAAGCTGTCATTACATTGCTCAGAAATAACGGTATACAATAGTAATTGGGAATGTTTAATGTTGGTAGGCAGTTTCTTCATAAATACTCTGTTAGAAAAATATAAAGAAAACAACAAGTTGCTTATTTCAGAACAGACTGAAAGTTATTGACTGAAACTTTACAATAACTGCGCACAGACAACTGGATTACTATTTCTTGGGGTTTGTTTAGCATTATGCCAAAACGATATGAGTATTATTTTTATAAGTTTCATTCTTGCATTCTGCTCTTAGATAAATCATTGAGAATGGCATATTGCTTCTGAATAGCTGCCTAAGCAGTGACCTGTAACTCTATTTTTCTTAGTCATATGTGTGATGACCATACCCTGGCCCAGCAATCAAGGAGCATCAATCCTTACCACTAACACCAGAGAGGTCATCTCCTAAAAGAGAGGAAAAGATAACTAATACACACAATAAAGTACAATTTCCCTTAAGTGCACACAGAGATCACAGTCAGTCTGGGGCTGGTTGCTCCCTTGCTCAACAAGTCCCCAATAAGACTCCCCACTGGCACAGCTATAGGGTCCAGGTCTCAGCCTAACTGGGCAAGCTAAAACCTCCAGTACCCTCTCTGTCCAACCAGTGCTTCGTGTCCCTGCCAAGTAGCTGACACAACACACACACACACACTTTGAGATAAGTATTTATATAACTTCACAGAAACTCCCGGGAAAGGCTGACACAGATTCTCCAACTGTGCCCCTTTACCCAGACTATACGGTAGTAATTACTGCTACCACCCAGTTAATAATATCAGCTACTAAAACACCCTTAAAAGGGTGTCCAATTATTACATTGCAATATTAATATCCAATGGTAGTATGACTAACAGTCAAGGCTTACTTTAGAGTGGCCTATTACAATAACCTCTATAAATATGCAATGTACTCTAGAGCTTATCTCTACACAAATCAGCCATAGGTAGAAGGCTTTAAAATATTTAATAATAAATAATTAAAACACAAGACAAAACTACTACACTACAGAGATATTTAAGAGTTCAGTGATCACACAGAAACTTAAAATAATACAGTAGGACAGGTGTGATTTCAAAGAAAAATACCTAATTAATCTTTACTAGCTTTAACTATTCCTACAAGAAATCACAGTGCTAAAACTTACATGTGAGCACAAAGCAGAGTGCTGATAAGTTAGATGTCCAAAGTCAAAATGCTTTTAGTCTCTTGTGAGAAATAGTATTTAAATATTACCAACCAACATTTGAATTGAATTGGAGAGTATTAATTTAATTATTTTATTGGTTCATTATATTGGTTTAGAATCTTTTTTAAGTGGATAATTAATTAATTACTTAATTATTGCCTGTTAGTTTTATATAAAATGTATGTGTTTCTATGATTCTTTACTCCTTGAAGGCTATGGCTGAGACGTCAGAGAAAAAGAACTTGCTACAATAAAATTTGTGCATCACTCTTTGGTTGTATTTTATTACTAACAAACATGTATGCTGGGTCCCTCCCAAATTACATCATTTTTGACACTAAGGTTTTCCCAGGCATACGAACTGCATTATTTAGCAGTCTAACACCTGCATAGAAACTTACAACAATAGAAGACATTTCACATGTATATTCTAACAGAAACTAGAGCAATAAAGCACCTTCCACATCAAAATTCTGGTCTTAAACTTTAGCCTTAAAACAAAGGGCATGAAACCTTCATCCAACCACACTGAAACTGAATTGTAAAACATTAAAGAGATTCATAAGATCTTTTCTACTTAAAAAGACACATTTGAAATACTTGGATTGGTTTTCCCCACAGCAGATGGCAATGTTGCAACAATCCTGAAGTTCACACTCTACAGCGCTTTCTTACATTTAAAAGCACAAGCCTGTATTTCACATATATTTATACAGTTGATAGAATTATGTATCAAATTCTATTTGACTAGGATGGCAGCCTTCACCCATCTCTCCCCAATCGTCACAATATGAGTTGCAGAAGATGATCCATCTTTGAAATCTTTCAACTGAGTCACTGAAGGAACATGTTGGATATAATTAATGTGTTACCTTATTTAAGGATATATTTATTTATTTAATTTATTTGTTTACTTACTTTTTTATTTATCTTTTGTTGATCAGGTTAGTCCCACTAGGCTAGTGGCCTATTTTCAGCAAGACCTGAGTTTCTCATTATACTACTAGGGGAAATTTGGACAGGGCACTAGGGGACTTGTTCTACTCTTTCTGATATGTACCATGTGATTTTTTACATCTATCTGAGCCACCATGATCTTAAGCTGATAGGACCTTGGTACAATATGTGATCTGAAGAACTACACACTCAGTTGTGCAGCACCCCCTCATGGTGGACATACGTCTATTTGAGCTGCAATCGTAAGCTGATAGGACCTCATTTTAAAATCTGATCTGAAGGACTACCCATTCAAAGTGTCAGCTTTGTGGTTTAGTTTGGATGTTATGATGTATTTATTGTTATGGGGGTACAGCAATGATCAAAAATGACAAACTATAGGCTCAGCCCAGGTTGCAAGCAGCAAATAAACTATAAAGTATAGCTTATGTTGCAGTGACATCAGATAAGACTCAAGAGGAAAGACATAGTAACACATGCAGTGTGCAATGGCTGGAAAGAAAAAAAAATGAACAAAAAATAATGCCAACATATACGTATTTACATTAAGAAAGTCAGTTTATATGTATACTGGGATCGTTTTCAACCACAACTTGGCAGTAAGGCAATACAACATTATTTTGTTTTTCTAAATTTTTGCAGTCTTTACAATGATTAGTATAATGGAAGAATAAAAGAATAAATGAAAGAATGAGTAAATTGATGGGGAATATAATCTTCTAAGTGCCTTTACTTTTCTGATAAGCATTATTTATTGAAACCAAAATATGGAAGACTGTAACAAAGTGGAGGTCGAGTAGGTTTCCACACCTTCCTTTAATAGAAACAAACACAGATTAAACGCTTTCATCCCAGTCAAACTGGGGACTTCATCAGAATCTACGTTACAACTCTAAAACTTTTAAATAGCAAAAGCACCATTGCAATTCATGAAAGCACGTCTATTGAAATGTAACTTATGCATGTCACATGATTCCCCTACCATTTTATACAAAAACTTTAAAAATCGAATAAAATATTTTTATCATAAAACAAACTAGAAACATACAATGTACAACCAAGCACTGCCTTTCTGCTAACCATTGTTTGAAAAAAAATCATACATCATATTCCCAGTCCTCATTTCTTTATTATGTTATTGTTCATAAATACTGCTATGTTACTCTATCTGCTTTTTCCTTTAAAACAGGGGTTATGGAAATAAACTTATTTAAACCTGGTGGAAATGTGGCTGCTGTTCTCAGTCACCATAGGGTCTCTTTTTTATTTAACAAAGTTTTCAAGTCCCCCCCTCCCCCAGGATTAAACAAAATCTCTTCCAAAATAACAAATATAAACTTTTTAAAATATTTACAGATCAAGGAATACTATATAGAGCATTGGTCTCTTTTTTTGTGTTTAAGGTCATACAAGTGCTCAAATATCCTGCTTCTGAGCACTTGCTCAGTCTTCCCAACGAAAAATTCTGTGCAGGTGCAACAATTTGCCAAATATACTATTTTGGTAGATGCACAATTTTCTTTTTTGAAAATAATTTTACTGATAAGAAAACCTACCACTGCCATATGGCCCTCTACTGAGGTACAAATTTTACCTTATGTGATAGCTGGTCACTTTTGTTTTGCCTATTTCTGCTCATGATGAAAGAAAAAGGGCACATTCATAGGTTCATAGGTAGATACTAGGCTATCTGCCCTAGTGCATTTATAAGCCTAGCCAGAGTGTATTTCGCTTCCACCTCCCTATTAGATTAGCCTACTGTGCCTCCGTAAAGTAGGTCACAGAAGGTACCCTTTTAAGATTAGTTTACTGTGCCTCTGTCTAGCAGGGACACAGATCCCAGGGGTGAATTTGCGATTTCCCATCCACGCGTCCAGATTTCGCTTGAAGAGGGTCAGCGAGGGGCTATGTCTAACATGAATTGGGATTCTATTCCAGAGTGAGGGGAGCCTCTGGGAAATGAATCTGTCCCTCCAGCATGTCCTATTTATTTTTGTGCTGAGGTTTAAGTCATTGGAGCATGTAGCTCTAAGGGACTTTGATTTTTTGAGGTGGAGCATGTCCATTAATTCTGGGTTTGACATGGCTTTGTACGTCAGACATAGATTGCCTCTGAGTAGGTGGTAAGCAACTGAGTAGAGCTGGAGTTTCTTTAGTCGAGCTGCATAGGACATCTGTTTGTAGCCCATGATCCACTTGGTGAGGTACTTTTGGGGTCTCTCAAGTTCCTGCAGGTGTCGGGTAAGGTACATCACAAAAGGGGCATTGTATTCAATTATGGGCCTGATGAGTGATGAGTAGAGGGGCACAATGACCTGTCTTGATCTAGATGCGAACCCTTTCATGATAAGGTGGTCTATATAGAAGGTCTTCCTAACCACTTTGGCAACGTGATTATCAAAGGAGAGATTACTATCTACTTTGGTCCCCAAATCTCTAATTACTTCTTCCGTACTTAATGGATTGCCACCTATGTGGTAATTTGTGGGCACCTTGTTTTTCCAAAAGGGGATGACTATGCACTTTTTAGCATTTAGCTTGAGGCCGTGGCTCTGGCACCAAGCATCCGTCTCTGAGAGACCCTTTTGGAGGATGCTTGTGTCAGCTGGAGATACAATTATGGCCCCCAGTTTGCAGTCATCTGCGAATTTTGTCAGCCATAATCGCCCCGTGTTAGCCTGAACCTCAGAGAAGTATATAACGAACAAGCGAGGACCCAGAACTGAGCCCTGTGGGACACCACTTGTAACTGGTTTGGATTCAGATATGGCACCTGCAATTCTGACCATGTGGGTTCTATCTCTGAGCCAGTTTACAACCCATCTTGTGATATAGGGGTTGATATTTAAGCTGGTAAGCTTATTTATGATGCCCGAGTGGGGTATTATGTCGAAGGCTTTTGCAAGGTCCAGGTAGGCTGTGTGGACTACCATGCCCTCATCTATGGCTTTGGTAACTGTTTCAAAGAAATCAACTGGGTTTAAGAGGCAAGATCTGCCCTTAACAAAGCCGAATTGGGTAGGGTCCAGTGTCTGGAGGCTCCCAATGTCTTTGTTTATGAGTTCCATGATAATACGCTCCATAGCTTTACAGACCAGACTAGTCAGGCTTATGGTGCGATAGTTCCCGGGGTCCGTTGTAGCACCACCTTTGTGGAGTGGGACCACTGTAGCTGTACGCCATTCTTTGGGTACATATCCTGTAGTAAGGCTAAGTTTGAACAGTGACTTAATGTGAGGGTTCAGTTCTTCTTGGAGCTCATGTAAGACACAGCCTGGGACACCGTCCAGTCCCATAGATGCTGTGTTTTTTGCTTTGGAGAGGGCAACGTTCACCTGTGCATCTGTGAAGTCAGGGAGGTTACATTCAGTTGGGATAAGCATTTGCTCCTTTGGGGGGGAAGGGGGGGTGGAGTTTGCATTGAATCTGTCTGCCAGGATGTTGGCTATGTCTGTAGGTTTGGTATATTTTGTACCGTTATGCAACAATTCAGAGCATATCTGGGAGTTTCCACCCATATTCCTGACATAACTAAAGAAGGCCTTGTGATTAACTTTAGTGTCTAGGGCAATTTTTCTTTCGAAACTGCCCTTTGATGATTTTATGAGGGATCGAAGTTTCTTGCTAATACTGATCAGAGATGCCTTCCCTTTTTGGGATTTTGCTCTGTCATGTAGTAGCTTCCTCCTTCTGTTGTATAGCTTATTTATGGCCGGGATCCACCAGACCGGTCTCCTGTTTTTGGAGGAGTGAGTCTTGGTTTTATTTGGGATAGCATGATCCATGCATTCCTGCAGGTGCGGATAGAATGCATTTGTAAAGGATTCTGTGGATTGGGCTGTATTATCCTCTGGCCCGGGGGCTTTGAAGGATTCCACCCCAGTCTTGAGAAGTGCAAAGTTGGCTTTTGAGAAATTCTTTACAGTGATTTCCTTGACTGAGGGTGGGATATGGATGTCCAGGGAAATTTGTTGATGGTCTGATCTTACCAATGAGGGGTTTACCTCTGGTATGGAACATAGAGTCCCCATGTTGGTGATGACCAGGTCCAATATGTTGTTCCCTCTTGTGGGAGTGGTGACCAGTTGTTCCATCGTGTTAGAGTTTATAAATTCAAGCAACCATTGGGCGAGGGTGTTTGGGCTTGAGTAGTTTTCCCAGTCAATGTTTGGGTAGTTGAAGTCACCCAATAACATAGTGTTTGGAGAGACCTTCATCATATTCTCCAGTGTTCTCAGGAATGACGAGTGGGGTTACTGTAATAGGGAGGGTGTTCTGTAGTAGGCTACAGACTGAAAGGCAGTTTTGCCCGCTGTTAGTTGCACATGGATGGTTTCCGATGCTTCGTGCAGAGCCACTAACCTGGAGGTGTAGGTATCTTTGATGAATATAGATACTCCCCCTCCTTTTCTGATTCGGTCCAAGTTTTGGGGCCGAAACGCATGGTATGAGTTATAACTTGGTAGTGCTGGGGTGCTCTCAGGAGCCTTGAACCAGGTTTCTGTTACTGCACAGACATCGATTTTTTCCATACTGAGGAGAGCCTCGAGTGCGTGCATCTTGAGGTTTAGACTTCTGGCATTGAGTAGCATTACCTTTAGTTTGTTTATCCTTGAGTTGTCTATGGAGGTGGGTTTGTCCTTTGAGCCTTGCCTAAAAAAGGCACTATGGGGGTGGCAAGAGCTTTGGCCAGTATACGAAAGCCTAAGGGTGACAGGTGCAAGCCATCCCTAGTGAAGCTCAGGCTGACAGACGCTGGATCCCCTTTGAATGACACCAATACTTTAGCCAATTGTTGAAACACATCTAGAGCCTTTTTACTACAGAACTCTGGCAGTGTAAGATAAGATTCCAGAATAATGGACACAAGTCACAGACCCATACATATATGCCATTATCTACATGACAGGCAGTAGGCTGGTGTGAGTTTACTGCATTTATGCTTACTCAGAAAATGGACCTGCTGCCTATAGAGATACACCATGCAGTTTGTAAAATGACTCTGTTACATAAAGGGATACACCATTCAGCGTGAGGCTGTGCAATATGATCCTACCTATATCATTACCCTAGTAAAGTCCATATCAAATGTAGTTCACATATACCATTAAGTGCCATCGCTACTTCCTCCTGGCATTAACACTTCACACAGTAGCCTAAACATACTAGATTGACGTTGAGCAGTCCCAGAAATAAACCAAGGAAAAAAATAGTATCCACTTATAATGCCATGTTGCACAAACCTCTGCTTCCCATGTATGAAGAGCATCAGAGCTGTGGCACTGCAGGTCCTCATAATGATGTTGACACTTTTTCCTTTTCTACGGAATGTCCATGTCTGAGATAAACACCTCATCCAAAGAACTTATTTATTTGTTTTAACTTTATTACCCAGGTGGATAATTTGGTCCAAGAACACACTTTAGTTACAACCCAAAGCTTAGGCAAAATTACATTAAAATTGTATTGTAACTCAAACAATGAACAGTCTTCAAGATTTCAATTAAAGGAACATAAAAGTAAATAGTTTACACAATGTAAACTTTGCACAACATAATACTAGTTTAAAGTTATTAATATACTTTAGAATAAAAGGGAAAGGGTAGTGTTTGGGACAAGTGAGAAGGTGATGAACTTCATGGTGTATAGAAAATATATTAGACTAGTGCTAACACAGATTATTGGGGAGCATGTCTTTTAGCCAAACACTGAATGACAACAGTGCAACAACTTTATCACTGAAAGCCACTTTCAGCAAAGAAGTGGTGATGCAGTTTTTTCCACTGTTGTGTGACCACGGTATTGGTATATATAAGTTTGTTTGGGGCAGTGCAGGTAGATCATTTCCCCTGCAAAAAAATCATAAAAATCTATTCACTTAAGATGACTTTCAGCATTTTTTTTTGCTGTTTTGTTTGTCAGACAAATGGGGATCAATGAATGATTATCAGTCTTGAATTGTCTTGCAGGGATACACTCACTATGCATGCCAGAGGAGCACCATTGTAGAAGAGGTAGTCATGTTCATTCTGATGTGTCATTTTTGTATATCCATATTGCAATGCATTGCTAGACTGACAACTGTAGATGCTGAGGCAAGACAATAGGCTGATGCTGGCATATGTAAAAGGGTTGATGATGATGATTATGATGATGATGATGATTACAAGGCAGTAGTATTTGAACTGCAGTCTGATTACACAGTGAACAATCTGTCTCCACCTTGATTTGTCATTCGCCTACAGTACAGGATGAAGTTTTAGCCTTGCCCACAAGTAGTACCCAAGACAGTGCAGTCCAAGTGCTGACTATTCCTGCTTCTGGCAGGTTCTCTCATGGCTGTGATCAATAGTGATACTCTTCTTGCATCTGCAGCAGCAGGTGAGAGTACTGCACCTGATGTGGCTCTACTCACCATATAACAGCCTTGGCGGGGGTGCTCAACACTGTAACATGTCACAGTTGGATTGGATATGCAAATAGCACTCATGGTCAATCACCAGATGTGTTAGAGCTTCTTACATGCACAGTCATTAGCTGCCTAGTTCATTGCAGACCTTATTGCTGTGTTTCTTAGAATTTAAGAGAATGTCACCCAGACTGGCAAACACTCTTTATCTAGAGGTATTGTTTGAGGTTGGAGTAGTGTACATAGTGTAGTAGTAGTGCAGGGATACACAGTCCTCATCTGAAACTAGCATGGAGGGCACAAGTTCTAGTGCAACAAGCCAACAGAGTTGTCCACAGTCATGGTCATAAGATAGCACCCATACTCCATCAAAAGAGGAGATAGTCAATGACAAAGAGTGCATGTCACCACAAGACCCCAGCATCTGCTTCTGCTGACATAGTCCTCACACCCACTGTGTGTGTGTGTGTGTGTGTGTGTGTGTGTGTGTGTGTGTGTGTGTGTGTGTGTGTTCACAGGCATATAATTTCTAGCCACAAGTGCACCTGATAGTGACTCTATCCTACTTCACCCTCCATTCCTCCAGTGTGATGTACATCTGAATATCTAATGCACATTGTTACTAGACCTTATAATGACCGACATATAATGATATGGACATGACATGCATCGTATCTGTGTGACACATTGTCACTGTGCACAAAACTGAGCCAATAGTTCTGGAATAGATGTCATCACTTTTACTGGGCTGGCATGCATGGTGGCTGTCATTGCATGAGGAAGTTCAGTTGCTGGTTGCTGCTATTTGACATTACTATCTTGGAACGGATCTCACACTATTGCACAAAATCCAACCTAACCAAACAACCGAACACACTTTAGCAAAAGTGTTTTTCACCGAAAAAGCACTTTCATTAAACTGTGCAAAATATATATATATATATATATATATATATATATATATATATATATATATATATATATATATATATATATATATATATATATATATATATATATATATATATATATATAACAAAATTAAAAAAGAAAAGAAATTACTCAAGTTAACCCAGGGGGGCAAACCCCCCTGCACCCCCTCATGTGGAGGGCTGTGCCCCCCACCCCCCCACTTTTATATTCTCACTCTGAGATCACACTACATTGGGGAAAAGGGAATATGCCCTTATCCCCACTGTACTACGATCTCAGCAATGGCCATTCCCCCATGTTTTTCTTTTTTTTTTTGAGCACACTTTCACAAAAGTGCGTTTTCAGTGAAAAACACTTTCGCGAAAGTGTGCTCGGCCATTTTACATTTGGTGAACTGGCCATTCGAGGAACAGTACGGATCCCCTTGGAACACAATGTTGATGTACCTCCCCTGTTAAATGTGTGTGCATGTAGTCCAACTATAACAGTGTCCTGGTGTTGTCCAGCCTTTTTCCACACCAGCATTATTATGAGACATGCAACATGTTAAGAACATCCTGTTGCATTTGGCAGGATCATACTGGAATGTTTGCAGACATATCAAGGTATCAGAAGTCATCTTTTATCAGGCTAAACACATGTTTTATGATGTGGAAAGTTTGTATGCATGCAGAGTTATACAATAATTCAGCCATGTTCTATGAGTTCCATACCGCCATTACAGGAAAATCTGTAGCATATAACCAGCATCATCTGCAACAAAGTTTCAACATATGGAAGGAGCTACTATGCTTGGACACATAACTGTATCACAGTACCTCAACATTAGCCAGAGTATCTGCACTTACTAACTAGATGTTCCAGTGGAATCTTACTAGACATGAAATAGCTACAGCTGCCATGTGTGACATATATGTGAATTACATGAAGACCCTCTGTGCCATGCAGATATGTCAGTTATGATTCCTTATGAATTACGCACCTCCTGCCATTTTGAGAAATGTTAGCCTTCTTGGTGGCAAACCTTTGTGAGGGTGGACAAGATGGGCTTTAATTGCTACATTTGTACTGTGTGTGGCATCCAGAAACTCATGGTTGTGGGCAATGTTATGCATAATATTAGTTGTCTCCTGTGGTGTGCAATGAACCATGTATGCTCATGTATATACAGAAGCACTACATTAGCAGTGTTTTGAATATTCTGGAGGCAATGACCTGGGGAATGCATCCCTTACTAGTTTTTAAAAGGTCCCTGTAGCTACTATAAAATGAATGTGAGATAACCTGGCTCTTCACAGATATAGGAAGGCCACACATTCGTTTAGATTCTGTGTGTGGGTAGCACATATGAATGAAGTCCTTTATGATGTCCCAATCAATGGTAAAATGACCAATGCTCTCTTAATCAGTCTAGCTGCTGTTTGTCACTTGCTGACTGCCATTTCCATTGGTGCTGGATACTGCTGTGCTAATACTTAGTGTTTGCTCCTCCTCCATTACTGATGGGTGTGACTACCCCTAGTGTTCTCACTGTCTGCAACTTGGATATATTCATTTTGCTTTACACTTTTATAGTCTAGCTGTGCAATTTTCACATTTATGACTATGAAGTATGACTCTTTTGTCTAGCATATACTTGCACTTTATTAGAAACTCATCTTCCTACACACTTTAATTTGTACTTCATTATGCAACCATATGAATATATCCTTTGCAGTGTAGTTGGGCTCAACTGTACTGTAGAATAACTTGGGAGTATGAATCGTCATCACTAATATGTGTGTAGGCAATTCCTGCACAAGTGTGATCTATGTACTGCACAACTTGTCTGTGAACCCTAACATTTGGTGTTATTCTCATTAACTCCCTGTATTAGAAACACTTTGTTGTACAGAAATGCAGTCAGTTAATGAGATTTACATGCACGCATGCATAGAATCAAGGGCATGTCTCCTCATAGTTTTAGAGGATACGTAATCCCATCTATGTTGTTCTTCATTGTTTTATATTGTATATCCTACTTATAGGAGTTTATCAGACAATACAGCTAAAATTAAACATGTTTATAACAAGTGTGTCAGATTTCTTCCATAAGCCTCATCTAGGAACTATCATTTAACCTGTGCAAGGAGTTAAATTTTGTTTCATTTTCATACACAATAATCTCTTCCAACTCCACTTCCCTTTTCAGTACGTTTATCCAGATGAGTCATTTCCGCAACATGCCTTTCCTAGCTTAATAATTCTCTGCTGGAAATATTACTGTTCTACTACCAACTCAAATGCTATTGCCTATTCAAATACTTTGTACTGATCCTTTTACTGCATGCTGTTTTTTCTACTTGCTTCCCCTTACCTGGGTGCATTTTATTCATTCATTTATTCATTTGTTTATCTCTTTATTTTCTATGAATAATTTTAGTCATTTCATGGTTAACAGGGAGCTGGAGTCTATCCAGATGCTTGGTAGGCTCAAGGAAGTGAAACTAATTCTGGACAGGACCCCTTTTATTTCAAGGATACATAAACACCCATGACAAATCATTCATCCAGGGCAGTTATAAGTACCACAAGATTATACATAACATGGTTTTAGAATGCAGAAGGAAATGTATCACTCAGAAAAACAAAAGAAGACAAAGGGAGAAAATTCAGATTTCTTACAGAAGGAGTCTCAATTGGTAAATGAACTCTGGGACAAATGAACTAGTCACCATGCCACTGTGCTACATGTAACTGGAAATCCATAATACTTTATCCGAAATGCTCTAAGTCATAAACCATTACCTTATGTGATGACGTGTTTTTGCAAGGGACATTACTAACCCGCGGAAACAAAACTAGGAGCCCACAGCACAGACAAACAGAAAATCAAGAAACCAAAATATGCTGTGCCTTGAGTTACTGGAGCAATCCAGGTAATCAATAAATTTCAAGATGAAGTCCTGATTCAGTGGATGAAAACATTCAACTTTATTAAATAAATCTCGGAATTTACACTTTTTGTGGATTGGCCCGGTGGTTTGAGGCACAGTGTATTTTGGTTTTCTGGCATTGCTCATACCTTCATCTCTCAGTGTGTGAAGGTACACCCCTTCAAATCCTTCTTACATATAGTCATTCAGTGAGCTCTGCTAATTGAAGTTGCAGGACTACACCAAAGTACTGTAGTCTTGGAATTAGCACATACTCCCCTATTCAGGTTCCCTATTAAATTGACAAAAGTTTAGCTTGTTGAAATGCTAAACTTCGACAACTAAACTCCAAAACAGCAAAACCACATACTGCCACCTAAGTGAATTTTTTCTCAGGGGAAAAAATTTGCTTGGCCGTTACTGAGAATTTGCCCTTTTCTCCAATGTAGAGCGATCTCAGAGTTAGTATATTTAGTTAGGGGGTGTGTGGGGGGGGGGGGCACAGTCCCCCATTTAATTAGGATTTAATGATTCTTGTGGTGTCCATCGGCCAAGTGAATTTTGTCCCTGGGAAAAAATTTGCTTAGGTGGCCATTTGCGGTTTTGCCGTTTCAGAGTTTAGCTGTTGATGTTTTGCATTTTGACTAGCTAATCTTTTGTCGATATAATAGGGAAGCCCCCTATTCACACTTAATGATTTCCCATTCACACTTAAATTCACCCTGTTCTGAGAATCTCTGCCATATTCCTCAGACATTCAACTTTACATACATAATTTGCTTGTTCTGTTGTGCAAATATTGCTTAAGCTATTCTTCCAGACATCTACTGCAAATGGAAATAACTAAGCTGGACACCATAGGCAACAATTAACACATAAAAAAAAATATTCTTGGAGTTCCAAATATATCAGCTAAGACAAGCATTCAAACAGTGAGTCCTTCATTACTCTCTGTAATATAGAGAAAGTGCATTTTTAAGAAGAGCTGACATAGCCTTACATATTGTGTAATCATGTGTCTTAGCTCCTCACATGCATATAGTCAGAAACGCACTCTTATGAAGTTGGCATCACATATGTTTCTGTCAATTTATTTTTAGTCATCCTGGTATACCAGTATGGTACCTGAAGTAAAGAAATTCAGCATCCTTTGTGTTGCATAGCATATGGAGCATGATTTAACTTTGTACAAGAATAAAAAAGTGATACTTTGTATTTCTTAAAATGGCATTACTTCATTATTTTAATCAATCAAATTTGACCTATTTTAAATAATGACAATGTATCATGAGTATTTTAGTGACATTAGTCAATGTGGACAAAACAACCTTGAGCCATAAGTTTTCAGCTATGACCCCACTCCTACTTATACTGGTGATAAACTACATTAGCATACAACTCTTGTGGTTCTGTACTCTTTTTTTGTATCCTCACATATGCTATGCTTTCATTTTTTTTCCTTCAAACATCTCCCATTTAAATAAGCTTGCTCCTGGTTTGTCTTACTTCACTTTTTTCCCTTGTGGTGAAATTGACTCCTGTCTCTTGCCTTTGGCTGAACTTTCCCCATTGCACAATCTG
This sequence comes from Protopterus annectens, assembly GCF_019279795.1. Taxonomy (NCBI): domain Eukaryota; kingdom Metazoa; phylum Chordata; order Ceratodontiformes; family Protopteridae; genus Protopterus; species Protopterus annectens. Next base: position 488,848,404 of record NC_056744.1, read on the forward strand.
TATCTTCTTACCTGCCAGGTCATTTCAAGTTGGGAATTTGAAACTTGTTTGGCGTTTTGTCCACCTGTGGACATCAAAACTCCATTGTATTAAATTCTGGAGCTTCTCCCCAGCATGGAGTTCAGTTCATTCTCTTTTCCATGCCAACATTATAGTTACTGGGTAAGTGATACACTCCATTGGACTGACTGCCTTCAGCTCCCTGTAGTATGGATAGGGTGTATATTAGTACAGCGAATGTTTAGCTTGTCGAACCACCAAAATATCAACAGCTAAACAACGAAAGCTTAAAACCACGAATGGCCAGTTACGTGAATTTTTTCATAGGGAAAAAATTCACTTGGACGTTATCAGGAATTTGCCCTCTTCCCCAATGTAGACTGATCACGGAGTTGGTGTATTTAGTTGGGGGGTGGGAGGCAAAGCCCCCTACTTAATTAGGGTTTAAAAGTTTGTTTCAGTGTCCGATGGCCAAGTGAAGTTTTTCCCTATGAAAAACTTTGCGAAGTGGCCATTCACGGTTTTAAGATTTTTCTGTTTAGCCGTCGACATCTAGGTGTTTGACAAGCTAAGCAGTCGATATTATAATATTAACCCTTATGGATAGTACCCATTATATCTTCTTCTCTTTCGGCTGTTCCTGTTAGGGGTCGCCACAGCGGATCATCTGTTTCCATTTCTTCCTGTCCTCTGCATATTGCTCAGTCACACCAACCACCTGCATGTCCTCTCTCACCACATCCATAAACTTTATCTTAGGCCTTCTTCTTTTCCTCTTACCTGGTAGCTCCATTCTTAGCATCCTTTTCCCAATATAGCCAGTATCCCTCCTCAGCACATGTCCAAACCAATGCAATCTCACCTCTTTGACTTTGTCTCCAAACCGTCCAACCTGAGCTGACTCTCTAATATACTGATTCCTAATCCTGTCCAACCTTGTCATACCCAGTGCAAATATTAACATCTTTAACTCTGCCACTTACAGCTCTGACTCCTGCCTTTTTGTCAATGCCACCGTCTCCAACCCATATAACATAGCTGGTCTCACTACCCTCTTGTAGACCTTCCCTTTCACACTTACTGGTATCTGTCTGTCAAAAATCACTCCTGACACTTTTCTCCACCCATTCCACCCTGCCTGTACTCTCTTCTTCCCCTCTCTTCCACACTCACCATTACTCTGAACTGTTGATCCCAAGTATTTAAACTCATCTACCTTTGCCAACTCTACTCCATGCGTCCTCACCATTCCTCAATCCTCCCTTTCATTCACACACATATATTCCATCTTAGTCCAGCTGACTTTCATTCCTCTCCTCTCTAGATTATACCTCCACTGCTCCAGGGTCTCCTCCACCTGTTCCCTACTCTCACTACAGATCACAATGTCATCTGCAAACATCATAGTCCATGGGGCCTCCTGTCTGATCTCACCTGTCAACCTGTCCATCACCATTGCAAATAAGAAAGGGCCCAGAGCTTAATAGTACCCATTATATAATGCATCCAAAATATCTCCCAATGGAAACTCAGGTTTTCATGCCTGTCTGATGATCTTGAGGTTTACCCTGTAGGAACTCACACGGACTCAGGCGTGCCTGGGGTCCTATACTCTGTTTCTTCCTCACAACTCTGCAGATGTACCCATTTTAGTACTCCCCTCTAAACCGTTATCTTTGAGCCTCTCATAGTAGAATGCCTTCTAACTCCTGATCAGCTATGCATTCTGCAATTCATAAGATCTTTAAGGTGGAAACATCTGCACTAATTCTACAAGTTATGCAGCTTTCCATTTTGTTTCTTAATACACTGCCAAATCTGCTTTAATCTGTTGTTGGGAGCTATTTTGCTTGCAATACTTCTTCTTTGTTTTCTAGACATTGGACCTTTTAGTCTCATATTTTTGAGTTTGCCATGCTAGTCAGTAGTCTGCCATCCATTAATCTGCCCCTCCATTAGTTTACCAAATGGAATACAGAATTGTTTTTGTTGTCTGGTGATTGATGAGTCTGAATTATGTTATTCTCTCAATACCACCATCCCAACCCATCAGAGTATCTTATTGTCTTTTGTTTTAGTTGTTTTCAGGGTTTTAATACCATTTTTTAGATGAAATGAAACATTTTGAAACATTCTATATTTGAATCTATATCTATAGACATATAGATATAATTTAGTTACTGTAAATAATGTTTAAGCAAAATTATCAAATTTAACATCCCAAATTATTGGCAAAACAGTTTACTCTTTTCTCCATTGAGCTCATAGTCAAAAGTGAGGTGAATACTTTAAATGTGACACAGATTTCAGCATCAAAGGTGTCTAACATAGATTGCATATTCATTTACAAAAGAAGTGGCTGATCTATAATTTTACATAAAAAGAGGGATGATATGTACTTTTGCACTGTTCTAGGTACCTCAAAATTGTATTATAGTCATTTAAAAGATATGAAGTCATGAAATTGATCACACAGTAATAAATTAATTTTGAATGTCCTCTGTCATCTTTGACTTTTCTAACATGAGGTCCAATTCCCAATCACTCTTTTGCTGCAACTACAATAAGGGGACCTTACAATGTCTCTTGTAATTAAGTGTCACATAAACTACATTTTGCACATCAGTGACTGGCTAGGAGTGGAAGTGTAAGACACCCACTGACTTATATCTACTCATGAAAAAAAATACAAGAAGTATGGTACATGAATTAATCATTAACTAAATGATTTTCCCCCGGATTCAGCATAAGTTATTCCTGCATGGCAGGGACTGTTCCTGCTCAGCACGGCAGCGCTCCATGCATATGTATAAAGGCATGCTGTCATGCTGTAAAACGGACATGGTTCCATGTATCAGTGCAGGGCGTGTATCTGAGAGCAGAGCTCTCACAATACACATGCCCCCTGCACTCCAGAATTGCCATTCGGCAATTCAAAATGAGCGAGAATACTCATAACACCCCAACCCATCAGGGTAAGAAATCTGGACAAAGCCATATAGGACAATCGTCCCTATCAAGCCAAAAGTTGATAGAATAACAGATTTAGCATAAGCACATAGTGCACATCTCCCAACACACCAGAGTAAGGAATGTGGACGCCATAAGGGACAATCGTCACACAAAGCAGAAAGTTGATGGAATAACAGGTTCAGCATTAGCATGGATATTCTAAAGGCTACAAATAAAAAAAAAAAAAAACAACAAATAAATCATTGTTTTTTATATATGCAATAAAGTTTAAACATAGCTGCATGGGTGTGCCCATTGCTTAGCTACGCTTAGCCCTGCTGAAACGGCACGATAAGTTAAAAAGCAATAGACATCCAGTGTAAGTGTAAGTGGAATAGGGTAGTGGTTAGAGTGTATTCCTTGCATGTAGTCATTTATGGTTTGAACCTCACCAAAGACATTTCCATTTTGTATGTGTAAACATTAACATTTTAATTTTTTGTATATTTATATAAGAAGTAAATGATTTTTCTCAACCAGAGTAGTGTATTCGGCCCAGGTGTGAGGTGTCAGTGTAATAAAATAGTGAAACCCCCATATAAACACAAGTGCCCCATACAGTATAGTCACACAAGAATAATTTAATCACAGCACATTGGGGGATGTCAGCGAAGGTAAATAAATCTATATTATGCAACGAATGACAAATCAATCCCATATAAGTGGTAGATCTATATAATAAAACATAAGCAATTCTAAGCATTGCACAGCTATGTTGACTGGGTGTAAGCATTGTGTACATATGAATACTAAGCAATAGAAAGCCCAGCTAAGTGGATTTGCCAATTGGTAAGCAATGCTGAACCTGCCCCTTTAAGCACTGCCAACCTTAGTAAGCAGGTTTCAGCATTTTCAAAACCGTCCAATCATGGCAAAGGGTGGGAAACTGGCCATATTTAAACCCCGCAGGTGGGAATACATCTCATAACTGGTTGTAGCTCTCCACTGTTGGTAGTATGGCAGGTGTTGGAGACGGCATGCACTTCCGGGTGCAGTCTGGAGAGTACAGGAGTCCAAGGTCATGGTAGGACTCCTGGTAAAAAAACATGACATGAGACTGCTGCAGGACAAGTACCAGGGCTCCCAATATAAAGCAGAAGCCTGGGAATGTCTCGCCCATGTTCTCACCAGTGCCACTGGTATCCCTCAGAGTGGTGAGCAGGTCTGGCACCACTATGCTGACTTGAAATGGAGGAAGAGGGAGATCTTGGAACAGTGGGTGCAAGAAGCAAGAAACAGGGGAGATGTCCCAGCAGTGTGTAAGTATTCATAGCAATAACTGTTTACCAAAGTCCAGCCTGTGTATGTGATGGATAGGTATGCATAAATGTTTCTCTATTTTCATTACAGCTGCAGCTGAGCGGGCTGTGAACCAGGAAGCCCATGCCAGTAGCCTGCAAAGGCTGCATCGTGAGGCTGGTGTGTAACAATCCTGCTATCAGTAGTCATACCAAATAAATATAAAGGAGTAAAATGTCACCCGGCACTATAAAAAATGTGTATGGTTTGTACTGAATAAATCAGACGATATGACAGTAATAGTCCCATATAGGTCATATTTAAATAAAAGTGTAACTGCCTGGCAATAAAGTTCTAAATCCTAGACCGGTTGTGTTTACTCTGGTATTGTATGGCCTCACATGTTACATACACTAAGATCAGGTATGTGAATAGCATTGTTGTGTCAACTGTTTCTCAAACTGTGCTACATAAAAATATGTCTAGGAATGTCTGTATAAGAATGTTGTAATTACAAGGGAGACTAAGACAGAAAACACTGAAGAACTAGCCAGCACTTTCTAAATAGCTCACTCTGACAAAGCACAAATCGTTGTATTTTTAGCACAGATAGCCATGGTTCAAATCCCAGGAGTGGTAGTAAGCTGTATGCATAATCATACCTCTTAACTTTACAGATTTCTGCAGAATGTCTAGATTTATGCCTCATATTTTTGGCTTGTTCCTCTATTTTCCTGGCAAATCACTGGGATCACCTCAGGATTGTTGTCACTAAATAATGATATACATTTGAGTTTCAGACTTCAGATCCTTCAGAAAATGTATATTAAAATAAATCCTGTTACTCTAGCAACTTTTAAAAAACTTATAAGAGCAATATTTAAAATATGTCCCTATCTGTGCCCCCAGTTTGTCAAGCTTTGTACAGATTGTTTACTTTAAGAGGTTGAGAGGTATGTGCAGAATTATAACTAGGAATCAGAGAATATGTGTAGAAACAGTCATGTAGTGTTAACAAACATTCCCTTCACAGGTCTCCCAGGTAAGAGAAGTAGAATTTAGCTATAAGACAGTTGAAGTATACACTGTGTACAAACATACCACTTCCCAAACCAAGGCCATAGGGTATTGTAATAATACCTGTAGAGTAATGATTAGAGCAATGTCTGTATATATCCCCCCTAATGTTAGGCTGTATCTACATGTGATGCTCTAAGAGGTGGATAGGTTGGGTCACAGCTGAGGAGCCTGACATACCCTGGGAAAGGACAGCTCACATATGGCAACCACTATAGTGTATGTCAAACAGTCATGTCTGTGCCACTGCTATGCCAGTTAATAGGATGTTGCCCATATCCATAGGTTACCTGTGAATATGAGTATTATACATGCTTGTATTGTAAATCTAGGATACCTATATAGGGCATGGGCATAGTAAAACACTGTTGCAGATGTGTGTGTTAAACTGCATGTGTTATATTGAATTAATAACTTTCAACTGTACAGTGTTCTTCTGGGGAATGTTCACAGTTGTGAGAGATATCTGTAATCACTTACACATATACTTGTGATATGGCAGCTATATTAATACTTTATCAAAACTGACTTCCCTGTTTTGGCATCCAGTGATGTGGACCAATGACCAGAAGTCCTGGTATAACAGGTTGAGACATATGATTGAGCTGCAAGACTGTAAATACAGTGTGCCATAATGACATAGAACAAAATTATATCAGGTATCCCCTGAGCATGTGTATGTATGCGTATGTTCAGCAGAAATGCACAAAAGTAATAACATGGGTCACAAGCAGTCCAGAAAATAGGATGTGCATGTTGCACATGTGTGATATCACTGTCACTGCATACAACACAATAAAATGTGTACTGCTACTGATTGTTGCATTGTCATGATACGATATGGGTACTACAGTAGGCATGCTTATTACGTAGTAATCAGAGAAGTGTACAGCTGTGTTATGACCCACTGTCCATGTCTACTACTAACAGTTGTATCAACACCTATATACAATGGATATCAAAGTGTACACACCCCTGTTGGAATGCCAGGTTTGTGTGCTGTATGCCAGTGAGACCACAGAAAGTCATGTCAAAACATTTCTCACCTCAAATGTGACCCATAACCTGTGCAATTCTATTGAAAAAGAACAAAGCTGTTTCATGGAAGGTGAGCAACCATTGCCAAGTAAAGATGTGATATGACATTTGAGTACAAACAAAGACAAATGGATGCTGTAATCATCTCAGCAGGTGTTTACACAACATATCAGTGTAAGGGTGTGTACACACATTCAACTGCCTTAATGTACTTATTATTAATTCCAATATGTTTCCACAGGACAGGTTGTTATGTTTCCTATTGAACTGAGCAGGCTATAGGACACAATACAGATGGGGATTGTGTTGACATGTGCTTTTGTCGGGTCATGCTCCAATTGCACAAGTACCATGCATAGTAACAGGGGTGTGTACACTTCATATCCACTGTAGCTATATGTAATCAGCAGTACCTTACGTGTACAACCATGCTCCACCAATGATAGAGAAATACCCTTGGTGGACAGCACCAAGACACAAAGCACATAATAGGTTGCTTTAGTGGCTGTACAGGGACACATAGGTGCAGACCACAACTTGGAAGCAAGTGCACCTTTATCTGAGCAAACATGTAGGTTCACAGGTGGCTTCCTGTAAGGCTGACTATGACTAGAAATCAGACATATCCAAACCACCAAGGCCAATTGCAACCATGTCTACACATATGTACGCAGTCTTAGAGCCAGTAACACAAGTCAACCTGTACTGCACACCACATACACACATGCCATGGATACAGGCAACCAGCATCAGACAGGATAGGCTGGAACAGTGGCACTCCATCCACATTAGTACAGGGGGACATGCACATCACCCACATTCCTGCCTGCATCAGTGGCAAACATGGACATAATGCTGACTGATGGCACCAACAGCAAGTCTCCATGGGCCATGAGAACATCACAATTTGCCTCCAACATGAACACAGGCATGTGCTCACAGTTCCATCACACGTTACAGTTAAACACACACATACTACCATCCACATGGAAGATGGCCACTGTCATCCCTCTACACAGAAATGAATGGTGAATAGTGGATTATGCCATTGAGTTTCCAACACTAGGGAAACTGGACAGGTCAGGGCCAGGAGTGTAATGCAAGATGTCAAAGCCATGATAGCTTGCAGTGTTATGGTATAGTCTGGATTACTTGCAAGTAATATCCACTATTGATGTGCATGTGGAAAACCATATGAGGTCCTGTGACCTTTTTTTCTATTTATGTCTTCCAGGTACAATGTCCCGGAAATGTCTGCCTGCATTCACAAACCTGGAAAACGATGCAATCATCCAGTATGTCATCATGCATCATGCCATCCTCTTCATCCGCAGGGTCCAGGATCTGCAGGAGAGGACTGCCCTGTAGAACAAACTCATCCACAAAGTAAATGATGTCACCCTGCATAACCATAATTATGAGCAGGTGCAGCATTGCTGCACTGATCTGATCTGCCATGCCCGTCAGTGTGCTGCTGCAGTTACTAGGGACCACCTAGCCACATGTGGGGGGTTATGCTATCCAGCTCCCACTGATACATGCTGAGGAGCTCCTCACCAGCCTTAAGGCACCTGCCCACCAGCCAAGCCAACAGGCTGAAGACAGCATTGTGGAGGTGGATGCCATCCACGCAATGGACAAGGAACATGCAGGTAAGGCTTTAGGGAACATTACTAGACCACTGTTGCTTATCCATTTTCATCTGTAAAGTATCTACATGTATATCTCAGATAAGATAGTCTGTTGCTGCAGTGTAGTAATGAACAGATGTGCATAATCTCTAGTATTGTGGGTTTGTACTGTCACTGTGCTGAAATGCTGCTCCCACCCTGTACCAATGTCACAGGTGTGGCTACTGAGATTTCTTCTCTCTCATAACTATTTAGGTCCCTCTGGTATACAACTGGGGCAGCAGCCTGTAGCTGGTGAGTATGGAGTTGTTTTGTTCATGTTTACCAATACACTGGTCATGTTATGGCCATGCTATTTGCCATGCACATATTTAACACACCTACCCATAATGCATGCTGTACATGTTCACTTATTGTTGGTGTTAACTGCACTGCATCACAGTGGTCACCGTGGTGGCATATCTGAAGGGTATGTAAGAGTCCTGCAGTATACCTAACAACCTGTCAGTGCTAGATGTGTGGACAGAGATGAACATAATGGTGGGACAAATGGCCTACAGTAGGGACATGTCTGAAACATTACCCTTATACAATAGCTACAACAGTGTATACACCGCTATTACAATGGCAACTGTTCCTGATATAAACAACAGAAAATCACAATGCCACATTCCTCATCTTTTACAACCTATAATGTGATCCTAACATGAGCAATGAATGTGTAATATGGAATCCTGTGTTAGGACAACAAATATGGGGAATACATACCTTAACAAACACTGGAAGCATATATGTGCCCACACTCCAAATAACATATTGTGGAAGCAGCTTGTGATATACTGACAGCATTCACTCATCTTGAGTACTCACCTTCCATCAAGTACAGGGCCTCAATGTCACACCAAGTAATGGTCTGCTGATCAAGAAGTATGTCCATGACATTTGCCACTCACCTGCAACAGAGGTAGCCGTGGTTTGCACAAATCTTACAAACCATGAAATGGATCCCATATCTGAAAGGTAGCACTCAGGAGTGAGAAAAGTAGCCTTACTTCACCATTGCATATACTATGGCAAACAGAGAAGACAGTCATGTATGTGTGTGCGAAGTATGGGACAACTTTGATGTAGAAAATAAACAGATGCCCATCCAAAAACAGATGACAAAACATGTTGCAAACTGGTCATGGAGGCTGCCCAGAAACATGCAGCAACACTGAGGAACTTGCAGGAATGTCTAGCAAGTACTGTATGTGCAGTACCTGTGTTGACAATTGCCTGGATTCTGCATACGTGTGGTCTATGGATTAGGGTAATCAGAAGGAAGAGTTGTCCCACATGATACATCATCCAGTGCTCTCTACAGATAGCCTAAGCATAATATCAAGTCTCCCAAAGGCATGTGTTGCAATGTGTAATGATGTCATGAGACCAAGGCTCAAATCTACAGACAGTATTCATAAAGATACATGTGGTGCACAAGCAACACCTCACTCCACCTTAGGGCCACCATCCCCACTATTTATCTTGCTGATGCCAGTGTACACCTTTAGGTTTGCTGTTCATTAGCTGGACCTAGGCTGGCAAACATGGTACTTGGAATTTAGAACACTGCAAAATAAGACTCATGTGTGGCCCATAATTGTGAATCATCTGCAATAAGGCTGAGGATTGGAAGGGGTGTTGACTTGAAACACAACATTGAACTGAAGCATACATCCAAAGCTTGCTAAGAATGGTTATATCTGAACCCAGTGAAGGTTATGAATTGTGCCAGACATTACCCTGACTCTACAGCAATAGTGAAGCCACTAGATGACCTCCAAGGCCTGTGCACATGAGCTGACAGTTGGGGACATTTGTACAGCAGAGTGACCAAATAATTGCAAGTGAAGATGGGCCATGTTAGTATACCCCTTCCAGGAATAGTGACTGCTGCAGTTCACTTAACAGGTGCTTCAAGAAACCATTGTGTTAAGGGTGTGCACACTTATGCAAACCACATATTGTATGCATCTCATTCAGCATCTGCATGACTAACACATTGTTTGATACTGCATTGGATTGCACAGGTCATATGTCACATATCTGGTGTGTGTAATGTTAACAAATGCAGCATTGTGGCCCCATTGCATATCAAAGAAGAGGCTGGCATGTCAACAAGGTTGTGTACACTCTACATATCCACATTAAGCTTTGAACATTGTCAGTGTAACTGGATTTTATTGCACATACATGCACTGCTGATGATGGGATCTGCAAATCAAACGACAGGCATTAATTACTGACATCAGTCCTCATATCATCCTAGGTATGTGTCAGATAAACACATTGGGGCTGTAAGCAACAGAGCAAACATAACTGCCACACATATACACATTCAGCAAAAGTGTGTACACTTGTGAGATATGGTGCACATTACATACCAGTGTGCTGTACAGGTGCACAGCAATACTGTGTACATGGGCGCAGTGTGTTCCTGGGGAAGGGGCATTACCTACTAACACAACTCACGCATCACACAGATGTATAATGTTGGTACCAAGGATTGAGTATGGCTGCAGTGCATGCTGCTGAGTGCCATATGTCATGCATGTTGACTGCTGGATAATGAGATATGAGAATGTTGCTGCTGATAAAATTTGACTGTATTGCTGCCTGTTAGAACTTACTCTAAATAATAATGTTTTTACATGTCATAATCAATACTTCCTTAAAATGAAGGGAATGGCCATGGGTACCCCATGTGCCAATTCTTATGCAAACTTAGTAATGGCACAATGGGAAAGACAGTACATTAAAACAAATGCAAGATTTTAAGATTGCATACCGTATTATAAACACTTTGTGGGTAATATTTTTCTTTTATGGAAAGGCACTGTGGCTAGCTTAAGACAGTTCATTGAATATATTAACTCTACCACTAATCTTTTGCAATTTACTGCTAAATGGTCTCTAGAGAAGATTGAGTTTTTAGATGTGTCTTTGACAAAAAATGATGGTATGATTTGTATTGAGATTTATAAGAAGGAGTATAGAAGGAATAGTCTGTTACACAGACAAAGCATGCATCCCCAGCATATCAATAAGAATGTCTTTCAGAGCCAGGGCATGAGAGTTTCCAGGCTTATTAGCTCACATTCTAGCTGTGAAGGAGCCCTCTCAGTATTGAAAGATGAGCTGAAGGACAGAGACTACATGCCACATGAGTATAACAAGCTAGAGACACTAGTTCTGTAGATAGATATATGACAGGTAGACCATACTTTAGAAAATATAGTACTAACAATCCTAGAGTATTGAATGAATGTACTTGTGATACCCTATACAATAATAATAAGGCCATACGTGACACTGTAGATAAGAACGGGACAATCCTAGCATTTGATGTGAAAATAAGTACCATAGTGGGATCACAACCAAGCTTCTCATATCAAAATAACAAATCATTGAAAAGATTGTTATGTTATAAGGATGCCAAACCTAGTAATAGTTGTGTTGTCTCTCAGAGACAAGGAACTTTTCCTTGTAGACGATGCAACCATTGCCAATATATGTGCAGTCAAAATAAATTCACACATCCCACTACTAAGTATCCATGTACTTTTAGACATTATGCTGATTGTTTGAGTAAGGATCTTATATACCTTGCTTATTGTACTAAATGCCCATCTTTCTATATAGGGATGACCAACAGGACATTGAGAGACAAAGTTAGGGAAAACATTTATGTCTTTAACAAAGAGGATGAAGGGAATGACTTAGGAAGACATGTTTTAGAACATGGCACTACACATACGTTTCTATTTTTAGTTATAGAATTCACCCCTTGTACTCACAGGTTAGGTAATTTTAAGAATTTTACAGAGCAAAAGGAAATTAAATGGATTATTAGGATGCAGGCAGATAGGGGTTTTGGCCTTAATGACAAGGTAGCACTTAGACCATTTTTAGCTGACAGACCCTTGAAGCATTAAATTATGTGCCTTTTAAAACGTGCATAGATTTTATTTATGTACTATATTTTTAACCAAATGTTTTAGAATAGATTTAATTATTGTGCTATTTAACATATTTTATACATTTTTGTTTTATATATGTGTATATATATATATATATATATATATATATATATATATATATATATATATGCACAATCTTCACAAATGAAGTTTCTATGATAGTCTTTTTATGCTATAGTGGTTTTGCACATATATATTAGTATAGGCATATACCTGTTACTTTAAGGTTTTAGTTTTTAATTGATTGGTTTTAAATGATTTAAGGTGATTGCAGTTTGATTGTTTTTAATAGTATAAATATGTTGGGGTCTCCATATGAGTGTATTAAAGTCTGAAAAAGCGTCCTTTGGGGCGTGAAAGCACTTACTCTTGCAATAATATTTTTATTTTATTGTGAAACCTGCTCCAGTTGTGGTGCTCTCTCTCTTTTTGCTTATTCAACTTGGGACCTTTATTTGTGAGAGCTTTACACACTAGCCATTGTATTTTTTTGACATAGTGATACACAGGCAGGGTTGTCAGGGGATGAATCTGTGCCATTGGTTGACATCCCACTTTTATCCACCACATCCCCACACACAGTCATAATGCCCATACATACCCCATCACCAGTGGCCATAGATGAGGGACAGTTGGAGGGTGGTGGAATGGGACAGGAAAGTGTGCTGACTATGACAAGTGTATCTGTACTCAGCAGCCATAGCTGGATGACCAGCAAGGGACCACACAGGCAGATGTACAGGGGTGCTCATAGGAGGGCTGCTGGCGATCATGTCCCTGGCAGAAGCTCCACAGCAGGTGTCACCAGACGCATGTTTTGGGCCATCATAGAGGCACAGGCACTCATGGAATGTTACACCAGAGATAGTCTGAGGCTCCAGAGGGCTACTCTTCCTGCTATACATGACAACATTCGTGATTTTGCAGGTGCCCACTGTTATTTTCCATAGGTCATAGATAGACGGTTGGGTGAGATGGTGGAAATCCTCCACCATGTGGTGTCTGTGGCAGAGCATGTGGTGGGAGTAGGGCATTGGCCATGTGGATGTAGATCAGCAACACCAACAGGTGGAGGTCTACGTGGACATGCAACAACTCACAGCTGCTCCAGTAGTGCCAGTACCAGCACCAGCACTGCAGGGGAGCTCCTGTCCACAGCACAATGCAGCAGGCCAGATGCATGTAGTCCTAGCAGGTCCCAACAGTGATGCAGATCCAGCAGACAAGTGTCATCATCAGGGGAGAGTACCATATCTGGGCTTCTGTTTGGTAGTGCCTCTGGAACCCCTGGCAGGCACAGTTCCCATGTCCATGGCCAGACATGTTGAACTGTATACCCTACCATGTACGGTCTGCAGCTGTCCAACAAACTCCTGTATAGGGCAGCCACATGGCAGAAATGTGTGCATTCATACACACACACATCACCAACACAGCTAGGGTGCCTCTATACCTACACACACCACTTCTGCAAAGCCCATTTAATAAAGAACCCCTAACCCCTCATGATGTCAACCAAATAGCTCAGCCCAGGCCTCTGGCAAACCCACAACACATGATGTGCATATGATGATACCTGTGCCACATTCCTGTCATCCATACCATTGATGCAGGGACATGCTAATATGGTTCTGATGCACAGGGTGAATGTATTAATGTTTAGCAATGTAATGCTGTTTAACATGTTTTCAGCTGGAATGATTAATGCTTACATGTCAGGGTGTGTAGCTGTCCAGCCATAATGCATTATAGCTGTTATTAACACTGACTGATTGTGGTTTCCATAATGTATTCTGTTTGTGTTCTAGGTGTCTATATGTCAGCATGATGTTGGTCTGCTTTCCTTTCCTGCAAGGGGTATGACACTGTGGTGACACATTGACTGTGTCATATCCTGGGTACAGCTGAGCACAAGTAACAGGTCTGTATAACAGTTACCGCATGTGCCACATGGCTGATAGGTCTGAGAGGTGTATACAGGTGAGTGCATGGTGGCTGATGTAAGCAGCTCTTTTACAGTGGACAGTGGTAACTGCACTGGTAGGCATATACCAAATTTTTGTGAATAACACACAGAGGCGTTGGTGTTGATGCAATACACAGAGAATACTGTTCACATGGATGTACTTCATTTTGCAGTGAACTCATTTTGGTCTATGTAATTCCACCAAGACAAAATTACCAAAACATCACATCAGTAAATAATCAGTCCACCAGTTTAATGTCATTGACAATAGTATTGGCAGGGTATATGTCATCTTTTCCAATGTAGTGCATTCCTGGAGTTGGTTAACATAGGTGTGCTGGTGTGGGTGACACAGCCCCCCCCCACTTTGGAGGGTGTGGGTTGGAGTAGAACCACACATAGTGTGATTAACAACTACTTAACTTTAACCTGTTAACATAAACTGTACAGTATAACAGCACACTAAGCGGGGTATAAGCACAACAATAACCCCAATGTGGGTGGCTGTGCCCACAGAAACCACATCAATTATATATACCAACTCCAGTATCACTGTACAGCTGTACAGTGGGGAAGTGGGTATTTACACATCTACTTCTAGTTTTGATGGAGTGAATTTCCACAAGATGATTGCTTTGAAATGTTACCCTTTGCCAGTTAGATCTTGGACAAATGATCTCCTGGGACATATATTTTCTGCAAATTGAAGTATATCCCTTCACATACACACACACTTACTTGGCAACACTGAGAGTAGAACCCCCCACCTAGGTACTTATTGCTACTAATGTGTTTGACCTTATTTGCACACACCACAGATCGTTTAGGGTGAGGTGTGTGCCGAGTTTCCTGTTAAGTGATGACCATCACCAGACCTTGTACAGTATGGTAATGGGAGATGTACTGGCTGTTAATGAGGAATACACAGTATGACATACTGTCATATACACATTGACAAACACAAACAATCATAGACACATTTGACAGACCTGGGTTTAGCAGTGCTAACTACCTTGTCAGTGAGTCCATACTATTACAGAGTTTTTGCACGCAGCATATGCATCAGAAGGCTGGATAGTGTAATCAGTAACCGTATAGTTGATGGTGACAGCGGTCCTCATACAGTGGACCTTGGGACATGTTCTGGGGGTACCATGGTGTAAAGACAGTATGCCATGCACCCACACCCCACATTGGATATTGCGCTCACTGAAACCTATGATAATGCTCGGACATACCCACAGTCACACATTGACCAGGACTGCAATACAAACCCTTGTCTATCGAATCAGTTCTACTACAGGGATATGCATTTATTGCACATGCCACAGGGATAGTAGGGTGACGGTTTGTCATGGCTCTCGTAATGTCAGCAACATCACCATCCTTTCTAATGTATGGCAAGGTTTATTGTATTTGGAGAATGTGGCCTCAGAATGCTGTCTCCTACAAATATGCTTACTCACACACAATTGCACACACATACACACACTTTCCAGGACTCAGAGGGTAAGCCATGCCTATCTACTCATTTGTAGAACAGTGTTATGATGGTACTATAAGCTCCAGGTAGCCCAGAGGATGAAGAGTTTAACAAGGTACATTTAAGGTAAATTACAGCAGCCTCCATTTCTACGTATAGCAATGGGGGGTGTAGTGGGTGAGAAGGCCCTCAGAGTATTTTCAAGAACAAGTTTACTAAGACACAGACACTGTTACACTCAATAATGCACACAGCCACACTTGTCAATACTGAGGTCCATAGGTGCAGATGTTCCTAGGTGTGTACCAGGCTAATGTCCATGGAGAGATGAGAAGAGTAGGGCATGTGGGTACACTGGTATCATGCTATCTGACATTTGTCAGCAGGCCATCTATAACCAATGCCACTTGAGTGATCCCCAGGGTGACAGTTAAATTCAACATCCAGTCATCTGGTTTTCTCTTACAGAGAGCCAGTGAGGTGCTCCAATTGACATGTATGCAACATATTGGAAACGAAAAAATACTTCACAAACTGAATAAACATAAAAAAGCAACTGATGTAAGAACACCACAAAATCTATTTATTAAGCTCTTTTCATCCAGCACAGTGGCTGGACTTCTTCAGATCTGAAGAAGTCCAGCCACTGTGCTGGATGAAAAGCGCTTAATAAATAGAGTTGGTGGTGTTCTTACATCAGTTGCTTTTTTATGTATATTCATGTATACAACATATATTGCATAACATGGGCAGTGTCTGGTTTAGAGACCTGTACCCAAGCATGTTCTGTTGACTGTGGTAGTCTGGTTGAGGTATCCATGGCATGTGGTACATACAGGGTTGGGTTTCCTAGCTGTAACACAGCTGAGTAGACAAGTCAGTGTCAGTCAATCATAGATTGCCTATAAGCAGCCAAGATGGATACCTGACATCTGCACATCTGTACAGGGGACAGACAGAAATTAGCTAGCCAACAGGTTATGCATTAGGATGAATGTTTTGACAGACAGATATCCGACACTGATAGGTATGTCATTAGTACATGACAGCAGCCCTCAATGACATGTCCTAAACACAAAGTAGTCTACAGTTAATATCAACATATCAGATCCATATCCAGTAGGAGATACTTAATAACATACAGCTCACACACCAAGAACATGATACTCAGTACTCAGAATCCAGCTTTGCATGCAGAAGTGTATAGTTCCAGTACTACAATCTGCAATCTACTCCTACTTGGAAAAGCATTGTTAAATGTAGGAATGTAATAATACAATACATGCAAGTGTGACTGAATATAACTTGGGATACTACCCATGTATGAAACACATATAAAGAGAAAATATTGTGGTACTAGCCATATATACTCAGTTGTCCCATACAGTATACTCACACCCCTTGCTACTGCAATGACAGCACATAGACCCATGTTATGTACATCGAATTAAATACACTTATTAAAGATGTCATTACCCTGCTATTTTATCAGACTGGAATGTGATCACTGGTTACCAGGGGTGAGCTATGCTTAGCAGGTGTAAGCATTGGTTAAATGTAAATGCTAAGTAGATTTGCGCACTGGTAAGAGAAGCCTACACAGTGTAAGCGCCTATTCGTTTAACCGTACATTAGCAGTGCTTACCGTCGCACAAACTCATGGAAACCTGCTTAAAGCTGCTCAAAACTGCCTTAACTACCCTGTATCCAACAGTCCTTGTTCTGCCTAGCAACAAAATAAACTGCCCTTGCATGTCTTGAAACCAGGAAACTATAGTCACAGCACTTAACCACTAAGCCACCAGAGCTGTAATAATGTTTGTTGCTTGTTCAAATATATCATTCCGTACACATACTGAATAGTAGTGAACAACTGCTTGACTACTACAGTTGTTTACTACTTGTTAGTAAAAATAGTGTTGAATCAGTCATGTTTTTATATCTAAATATATGCATAGATAAATAAGGTGGATTACATCTGAGAAGGTATATACAATACGCATGTTTACACATGTACATACACACACGTATATATATATATATATATATATATATATATTTATACTTATATATATATATATATATATATATATATATATATATATATATATATATATATATATATATATATATATATATAGAGTTAATATATATATATATATATATATATATATATATATATATATATATATATATATATATATATATATATATATATATATATATATATATATATATATAAATATAAATGGTTTCACTTCATAATCTCAAATTGCTGAAATCTCGAATTTCAGCATTTCGAGACCAGGAAGCTGAAATTTCAGAATGTTGAAAGTGCATAAAAGCGAACTCGAATATCTCGAATCTGGGCTTATGCATTTCTGATACATTACGTGAAGTATTCGGTTGGTATGGTGTCTGGAATTGAAGGCTATTGAGTGTATGTGCATGTTTTTGTACATTGTATGTGTGGGTAAGGGTAGGTAGGTATAAGTATGAGTGTGAGTGTTGGATTTGTTGGTATTTGTGTATGTGTGATGTGTATTTGTGTGTGTGTATATGTGTGTGTGTGTGTGTGTGTGTGTGTGTGTGTGTGTGTGTGTGTGTGTGTGTGTGTGTGAGTGAGTGTAGAATGCCATGGTGTGATTGCTTTTTTTTTTCATTATGTGCGATCTTGGAGTTGGTATATATAATTTGAGGGGTGTGGGGTTGCAGGGTGGCTTGCCCTCCTGCTTACATGTAGTGTAGGGTTGTGTGTTTTTTGTCCTGTGGGTAGAATGGTGTGTGTGTTATGTTGTGTATGGTGTATGTATGTTCGTGATTGTGTGAGTCATGATTGTGAGTTTCAGGATTGTGAATGGTTCGGCTTTATAGTTTCGAAATATTGAAATTCGAAATTTCAGTATTTTGAGATTATGAAGTGGAACCATATATATATATATATATATATATATATATATATATATATATATATATATATATATATATCTATATGTATATGTAGCTATATATACATACACAGATATATATTTATTTATATGTATGTGTATATATATATATATATATATATATATATATATATATATATATATATATATATGTGTGTGTGTGTGTGTGTGTGTGTGTGTGTGTGTGTGTGTGTGTGTGTGTGTGTGTGTATGTATATATATCTATATATCTATCTATATATATATATATATATATATATATATATATATATGTGTGTATATATAACATATGCCTAGAACATGTAGTGGAATCATACCTCAGCACCATAAGTCACAACCTCTTATTGCAAGTGAATGTAATGTAAGTACTGCAATTATAAACGTAGAATGTTGCTGCAATAACAGGGTTGTATCAAAAGACATGTTGTGTAGGAGGGCTCTTCTGAAACTGACATGTACTCCATCAGTTACTAACAGACATCATAAAATCATCATAGTGAAGTACCACACAAATTACAGTAATGATCCTGTGGAATACAGCAGAAATATGACCAATAAATGAGGACAGTCTGAAACAATCTGGTCAGTCCAGAGGTATACACAGAACTCCTTAGTGCAAGGCGTGTGGACCAAGTCTTGCAAAGGGGATGTCTACAGCCATGAAAATGGGGATATATCACAAATACTGGTGTAGATAAGCTCACACAGTTGATGCATTCACACCATCCTGTCTGTCCTAACACATATTAACTGGAGGAGCAGAGGTCCCAAGCCCACATTCTTCCCACTAGTTAGTGACATTCATCTTCACAGCATCCCACTGCTTTTACAGATATATACAACACATATTGTGGGCAGGCAACAGTACATCTGACAAATATCTGGACATAACATCACACTAGGTAAATACACTGAGCAGCTAGGCATGTCACCAAGCACTGTCTAAACTACAGGCAGACTGCCACGACACTAACCCAAGTTTCCTATGGGGGAATACACATGTAATTGCAAATATTGCAGGCACTACAGGCATGTAACAGCATGGAGTAACAGACAGCAGTGTGAAAGTGCATACCCACAACCAATCTCAACACAGTCACATTATTGGTAAGCCTAATTAATAGCACAGTGTATGGAATGTATGAACAAAGCCATCCTTATATTTGCCACTCACAGACTAACTCTATATATACTGGCCCAATTCACAGTGTAATCTGATGCCTCACTGTGGTATGGGACATGTCTCAGTCTGGCCCTACAAACATATACCCTGATAGGGTACCAGAAACTGGAGCGGCATGCAACATCAGATAGAACAGGACCAAGAACACTGACATCTACCCCAGTCTGTACACAGGCCACATAACATATTCACAATACACTGCTACACAATACTGACACTATGTCAACAATTACCATAAGTAGACAGACCTCATAACTGTACAGACTGCAACAGAATGTCCAGGTTTTGTCCTCAAATATAATGCCTCCTATACATAACATTTCTGACAGTATGATATAGCACTGGCTTGATATCAGAAATGATGTCAGTAAAAAAGTCTGTCAGCCTACCTAGACCTCGCAAAGGCCTTCAACACCATTCCTGATTCTAGTATTATAGACAAGCTCATCAGCCTGAACATAAACCCCTATGTCACAAGATGGGTTGCAATTGGCTCACAGACAGAACCCACATGGTGAAAGTTGCAGGAGCTAGGTCTGACTCTAAACCAGTTACAAGTGGCATTCCCAAGGGCTCAGTCCTAGGACCCCTCCTGTTTGGCATATACTTCTCAGAGGTACAGACAATCACAGGAGGACTATGGCTGACCAAGTTCACAGACGACTGCAAACTAGGGGCTATAATTGACTCACCGGCTGACACAGACATCATCAAAAAGGGTCTCACTGAGACAGATACCTGGTGTCAAAATCATGGCCTCAAGCTAAATGCCAAAAAGTGCAGAGTTATTCCCTTTGTAAATAAAGTACCCACAAACTACCACATAAGTGGTAGTCCCCTAAATATGGTAAACATAATAAGGGATCTGGGGACCCAAGTTGATAGTAATCTCTCCTTTAATAATCACATTGCCAAAGTGGTTAGAAAATCCTTCTATGTGGCCCACCTAATCACAAAAGGGTTTGCATCCAGATCAAAAGAGGTCATTGTGCCCCTCTACTCATGAATCATCAGACCCATCATAGAGTACAAAGCCCCATTTGGGATGTACCTTACAAGACACCTGCAACAGCTGGAAAGACCACAGTAGTACCTCACCAAGAGATCACAGACCTCAAACAGATGCCCTATACAGCTCGACTGAAGAAACTCCAGCTGTACTCGGTGGCATACCACCTGCTCAGAGGTGATATCTGCCTGACATACAAGGCCATGTCCAACCCAGAACTGATGGACATGCTCCACCTAAAGAAAATGATATACCCTTGAGCCACACACTCTACGGATCTAAACCTCACCACAACAATAAATAGGACATGCTGTAGGGATAGATTCCTGTCGCAGAGACTTCCCATGCTTTGGAACACGATTCCAATCTACATTAGGCAGAGCTCCTCACTAGCACTCTTCAAGAGAAACCTTAACAAGTGGATGGGAAACAGAAAGTTACCCCGGGGATCACTTCAGTGGCTCTGCCAGACAGAGGCACAGGAAACTAATCTAAAGGGGTGGCGAAAGCCAACACATTCTGGCTAGGCTTATAAATGCCTTCAGGCAGCTAGCCTAGTACCTACCCATGAACCTATGAACCTATGATATACTGTAAATATGCACCTCTTACTGCATGACATATGGACAAAGGGTGACAGACTTGGGGTCAGAGGCACAAACACAGGGCCAATATTGACATGTAGCTGTGATAAACTGAGAACATTGCTGGTGTAACAGGGTTTGTTGTGACATATCTCTTCTGAGGGATATGAAGTCAGTAACCCACATGGATATCACCATTTACTGACTGCAATCATCAGAATATGCTACTGCATTTATAAAGACATAAAATGTGTGAGTAACACACCGCATCTAAGACTCCAAACTCTGGCCAGTCTGCAGATAGCCCTACAGGTGAGAGTTTCCTCAACCACATAACACTGTCATGCCAGACTTTAAATCATGCAGAACAGCCATTTCCACACAAACCCTGTTAAACCAACATTACTTCAAATGTAGAACAGCAATACCTACATGCTGTCCCCATGTCTGGAACATCCCCCTGTTTGTTGTAAGTTGTATTTCCAACTACCCTCTGTGATGCTGTTTGTCAGATACCCACATGAAGTCCTGCTCACTATGAAGGAAAAGGGCCAACACCCATATGAAGTACTTAGTTATAGGATTGTGTTTCTATGCAATTGTTTATAGGAATGACACCACAGCTGTTCCACATGCAATTAGCAAGTGGAGGACTCCAGTTCATGCACAGGCCATCAGCTGATCATGAGCATTACCTACCAAAGTCAAGCTGCTGCCTATGCAAAACAGATGTATTTTTCCACATCTACCAGAGAGGGAGAGAGAGAGAGAGAGAGAGAGGGAAACAGAGAGAAAGTACGAAAGGAAGAGAAAAAGAGCCAAGTGTGTTATTGTATGATCCATGGGTGGAGTGGTTTATGGTTATTATAATGGTTACCTATACGATTTGCTAATCCATACTGTCACATAGTAATTGCACATGGCAGTAGATATTTATGGCTGTGGATTGTCTACAACAACGCCCACAGTGTTTGACAACTGTTGGTCTTGTAATGTGGACATTGGGACATATAGGTCCTCAATATAATAATGTAGCAAAATCCACACTGCACTGTATTCTGTTATTACACAATCACCCTAAAAGGATACTGATGACACACACAAACATACACTTACAAGTACTGAGTTTCACACCCCTACCTGGCTATGTATTGTTATTACAGTGTTACACAGTTATCACACACACCATGGAGCTTACATGTTGGAGAGTTGTCCAAAGGTATCTTTAAAGGTGAGTGACATCAGCAGCAGTGCTATAGGAGGGGTAAGGGAAGTGTAGTAAGTGCGAATGTCCACAAAATCGGGTGTACACAAAGACATACACACATTTTCTCACAGAATCACACACATTATCACGGTTGCCAGGACCAAGATTAGAACTCCTACCTAACTAGCTTGCTACACTACAGTATTATGCAGTTATCACAAGCACCACAAAGCTTATAGGGCTGAAACATGGCCAAAGGGTTTTTCAAGGTGACTGATAGCAGGCATGCTAAAGTAGGGCAATGGGAGGCATAGTGAGTGTGGATGGCCTCAAAATTATTCATCTCCAAACACACACACACACACACACACACACACACACACACACACACACACACACACACACACACACACTTGCCAGTACTGAGATCCATAGGTTCATTGCTTCACAGGTGTGTAGTAGGTGAATAGGCCTGAAGGCTCTACAAGGCTAGGCCAAGGGAATACCTTGGCATCAGGCCACATGACAGTAGTCCCAGGTGCAGCTCAGGGGTGTAGTCCCTGGAGTGGCCCCCAGGGGTGGGTATTGTATTCACCATCCACTCATCTGGGTTTCTATTGTGGGTGGAGAGTGATGTGCACTGCTTTCATGTATGTCATCTATATTCCATAACATGGACAGTGTCTGGGTTGTGCACATGTTCCACATGCATGTTCTTTGACATGTGGAGGTGTACTTGAGGTCTCTGGAGCATGCTGTGTGGACAGATTGTTATCTTCTAATTTAGCATTCCTGACCTTATTTAATGACACCTGGCTATGTAAATGAGGATTTGATTGCACCTACAGTGACAGTATGATATGGGTATGCAGTGGAGTTAGTGGCATCTGTCCATACAGGGCATGTGTATATAAGGCATGGTATTCCCTTTGTGGGGTATGTTTGCAGACTCTACAGTTGTTGCAGGTGTCCAGTGGGGAACATGGCAAATGGGTCACTGTATACATTTATTTGGCTACTGAGGGTATGGAACATGGTGCCATGTCCTTTTACTTGCTGGATAACACACAGTCAGGAGATGTAACACATCAAAGTACTTTCTGATGTCAGTGGCACTGTTGTGGTCAACAGGCATGTAGTCCACTGCAAACACACTGTGGCTACTATTTGTGAGGCAATATGCAGGGAAGTACCAATATAGTGCTTGTTGCCTAGCCAAGTATGTTTGTGTATGATACGTGGGTGGAGAGTGTTCTCTGAGTAATAGAAAGGTTGCCTATATTGTTCACTAATCCATACTGTCACATGTAGGGCTGTGGATTGTCTACACCAACCTCTCTGGTATTTGACATCTGTTGGCCTTGTAATGTGGACATTGTGATATATATACTAGGTCCTCAACATAATAATTTAGCAAAACCTGCTCCACAATGGATCCTGTTATTACACAATGACAGCAACCCCCTCACAGGATACTGATGACAGACACACACACAAATACTTGCCAGTACTGAGAGTCAAACCCCTACCTAGTTATGTATTGCTACTACTGTGTACCACATTTATCACACATGCCATGGAGCTTACAGAATGGATGTTGTCCCAAGGTACTTCTACGGTGAGGAACATCACCAGCCCTTGTAAATACTGGCATTGGGTAATGTAGTGGGTGAGAGATCCCAAAAATAATTTTAATCTACAAACACATTTACATTGGCCAGGGGTGAGGTTCAAACCTCTATCTAACAATCTTTTCGGACCATTATATTACGCATTTACCACATGCACCACTGACCTTACATGATTTAGGGTTGGCAACAGGTACTTCTAAGGTGGATGATATCTGTAGGAATGCTAAAGTAAGGCACTGAGATGTGTACTGGGTGTAAATGGGGCAAAAATCTTTGATGTATGGACATACATATGTAGACATATATATACACACACAGACACTTGCCACAGATGAGATTCAAACCCATACCTATGGGGTCATTGCTATTACATTGTTCCAAATTTACGGCATGCACCATGTAGCTTATATGTTGGACAGCTGTGCCAAGGTATGTTTGAAGGTGAGTAACATCAGCAGCAGTGCTAAAGGAGGGGTAAGGGGCGAGTAGTAAGTGTGAATGTTCATAAAATCAGGTATTATCAAATACACACATACTGTCTGATAAATACACACATTTTCACATTTACCAAGTCTGGGATTAGAACTCCTACCTAACTAGTATACTATTCTATAGTATCACACAGTTATCACAAGAGCTATGGAGATTATATGTTGAAAAAGCTGTCCAAAGGTATCTTTGAAGGTGACTAACATCAGCACCAGTGCTAAAGGAGGGGTAAGGGGAGAGTAGAAAGTGTGAATGTCCATAAAATCTGGCATTATTAATGACTCACACACACTCTCTTAAACACACACACAGTTGCCATGTCTGGGATTAGAACTCCTACCTAATTAGTATACTACACTACAGTACTATACAGTTATCACAAGCGCCACAGAGCTTATAGTGCTGAGACTTGGCCAGAGGGTTATTTCAAGGTGACTGACATCAGCAGGAGTGCTAATATGGGCAATGGGAAGTGCAGTGTATGTGAATGGGCCATACGTCATTCCTCTGGAAAAACACACACTCAGTCACACACAACTTTACATTTGATAGGACTGAGTATACACATGCTAGATAAATACTGATTTGTACTATCGTGTTACACAGTTATCACAAGCACCACAGACCCTATAGGGCTGAGGGCTACCAAAAGGAATGTCTACAGTGATTAACATTAGCACATCATGTGAAATAGGCCAATTGGATGTGTGGTGGGTGGGACAGGCCTCATAATGAGAATCACTCTGTCACTGTCTCTCTCTTTCCCAACATCTCTGTGTGTGTATGTTTGACATATTATAGCGTGTTGGCCTTAGATAGGTGTGAGTATTCCTATCCAATGTGTGTGCAAAGCATGAATGGTGCACAATGTGGTGTGTGTGCACAGACATCTGAGACTGACAGATATGTATAGTCCACTGTGTTTTCAGACATGGGCTTCATTTCTCTAAGTGTAGGAGCATGCCCAGTATGACCTTCTGTATTGTGTGTGTGAATCCATTCCAGGTAGGTTGTACTCCAGTCCAGGGTTTGGTGTTCTGCACCTACAGCTTGCAACCTGTTTCTGCAGGATATCTGTAGCTAGATTGACAATATGGAGTCACAATGGGTGACATATAGTGGGATACTGTAACTATTGCTGCCTGTGCTGCTTGTGTTACATGGTTGGTGTTAGCAGAGGTATTCAGGCATATATACTGTTTTACACTGTGATGTATTATGTCATCACATTCTGACAGATGTACTTATTTGCTCACAGTTATTTTCTGGGAAATACAAGATGAATGAAGCCGCGTCCAGTATTGTGGTCTGCAGCCTACATATTCTTGCACACTCATGCCATTCTGGAGGGGTAGCTGCAGGCACCTGCTGATGGGTCTGTGTAAATTTTCCAGCACCTTGGTACTATAATGGCTGAGGATCCCCTTCTTGTACATATATTAACATAACAGAATGGCCATATCCTGCTATGGCCATACCTCTCAGCTGTACAGATTCACCCAGGTTATCCAGAGGCAGGGCTCATATATCTGATTAGTTCCTGTTCACATTGTCATTTACAAGCAGGTTTGTAGCCACCCATTACTGGGTTTGCTGGCAGGGGTAGTATGGGCACACATCAGAGTTTCAGACTTCACACACTCCATGACGTCCATGCTTCTATACCCCTATTCTGTTATTCTATCCTCTTCCTAACATCATATGAGCGATATCTGAGAAGTATCCCTACAGTTGGCCCCTCATCAGAGCCGTATTTAGGGGTTGGTCCACAGTTCATGCAGTAGGACATGTTGGGCATGCTACTGGGATTTGTCAACATGGCCTTGCATTTGTGTTCTGTTGACTGTGTTATGTTGTTAGTTGGGACCCTATGAGATACCATGCACTGGCACTATGGTGAGACACAGGTCTTTGACAGAGGACTGTAGGCCATTTGGTAGTGACAGCTAGAGACACACCTGCATGGGACACTTCTTCAGCATGCTGCATTCTGTGGGTATTCCCATACTGAAGTGGGGTAATACTGTACTCATTCCCAACAGCAAAGATATGACCTGTGGTAAACTTGTGGCTGATGGTGGGGTTAACTGAGTGTATGTGTGATATGGCTGCTACTTGCAGCTGACTCACATATATACATGGGACATTCCCCTTATGCTGCCTTGTGCGGGGACATAGGCAGTCTCTCATTACTTCATAACTGTGCCTTGTGTGGTCTACCAGTGATTGGCCAGACAACATCACTATTCCATACTGCACAGACAACTAAGATACTGTTAACCTGTATGTACAATTCCAAAGGTGTGTGGAGATGATAGTTGCATTGTATGTACTCTGTGTAGGGTACTTCCACCTGTGTACTGTGTGTATGAATGGGACCACATTCATGGCATGTCCCTCTTTCAGACAGTGACAAATATTGAAATCTGGACAGTGAGTGTGGATGACTGCTGATATGGGTATTTCTGAGAAGCATTGTGGTTGGCACTGCAGTTGTCGGAACATGGCCCTGTCATCCACAGTACTGCCCATAGGCCATTGAGACACAAACCTCCATGCCTACATGCTGACCACTTCCAGACAATATTGAACACACAACAACCTAACACACAGATAATCTGTGCTCCACTGTTATTACACCTCACACTTACATGTTATTGCATTTCTACATAGGACTGTAGGGGGGGCACACCTGAAGACTTTAAGCATTTGCTAAGACTGTACTGGTATTTCAGGTACTCTGCTGGCTTCCATTTCATTTTGTATTCTGACCTATCATGCAGACTGGAGGCATATCAGTAGAGTACAGATCTTAGGTTTTACTGACCTACATTTCAGTTTCAGATTTTTTACCCTTCAGAACTAACATACAACTGCCATATCTGTTGTAGTCTGTCTGTGTAGGTCTGAAGGGGGGCTGTTAACCATTGTCATCAATTGGAGGCCTTAGCCCAGCCTTTCTTTATGGTCATCTACACCTGTCCTGCTGGCTGAGGCTGGTGGTGGGTATGTGTGCCTCACTGACATGCATGTGTGTGTCCTATGGATACACATTTGGGCCACCACATGTACTTCAGTGGGATTTGTCACCTTGTCTAGTACTACATAGTATGTTGACACCAGTATTTGTTATGGATTTCATGCTGCCCATATAGGTGTCCACTGTCTGCTGCCATCCCATTCAGCCACCCAATTCCCTTGCATGCACACATCCATGCCATAGATACAACTATCAGAGCATACTACTCCATTCAGCAATTGATAGGAAGAGTGACTTACCTTGTGGATGTGCCAGTATTGAGGACAGTGCTGGAAGGCTGACTATGTCAGCTGCACATAGTACACTCCCTATACATGGTAAATCACAGGTAGTGTCAACTTTGGCATCCCTTTTACTGTATGTGTGAGTCAGAGAGAAGTGTCATTCCCTGGGTCCCTACTGTGTCAGTGTATGTGCTATGCGTTGCCTCTTTGCCAAGGCCTGGTCATACTGGGCACGCCTTCTTCTGCCTACATGGGTAGGCTCAGGTAGTTCCTCCTCCGAGTCCCTCAATGGCCTTGCCAGTGGTGGGAGGCTGTGCGGCCTTGCCCTCTGCAGTTTCTGCTCTAGCTTTTTTCGCATGATCATATTGTGTAGCATGGCGCATACTATGAACATCTGTGTACATGTAGCTGGAGAGTACTGCAAGGTTCCACCGGATATGTCCAGGCAGTGGAACTGTGACTTCAGCATTCCAAACACGAACTTTATTATGATTCTGGTTTGTGCGTGTGCCTCATTATGGAGTTCTTGTTCAGGTGTGTGTCCATTTCTGATGGGTGTCATCAGCCACAGCTCAAGTGCGTAGCCAGCATCTCCCACTAGGTGGCCGTATGGGATTTCCCCACTGGAAAATGACTGGTACATCTGTCATATGCCAGGTGTGGGAGTCGTGATAGCTTCCGGGGCTGCCAGCAAACACATTCAAGATAATGCCCTGGGCATCACACATGACCTGGCAGTTGATGGAGGTGAAGCCCTTGCAGATTATGTAGACCCTACCCCACTCACCAGATGGTGCTTTGATGTGTATGTGTGTGCAGTCTATAGCACCCACTACCTCAGGGTATTCTACTATTTGGTGGAAGAGACACATATTGCTGGTCAACGCCTCACGGGTGTTGAGGGAATATATGTGCTCACCGGCATGTGCTGATATGGCATCTAGGAACTGGTGGAGTACCCTGGATGCTGATGCCTGCGAGATCCCCAGGATATCCTCACTTGCCTTTTGGAAGGTACCTGTGGCTAGTATTCTTAAGCCTACACATACCTTGGTATCCACTGGGATGGGTTCCCCTCTGTTGGTTCTGGATGTGAAGTGTGGCCGGCACAGCTCAACAATTTGCTGTAGAATGTCCCTGTCCACCCTGTAGCACTCCACTATCTTCAGCTCATGTAGCCCCTGGTAGGTTACCCTCGGTCTGTACACTCTTCTCCTTCTCCTCACTGTGGATTGGTCATTAGTATTCACATCCTTACCACCCTCAGCCTCTTGCACATATTGATGTATAAGAGCAACAGCAGCCTTTAACATTTTGTTAGTTTTTTCAGGTGAAATTTCCCCATCTGTGTACACTGGTGGTGTAGAGTTTGTGAGGATATCCAGATTGGAAGGTGTTTGCATAGTTTATAGTGATAGGCTGTTCCATGTGTAATTGGCTGATTCTGATACATTTCACCTGCCAGCTATGCTAGTTCTCCTTGATTGCCTTCCTACTGCTGTTTTCCCTTCCCTTTGCCTTCCCGTTTAAGTCCCAAGGTGTGCCGCACATACTTAGTGCTCAGATGTGAACAGAGCTGCTATTTTCTGGGTTTTTTTTTGTTTGTTTGTTTAAAACCCAGTGTCCAGTGCGGCCACGCGTTTAGGCAACGTAAACACTGCTAGGCAGCCTCGGATACACCCCCTTCCTTAGCTTTGCTTAGCTAAGAGCAAACTCGGGCCACAAGGCTCCAACAAGCTTAGATCATGCATGATAGTCCCCCTTATGAGGTCATCTACCTCTTAGACTTATACAATGGTGCTGCTGCACCTACATGGTTGGGTGCAAGCTAATATTGAGAGGAACTCTGTAATTCGGTATCAGTCCTCTCATTTGCATAAAACAGAAAGCTAATTCCTAGTTACCACACTCACACTGAGTCTTCCTCCTTAGCAACCACTATTCCCTGGTATTGCTGTCTTATGTGTGCCATTGACTATTATGGCAAAATGCTGATTTGGGTTTAAAAGGTTATTTCCAACTTATTTTCAGGCCGATCCCGTTTGCGCACCACTGCCCTGCACTTAAACGGCCGAGATCAGCCAAAAAAAAAAACTTGTTATTTATAAAATTGCAACTATTTTTCATGCCAATGGCCATTGGCATGTCTACTACATTGAATACATGCTTTCTTTCGAGCTGTCATGCCTCCATTTTGT
Organism: Protopterus annectens; assembly: GCF_019279795.1. Taxonomy (NCBI): domain Eukaryota; kingdom Metazoa; phylum Chordata; order Ceratodontiformes; family Protopteridae; genus Protopterus; species Protopterus annectens. The sequence goes on from NC_056744.1 coordinate 488,878,385, forward strand.
AATTTGCAGAAATGTATTTGGTTAGTAAATGAATACATTTTTGCAGGTTACACTATTCCTGCACAGGTTTCCTGGATTGCTAATTCACCTTATTTGCATGGTTTTCACCAGCAAATGAGGTAATTAGCATATAGTGGTGTCCATGCAGGAATAGTGTAGGAGCGCTCGTGCACATCTCGGGAGCTCATTCCTGGACAGATTGGCAGCTATATTGCATGCAGCAGCGCTTGCACTATTCTTGCACTCCGTGCAGAGCTTGCTGAATACGAGGGATTGTATTTGACCTTTGCTATATATATATATATATATATATATATATATATATATATATATATATATATATGTTTTTCTTCTACCTAATTAACCATCCATCCTCCTCTTGCTCAGCCCACTTACCTATTTAATCTACCTATTATTCTGGTATAGGCAAGGAGACGAGCAGCAAGAGATAATGTCATCTACATTAGGTCCAGGATTTTTGTGCTAAACCCCTAACCACTGCCCATCCAGATGATAGCCAAACTTACACCATAGCGGACCTGGTAATTCCTAATACTTATAGTAGCATGCATCTTCCCAGAAATCTAGGGGCTACCACATATGTGTGTGGTATTACAAGGGCATGTGAACATCAGGAGTATATCTGTTGCATGCCACATACCACATTCTCCACTAGATGTCAGCAGCCCATTTGTTGGGACTTTCTCTCTCCATAGTGATTGGACAATCAAAATCACATGTTCAGTCTCATCTTTTCATGACAGATTTTAGCTTCCAGGTTGCTAGATATCCTAGGTCACAATCTAGCTTTAACTTTCAGTGCCAGTGAGCTAGCATAACCTATATAATGCTTGACCATAAAGATTCTGTAGCAGAGAACTATGCTGAATCTTTTTTTTGGGAAATATGCTGTGTTGGTCACATTTAAGTTCCAGGGAAAGTAAAGTGCACCCTGCTGTCTAAACCTCTCCTCTCTTGAAAATGTTCAATAAATGATTATAGAAGTCAAAGCTTGCCCATGTGACTCAGATATATGTGCAGCTGTTGGCTTTAAGAGAAATACTACCAGTGTGTAAAGAGTGATTTTAAGTATAACCACATTTAATATTAACAGTCAGACAGAGTTCTAATACTACTATCATACCAGGTTCCCAAATAGCCTTCCAGTGATGTCATCATACTGTAATAAAGTTTTCCAGTTGTAAAGATTGCATTTCTTAAGAGCGTTTGTCCCTTTCCTATTAGCATAAGAATACACCTTATTACTATATAACATCTTTGAACATTATGTGAAATTATTACATTTGAGCACTTACAATAAATGAAACAGGTTTAAGATGCTATATGACACATGATAATTAGTACAAATTAACTAATATTGCCATATAAATGTTTCAGAAAGAGCAGTACTTTACTTATAATCAGTAAATGTCACTATAATAATTCACTAGAAAAACATGTTCCTTATTTTCATAATTTTCTATTAACATAAAGAAAACCTTATCTCCTCGAGCCACACGCTCTACGGATCTAAACCTCACCACAACAATAAACAGGACATGCTGGAGGGATACATTCCTTTCCCAGAGACTTCCCATGCTTTGGAACAAGATTCCCATCTACATTAGGCAGAGCTCCTTGCTAACACTCTTCGAAAGAAACCTTGACGAGTGGATTGGAAACAGAAAGTTTACCCTGGGGATCACTTCAGTGGCTTTGCTGGACAGAGGCACAGGGAACTAATCTAAGGGGGCGCGGAAAGCCAACACATGCTGGCTAGGCTTATAAATGCCTTTGGGCAGATAGCCTAGTACCTACCTATGAACCAATGAACCTATAATCTTATGTTTGTAACTTCACAACAAACTGCACTTTTACAATAAACGGTGATTTGTATTCAAGAAAGACCTAAAGACTTTTTATGTATGAGCTGTACAGCATTACCTAGGATTATTAACAGATATTGAAAAATGCATTTCAAAGCTAAAATATAGATATATGTGTTAGAAATGCCATTAAAAACAAGTCTTGTACTTATGAAACATTTAGGGCCTTAGTATTCTAATAAGTATCTCATGATAATGTAACCCAAACACACATCCCTGGATGCCTTGTCAGATGTTAAGGTTATTCTACTTTCTACTGCTTTCAATAAGTCGTTTGGTTTGTTTGCAGGAAATAAGCATAGAGAGTAGAGTCAGCATTGCCTATAGTGCCCGCTAAGTTTACTGCCAGAAAGAAATCTCAACCACAAATCAGTTTCTTTAGCAGTTTGCTTTCACTGAAGGAATTTTTTCATGATATATTTCAACATTTTTTCACATTAATATACTGCTGACTTGGTTGTAATGAAAGATACACGTGATAAATCAAATGACTGGCACTAAAAATGCATTCTTCATTGAATATTGAATCATGCATTTTCTGAGTGTTTTAAGATTTTGACACTAAGATTTAATGGTATATTTCATCTTTTTTCCACAGTATCACTGTATGTTGAAGTTCATTATTCATTTTTTTATGAAGCAAGAGTCAAAAATGCATCTTGTTTTGTCACTGAAATCAACACACTAGATATAGGTATGTGAGTACGTGTATGGCTTCCTGCTCCATGTCAAACCTGATCCACATTAAGAGCATAATTGGAGAATGAGGGAATAAATCAGTAAGTGAATGAAGGAATAAATGAATGAATGAATGAATGAATGAATGAAATAACTTGCCTGTCAAAATGCTGCTGTTCACACACTGATCACATGAAGGACATCATTAAAGTAAGCACACTTTCCAACAAAGGCATCCATCAGGTTATATGTTTTAAGAATAAAGCATCTGATATGCCACTGGATCTCTTGTTAGCAATATATTGATTAATAGCAGTTTTACTTATGATGCCAGCAATAAGGACCTCATGGTCAAGAGTAAAATGACAAAAAAGAGAAATATATCAGGCATACCTCTCAGCTGTACAGATTTTCACAGAATGCCCAGATTTTTGCCTCATATTTTTGGTCTGTTTCTCATAAAATTGTGGTTTTCTGGCAAATCACTGGCAAATCACTGACAGTTGAAATTAGAAAATAATGACAGACATTTGAGTTTCAGACTTTATATCCTTCAGAAAATTCACGCAAATGTAAAACCTGTTATTCTATCAACTTCCTAAGTTTGTAAGAGCAATATTTAAAAATGTGTCCCTATTTTTGGGCCTTTGCCCCCCCCCCATTATTATGGCTTTGTCTAGATTTCTTGCTCTAAGAGGTTGAGAGGTATGATATCAGGCTTAATAAAAAATTCTGTTAGCCACGCTATGTTGCTAATATACTCACATTCACAATGCATATATTCACAACAGTAAGCTTAAATGAAAGCAACTAAAATGATAGCATTATTAACTCCCATTGTATATGATGACCCATTTAACAGGGCTGAATCATTTCAGTTAACAATTAACCTGAATTAGTCCAATTTGCTATTTTACTAAAAGCTGTATATATAAAATAGTTGGCCATAAAATACTTTGTCACTGTAAATGAGGGGGTTACTAAAATGTGTCATAACTTGCCTGTCGCATAGATTTATGCAATGTTAATAAACAGATAATCTAGATGGCGCAGTGGTGCAGCGGTAGCATTGTCACCTTCCAGCAAGAAATTCCCCAGTTTGATTCTTGGCTGGGGTGCCTTCTGTGTGGAGTCTGCATGCCATCCATGTGTTTGTATGGGTTCCTTCCAATTTGCATCAAGAGTGTTTATCCCTGGGCCTCTGCTGAAAATTGGCTTTGTTCCAAGTCAGACTTTCCTGGTAAACAAATGTTGAATAAATAAAAGTATATATTGGGTCAGCATGTGTGCAGGAACTGTCTTTGTATATGCACGCATCCTAGAAAGCTGGAGTCAACTTAGATAACATTGAAGGGAAAAGTATAGTATGTTGAGTTCTGCTATAGTCATGCACAAACTGTCATACCAGGAAGATCATAGTTTGCGTGAGTTAAATTAAAAGAATATTGTCACACTCATGGTTATGCACTGCAAGTATAGTGTCACACTTGTATAAGAGCAATAATGGAAGTTTCATACTTTTCAACCTTTTACCTCTTCTCTGAGTTAGAGTGATCTCAAAGTTGGTAGATACGGACATCAGGGATATGGGCACTTTCCCTTTGAAGGGTGCAGGCAGGATAGCTCCTTTACAAACATGTAGGTTTTTTCTTCCTGTTTTGTGAACCTTTCTGTATTACTTGTTAAAATATGTGATGTTTTGAGGTTTAGGTGTTGTCAGACATGTTAAGCCTTTTTCAATTTTCTTGGAGGTGACTTTCTATAGATAATCCTACAATGAAATCCATTCAGGTGACATAATTCACTGATATTTTATGAAGACTCTAGAGAAAGGCAGAGCTGTTTTTGTAGGCATTAAGGAAGGTTGTGCAAGCATACAGAAAAATAGTTAGTGCTGGTTGTATAGGAGAATAAAACCCTGACTACAGCCCAGGTGATCCAAGTTTGATTAGCAGTTTAGAACCTGATGGTTCTTGCAGGGGAGACAGGAATGGACATCCAAGGATGGGAGTGGGGATAGGGTGATGTGGAGCAGGGTACACAGAGCTACAGTCCCTCAGAGAAGAACAGACATTGTAGTGGGCATTGTGGGGGCTCACAAAACTACCAGTTGATGGTAACCTTCATCACTGAGTCCTTGGGAGGATGCATCTGCATTGGAAGGGCATTTTGAGTCCGCTCTGTGATGTGGCCACTTCCAACCAGTGGCAACATTAGGGACCTACAAAAAATTCACTCGTTGCAGTGTTGGTGAAGCTCAAGATAGCTGCCTGAATGATGGTCACTCAGGATGGCTTTTGTCCTACTGGACCTGGGGTTGACCCACTGCAAGGGATGAATGTTTTTGAGTCCAACTGGGGATGACTTAATGGTCAAGAGACAGAGATGATAAAAGCACAAATAAAAACATAGAAAAATACTCCTAATTAATAATTTACTTACCATTAGAAAGTAGATAAGTCAGGGTTTAAGTGCATTTGGCTGTAAGGAATAAACAGGAAAGAAGCATTATTTCTAACATTTCTATCAGCATGAAATTCAAAAGAAAAAGTTGTGTGTTCTTTGTTGATTTTATTAGTCCTTTAAATGAATAATTAATTACAAAATGCTACAAAGTTCTAAAGGCATTGGCATTATTTATTAGCAACAACATATTATACCATGACCCCCCCCATTAATATTCCAAAATGTGCATGCTGATTGGCCAGCGTGCACATTGTAAATCGACTTATACTAATGGAAAAAGGTCCGGTCGCCCAGACTTTTTCCATTAGTATAAGTCTTTTTTTAAAACACTGCCTCGCTATGTTAAAAGAGTTTAACATAGCGACACAGGTTTAAAAAAAGCAACAGAGATCTCCGTTGCTTATTTTAAAGCTGTCTCGCTATGTTAAACCCATTTAACATAGCGAAACAGTAAAAAGCAACAGAGATCTTGCTTTCTCCATTGCTTTTGGCCACAGCTCTGATGTACTGCGTAGGCATGCACAGTACATCAGAACTGCCATGGATACCAGACAGCTGCGGAAGGGCAGCAAAGAGGCATTATACAATGCCATTATTTAAGAAAAGTAATTATTTCTTTTCTTAAATAATGTCATAGTATAATAGCAATAACCCACTTGTGGGTGTGGGTAATGCAGGATTTAGCCACAGTTGTCTTTGTTTGGTCCCTCGGGCTTCGCCCTCGGGACCAAACCACGCCAACCGTGGGTAAATCCCGCATTACCCACACCCAGGCATGGGTTATTGCTATAATATAGCATTCTAAAGGTAATGGCATTATCAAGTATAGCATTACAGCTGTCATTAACAATGACGTGAGGAAGGGTTCCATATTGCCTCTGATGTCTTTTTCGTACACTTGTAAATTATGATAGTTACATTTCTAATACTGTAATGGCACTTTAATATTTTGTTAACTGGCAGATATAAAATACTGACAAATGTTAATGCAAAGGGGTACCAGAAGTATTTTATTGGAGCACTGTTTGTTGTATATTGCCATTGGTCTAGTTATTGCATTTTATTTACTGGATATCCACCAGTGAGCCTACATCAATTTATGTTGTTATGCCCAATGTGAAATTTAAAGTAGTTAAGAGGAGGGTTAATTGAACACTGAGGTCCATTCTTTGCATTACAGCCAGAAGTGCATCAAGCCCATTTACAGGTTGAGATAATGGTCAGACCAAGAAGGGCTTACAAAGAACAGCACATAACTAAGGGGTAACTTTTTTGCTTTTGGGGCAATTAAAACAGAACATCAGAGATCACTGATTTGTAAGTCAGTTTTGCTATCTTGCAGTGTTCAGCAGTTATGAAGTATGAAAAGACTGTATGAATGATAAAAGAATAAGAAATATTAAGTAGTTAAAAATCCTTTCCTGAGGAGTAAAGGCCTACATGTACTTACTCTGTCTGAATTTGGCGGTACAGCACTGGGAAAAGTTAGCTTGAGAAAGTTCATGCTGGGTTCCATTAATCAACAAAGCAGTATATTCCAATGGTACAGACTTTGACTGTAGAAGAAATGAAAACCAAAGAGACCGAGTTGAACTCTTTATAGTACTAGTAGCACCAGCGTAGAAGAAAATAAAGTGCAAGATATTCAAGACCAAGCCAGTTCCTGCTAAAAACAGGACAACCTATGTTAGACTTGCACAAATAATAACCAGAATTATGTAGATGGTATGGAATTGAAATGGTAGCAATTGCAGACGTGGGAATGTCTGTGAAATAGTGGGGAAACTAAGGACAAACTTCAGGGTCCAGAGTTGTGCAGAACATTTAAATAGTCAAGCTATGAGTTTGGAAGCCCAAGACACAAGGAGGTGGTGCACAGCAAATGGTAGCAAATCAAAGCATGACATATTGCATTACGCTTTAAGGTTCTCAGAATGAATGAGGTTCTTTTGGGGGGGGCCACAGCATAAGTTCAAACAAAGTAATGCTTGTAGCTTGTAAAAACTTTTATATCAAAAGACAATGATCACATGACATTCATAGCCAATAAAATCTGAACAAATTAAAACTCCTCCATCATGTAACAATTATATAACTTCCTAAACACATATAAATTACCTACACAACATCTATAAGTATATATACACATGTAAATGTATGTACAGAAAATAAATGTAAGCAATACCTTCACCTCTTTAGTTGTATTTGCTTCTTAACCAATACTGGCTTAATACTAACTGCTGTGTTTAGTCCTGAGTGACTATCAGCCTGAAGTCTTATTATCCATGCATACTCTGTCAGTTCCAATAAATTATTTAAGTCACCCCCTCTTACATTCTTATAAATTCTATCAATCACTCTGAACACAAAGCTATGTTCATGGCCATCTTTAACTATATGCTTGGCTAATGCATTTGATAAATTATTTCTACGAATCTCAGAGCAATGTTTTATTATATGATATTTTATTTTTCTATTACATTTACCCTCATAGAATGCAGGACATTTATCAAATACCAAAACAAAAGCTCACTTTTATAGATATTGAATTGTTGCTGTAAAGTTTGATTTCTATTAGCTGGCATGGATTCTGCTTATGTATTGCCTTTCGCCCCAAGTAACAAAATAGGCTTTGGATTTCTGTCTAATAGCCTATCTTGGGTAGAATTTTCCACAGAGGTACATGTCACTATAGCCAGACTGGCTTCCATGGTAGCATTCACGTTGTTGCATTTAATTATATATTCACTCACTTAGCTTCACTTTATCTTATTCGGGATCATTATGGAGAAATGCAGTGTTTTCCTGACAAGCTATAGGACTAAGCAATAAATACAGTTAAAATCATTAGACATTCCTAGGTCAATGAGTCTTATGACCATTCATGATTCCCAGTACCCTCCTCAGGCCAAGCCTCCTTTCTTCAGGAGAGCCTTTCCAAAAAAACCTGGAATAAATTTGTGGATACTCATCCAGTTATCTAGTTTATATTTAAAAGAAAATAGTGAACCTCACTGCGTAATATTTATAGGAAGATTATTCCAAATGTTTAGTAGGTATAGTGTTATAAGCTTGCCCCTCCTCTGTGTTTTATTTATCTGTTGTTGAAGATTTATGTCGCTGATTTTAGTATTGGAAAAAATATCAAACATGGAGAAACAAGAGATCCAGGACAACTGGGTCAAAGCAAGAAAGTGATCTCCCCTAAATAGTCTACAAGACATCAAATAAAGTAATAACACTTTCAGTCTATCTTGGTAGCTTTGGGATTTTAGGCCTGTGGCCTTTGTTTTTGTTAAGAACCTTTGGGGTGTTTCTAATTTTTTGATATGTTTAACGAGATACATCCTAGAAGGGGAATTATACTCAATAATTGGCCTGGTCAGTGCTGAGTACAAGAGAGTGATTACTTCCTTAGACCTTGTTGAGATTCCTTTGACAATTAGTTGGGCTAAATAAAAGGACTTCCTGTTGACATTGTCACATGACAGTAAAAACATAATCTGTTATCAGCCTAATTATCTACAGTGGATATAAAACATTTACACACCCCTGTTAAAATCCCAGGTTTTTGTGATATTAATAAAAATGAGACCACAATAAATAATTTCACAACTTTTCCCACCTTTAATGTGACCTATAACCTGTACAATTCATATGGAAAACAAGCAAACCTGTTAAGGGAAAATATAAAAAATAAAAAAATGTACAATAAGCTGTTTGCATAAGTGTGCACTCCCCCAAAATAATACTTTGTTGAAGCACATTTTGATTTAATTACAACATTCAGTCTTCTTGGGTACACACCTGCCATCAATTAAAGAGACCCTGATTAACCCCAAATAAAGTTCAGCTGTCCTAGTAGGATTTTCCTGACATTTACTCAGTTGCCTGCTACAGGAAAAGCTATGGTTTGCAGAGAGCTTACAAAGCATCAAAGGGATCTCATTGTTGAAAGGTATCAATCAGGAAAAGGATACAAAAAAATTTCCACAGCATTAGATATACCATGGAACACAATGAAGACAGTTAACAAGAAGTGGAGAAAATATGGGACAACAGTGACATTGCAAAGAACTGGACATCCCTCAAAAGTTGAAAAGACAAGACGAAAACTGGTCAGGGAGGCTGCCAAGAGACCTACAGCAACACTGAAGGAGCTGCAAGTATTTCTGACAAGTACTGGTTGTGTATCACATGTGACAACAATCTCCCATATTGTCCATATATCTGGGCTACGGGATAGGGTTGCAAGGGTTCCATACTTTCCCCTCTAGCAAAAATAATGGAAAAATGTGTTCAGAAACAGTTCATGCAACACCTAACTGTCAACCATCTACTGACTGATAACCAACATGGTTTCAGACCCCTCCATAGCACTACCTCAGCCCTCCTTGTCTTCTCAAACACCATAAACTCCCATCGTAATAATAATAAAATCTCATCTGCATTATTTCTGGATCTGTCGAAGGCCTTCGACATGGTGGATCATAAACTTCTAGTTAATACATTGCCCTCATTCGGCCTTGACAATACTGCTGTACAATGGTTTGTTTCCTACCTATCCGGTAGAAAACAAGCAGTTTTATGGCAGACCAAACTCTCTAACTTACTACCCAATACATTGGGAGTCCCGCAAGGAGCTATTTTAGGGCCACTATTATTTTCCATCTTTATCAATGATCTCCATACAGTTATTCCTAATGCTAGTTGCATACAATATGCAGATGATTCTACGTTAATTTGCTCTGGTACAACTCCCTCAGATCTACAAGTGATAACCCAGTCCACTTTCAGCAAAATAGAACACTGGCTCTCCAATCGGCGCCTGATTCTGAATCCTAAAAAAACTAAAATGTTGTTGTTTCTTCCAACAAATAAGTCTTGCCCCTTTAATTTTACTATCCAAGCCAAGGATGGGACCATAATTTCTCCAGATCTCTCAACAAAATTACTAGGGGTAACCATTGACAACAAACTAAAATATGATATACATATAAACCAAATGATCAAGACCATTAATAAGAAACTAGGCTCCTTATATAGAATAAATAGCTTCTTGACCCCTCAAGCTAAAATGGCCATTGCCCAGACTCACCTTCTCTCATCACTCCTGTACTCATCCCCCTTACTTCATAACATAAGCAAAACTGTCATGAACAAACTCTCTAACTGCTACAATCATATTGCTAGGTTTGTCACTGGGTCACCATATAGGACCCATCATTGTACCAACTTAGCCAAGCTTAACTGGTCTGAGCTTCCTACCCTTATTTCTTTCAATCTACTAGTCCTTACACACAAAATTATATATAACCCTGAATATGCTCCTTCCCTCAAAATGCTGCTTCCTCTATGCAACAATCCTCGTCCATTGAGGTCATCCAACCGTCTCCTAATCCAAACATTCAAAACTAATAACTCTGCTGGTGACTCCCTTCTCAACAATGCTGCAGGTAAAATTTGGAACAAACTTCCCCATGATATTATATCTATGTCTACATTAAGTCAATTCAAAGCTAAGCTAAAAACACATCTGGGTACAATACGAAATTGTCACTGCCTAAATCCGGGGTAGTTAACCTTCGTCTATACTAACAGTCATTACACCTGACTCTCCTACTTCTCCCTACTATCCTAAATCCTCTCCCTTTTTAAATAAATTATAATTGAACAACATATGTTCTAACTTTGAATGTAAAATAATAATTCACTGTTATTCAAATTGTTTTTGTACCTATGTTTGGAGCTTTTCTCCCCGGGCCTCCGCTGAAAATGGACATGTATCCAGTCGGATCCTCCCGGTCAACAAATGTAAAATAAAATAAAATAAAATAAAAATAAAATAAAAATAGGGTTGCAAGATGGAAGCCTTTTCTTACACAAAAAAAATCCATGCCCGGTATAATTTGCAACACAATACATCAAGTCTCCCAAAAGCATGTGGGAAAATGTGTTATGGTCTGATGAGACCAAGGTTGAACTTTTTGGCCACAATTCCAAAAGGTACGTTTGGCCAAAAAACAACACTTTGCATCACCAAAAGAACACCATCTCCATGGTGAAGCATGGTGGTGGCAGTGTCATGCTTTGGGATTGCTTTTTTCAGCTGGAAATGGGGCTTTAGTGAAGGTGGAGGGAATCATGAACAGTTCCATATATTAGTCACTTTTGGCCCAAAACCTTCAGACATCTGCTAGAAAGCTGAAGATGGAGAGGAATTTCAGCTTTCAACATGATAATGACCCCAAGCATACATCTAAATCAACAAAATAATGGCTTCACCAGAAGAAAATTAAAGTTTTAGAATGGCCAAGCCAGAGCTCAGACCTAAATCCAATAGAAAATCTGTGGGGTGACCTGAGGAGGGCTGTGCGCAAGAGACACTCTCACAATCTGACTTATTTGGAGCACTTCTGCAAGGAAGAGTGGGCAAATATTATAAAGTCAAGAACTACCATGCTGATAGACTCCTACCCAAGAAGACTGAATGCTATAATTACATCAAAAGGTGCTTCAACAAAGTATTAATTTAAGGGTGTGCACACTTATGCAACCAGCTTATTGTACGTTTTTTATTTTTTATACTTTTTCCATAACAGATTTGTTTTTTAATTAAATTGTACAGGTTATACGTCACATTAAAGGTGGGAAAAGTTTTGAAATTATTTATTATGGTCTCATTTTTATAACACAAAAACCTAGCATTTTAACAGGGGTGTGTAAACTTTTTATATCTACTGTAGGTCCCTGACAAAATTTTGTAGTGGCACGTTGACTATAGAGTATGATGAGGAGAGAGCTTGCCTACCATAAGTGATGATACAACACTTTTTAGCATTTTGCTTGAGCTTATTTTTAGTATACAAAGGGCATGTTAGGGAGAGTTCCTTCAGGATGGTTTGGATGTTATATGGTGACTTAATAACAATTGCCAGTTTACAGGCATCTTCAGACTTTGTTAGCCAGAGATTTTCTCTCGGCTTAGATCTCAGAGGTAAATGTCAAAAAGGAGAGGTACTAGCACTTAGCCCTGAGGGGCATCTCTGGTCACTTTCATACTTGCTTATGAGGCACCTGCAGCTTGCACTGTGTGGATTCTTTCAGCCAGTTTGCTACCCATGTTATGATGTATAGGTTGATTTTTAATGCAATTAGCATTTGTATGATGCCAATATGGGAAATGGTGTTGAAAGCCTTGTCCAGGTCAAGATACACCATGTGCATTGCATGGCCACAATCTATTTCTTCTGGAACCTTTTTGAAGAATTTTATCAGATTAAATAGTCAGAAACTACTCTTCATAAAGTCAGACTGTTGGTAGTTAAATCTAATAATATTATTGATATCACAGGTTATGAGGTAAATTATAATTTGTTGCTAGGCTTTGCAGATGAGGCTTGTAAGGCTAACAGGACTGTAATTATCAGTCCGATGTAAAGCCACTCTTATGGACGTGGCTTTACCACTTCAGTGCTCCACTTGTTATGGACAAAAACAGTAGCTAACTTAGGTTGAAAAGTCTGAGAGTGTGCCTGCAAGGGTATGTTTAACACTATTAATTAAGCAACCAGATATATATGTAGTAGTAAATAAAGATACAATCAAAAAGATTTCTGTATACCAGGAATCTGAGCATCTTGCATTTCTGTTTTATTTCTTAGTCAGATGTTACAATGTTATAAAATGTTTTGTGGAGTATAATAAACTTTGTTGATATGCTGTGTGATATAACTAAATGAGACATTCACTGGCAGTACTGAATATTTTGACTCTTGCCTTTAGTGAACATAAATCCTAGTCCAAGGACTCCATGGACTCTTCACTATCTACTGTCCTTCCCCACACACACATATACCACAGTATGCCTCCGGGTTTCCTCACGTCTAGGACTCACCTCAACATTCAGATTACTTTTTTTCTTGTTTTATCATATTTTGTTGCACTCTTCAGCTTTTTATTGCTTTTTTTTAATATGTCCTAACTGGCCAATATTACACAAATATGGAAGGAAAAAAATCAAATTAAGTTGTCACTCTCAGTCCTTCAGAAGCTGTTGGTTTCTAGAGGCTCTGAGTTGCAAATTACATATTTTCCAACATTTTGAGTGAAAGATGGCAAGAGCAAAACTTAGGAATAAACAAAAGAAAGACAATATTACTCCTCAATTTTTTCCTCCTTCCTTTCAACACTGCCTAGATAGCCAAGACTGTACTGTAATAATGTTGGAGGAAAATATTATTAAGCTGATGGTCGGGAGGTTGCTTGAGCCTCACTAGCCATGGTGTTCTAGATGGTCTAAGGTGCATCTTGGAGTTTTTTTCCCAGGCTTTTGTTGCAATGATGACCTGGGAAAAAAAACATGACAAGTTTTAAGGAAGAAATAAGTTGTGTCCAAGGCTTGATGATAAAAGTTGGCAAAAAAGTAACCGAGAAGACAAATGCTTGCAAGAGTACTTGAATCATATCTCAGATTAGTGTCTATCTCCACTGTCAAAAAAAAAAAAAAAAGATATTCCCTAGGATTCAAATTCCATGTAGGCTTTGCACACAGCCTACAAGAAGTTTGCCTGTTAAAACGATGGTACGCCATATTAATGAGACTAGGTTTTGTGGCTCACAACAGTGTTTCTGGCCATGCAACCTTGTAAGCGAACACGGATAGCAATTCCATGTAAGGCAGAGCACTTACAGTGTGCGGATTTGAGCGGAATGCCACAATGATTGCGAGGGCTTTACAAATAGCTGTCATTCTGTTAGTGCAACACATCTGCACAAAGGCCAACTTTATGAGAGGGCAAATAACCAGTAATAAAGACATACTTGACAGAGATGTCACATGGTAATGTGTTAGAATGTAACAGTCTCAACCTGTTAGAGTGAGAAATGTGGACAAAGCCACAGAAATGGTGGGACAAAGGGCCAGAAATAGGGACAGATTTTTAATATTGTACTTCTAAACTTAAGAAGTAGATAGAATGTATGAGTTGTACATTAGCATGAACTTTCTGAAGAGCATGAAGTATAAAACATAAATGTCGGTTATCAATTTCTGACTGCACTCTGCAATGACATACAAACTATTTCCCAGGAAAAAAAATGTTATGAGGAAAAGATCATAAATATATGACAAAAACTGGACATTCTACACAAATCAAGATAATTGAGAGGTATGCACTCAAAGGTATGTAATATTGAGTCACATCAGTCCAGAGATCATCCCAGTGATATGGAGAAAGTCACATATTTGAAAAGAAAAACTTCTGGACATCCTGGGAATATCTGGACAGTTGAGTGGTAAGAATGTGAAGCATATGGTCCAAACATAGTACAGGACAGTGTACCTGCAGTGCAGAGTATTGTGATATCCCATTCCTGGCATTCTATACTGAAGCTGTGTTAATAATATATAACAGGACATGGGACTGCCATGTAAAATGATCACTCAGGAGAAGTGTATGTATTGAACAGGGACACATAGATGAATTTTAGGAGTGGACACAAGGAAAGAGTACAGGTGAAACTCCCTCATGTGCAGCAGAGAAGGGCTTGTCAATGGAAGATGGTTGCAGCAGCAACACCAAGCACATATCTATATGGTACAGTACGGACTGTACAGTGAAAATGTGTTATTTATGACTGTCACACAAGGTGACATAATAATGGTGAGAAAGTGTATGTGAGATAGGCATCCTTACATGAATAATGTAGAGGACATCTATCAGGTATATGACATACAACTGGGGTAGGGTGCATATTGGGAAGCTGTGCAAACTGATATACTTCAATATGAGTGTACTCTCAGCAGAGGTCTCCAGCAAGGTGGCCACAGGTAAAGGATCATGGCAAACATTACAAGAACCAACTACAATCATGGACAATATCAAAATAATACCATCACTAATCCCATGACACTGACATAACATATGTGATATGGAGTGATAGAGATGACCGTGCACACGCACACAAACTTGACAACTATTATGATACATCCACACTTTATGAGGGTAACCATACACACTGTGCTGGTATTGTAATATCTGCAGGAGGTGTTAGGAGGGACACTGCTATACCTGTATGTGATAGTATGGGCAATAGGGGCTAGTTGCCTTGTGTGCAATGACATATGTCTATGGCACAATCCACAATGTCATGAATGATATACATGCCATTAATGTTGTCAAACACCTATGTATGGAGTGTAGGCATAAGCTGAACAAGTAGCACACATCTGGTGCAACAACTTGATTGGTGTTCCACACAATCAGACAATTATGTATATTCCACAGAAAGAATACTTAGGTATGGCCAATAAGCTGTATGATAGAGCACTGCAACAAAGGTGGTACAAGGGGGCATTGTACACAGTTATTGGTGTGAGAAAGTCTGGGGACTATGAAGTTATTATGCCCTCTGATGTGCTTGTCCTTCACATAGCCAGTATTTGTATTACTTTCAAGGGAGTAGTCAGCACTGTAACCACATGCTGATGAATATACCACTTACTTTCTAGCCAGGGAAACAGGTCACATAACTACTAGTCTGATTATAGAGTGTGATGTCCACATTATACTTGGGTGGCGTGTCTGTTTCCTGATTCAATAAATCCCTCCATGTGTCTAGTCAATGCAGGTGTTGTCATGGCTGTGGCAACAGTCTGTGGTATGTGTTGATACTGTCTGTATTATATTAATAACACAGTTGGAGTTAATGATTCCCTACAAGCTGTAGTCCTTCAGTCAGTTGTTTGGACACAGCATCTGAATGTAATCTGTGATATCCATCACTTAACTAATGGGCAGAAAAGGGCCTAGTAGGCATCACTGATGCACCAAACTGATTAATGGACCTGAGATATATGTCATATAACACATTTTGACATAGTGAGCCATGTATGTTATACACTGGTCTACCCATTTGGTGATATAGCTGTTTATGGCCATATATGACAGTGTTGATTGAACACCTCAGTGTGGATTTGTGTCAAATGCCTTGACCTGTCAAAGTTCCACAAGATGATATTTTTGTCATCATGCATGCCATCGGTGACCTCTTTGATGACATCTATCAGATGTAAGGGACCTGATATAGCAGTAACAACTGACACAGGTTTGCAGCACATACCTGGAATATTACTAGAGGACATGTAGAAGAGGTCCATGATAACATGTTGGATGAATTTACAGTCAAGGAGAGTCAGGATGTCTCTATGCATGCATCAGGTGCTGTTCCCCCAACTCAGGTGGATGCATGTTGATGTATACCCTTGTATGGGATCATAGGTCATGTGCAGGGTGTGTTCAACTGTTTATTCAACCATATCAGGAAGGTGAATGTGCTGGGTCATGTCACATGTGATCTGTGATGTTGTCACAGCACACTGATTCCATGTGATAGGCCTGGATGAAGGTAAGACAGTACATACTGCCTATTGTGATCTGACCTAGGGTTTTGACACAATCACACACTCAGGTATCACTGAGAAAACCTTCAAGCTAGGGACTACACCTTACATTCGTTGATGGGTAAACAATTGGCTCACTGACAGAACACATCATGTGAAAGCTGATGAATCAATATGTACCAATAGAGCTGTCACCATTGGCAAACTTCGGGGATCTGTGCGTGGCCCTTCACTGTTTGAACTTTATTTCTCAACAGTTCATGCTAAAGTAAATGGCCTTTGGCTTAACAAGTTTGCTGATTTCTGCATATTGTGTGCAAGCAATAGTGATAATGTAGTGTAGAAGGAGCTAACCCACACAACTGAATGGTGACAAAGGCACACAATGTATAAATAAATGCAGAAATGTGTTTCTGTGACATTGTCCTTTTGAAAAGTGAAGTTCCATGTTAATCACATCATTGACAACAGTCTTGCTATGCAGAAACCCAGTGATGCAATTACTGGGAACACATTTAGATAGAATCTGAACTTTGACCACTAAGTGCCCACATGGCTATTAAAAACTTATGTTGTGCACATCATAAGTAATGACATAATATTGAGATGTTTGGATTACATGATAGTACTGTAGTCGAACCTCACCACAGCACTAATAGAGTATAATGCCCTTTTTTTGCATGTACCCACAGACACATGGGGCAGCTGGAGAGACCACAGAGCTTTCTCAGCAAGATAACACAGGGCCTGGACACCATGTCATGATGTATGCGGGTAGATTAAAAGCCATATGACTGAAAAATTTATTGTACAGGATGAGGTGTCTTCTGCCTAACCCCTTGCCCCTTGGCTAGTCTCTGACCCTGCCCTGGTGGGAGCACTGAATATCCAAAAATTTGATATAGCTGATGACATCAACACTGTCTGTTGAGGAGAAGATAACAGTGTCCCACATGCTGGTGTAAAATGCTCTCTGTAATGTCAACCAGCTGCTCATACAAACACACACACCTAGTTGACTGCAGTGAGAACAGAAGGCCTACCCATAAGTGTACAGACTACAGAGCACAGTACTTAAAACAAGCACCATGGCACAAGTATCAAAATACTGTCTTTGCATGGTATTGGAGCAGTAATTGTGGGCTACACATTTCTGCTTTGCTGTTTAGACACACACTCATCAAGTTGAATGCAGTGAGAACAGAACCCATACCTAAGTATGTAGACTACTGAGCTCTATACTTAATGCAAGCACCACAGTACAAGTCTGATTTACATAGCAGTACAGGTGAACTTATAGTAGATGACATCAGCAGGCCATGTGGGAGACAGGATGTTGGGAGGCTTGTATGAAATGGATGTGTAGGCATGAACCAGTATCAAAATACTTTCAATGCATGATATTGGAGCAGAAACTGTGGAATAAACACGTTTTCTATGCTGTCTAGACATACACACATACCAAGTTGACTGCAGTGAGAACAGAACCCCTACCTATCTGAGTACATGGACTATAGTACACAGTACTTAACCCAAATGCCATGGTACAAGTCTGGTTTCTACAAGAGTGCCTGACAAATTATAGTAGATGACATTAGCAGGCCATGATGGAGACAACAGGTTGGGAAACCTGCACAGGCACAGAGCTTGATAAGTTCATATAAGGTTACTTTCCTAATAACACCAGGGTTTTTAGAAGCCTAGCTGTGTAAAAACACAAGTACCCTTATTAAGCATAGTTGGATGGTCATTTTTAGAACATTGTGTTTGTGAGCAGCACTAACTGGTCCTGTCCTTGAGGACATAGGTGCCAGTCCAGCGGTGACTTTGCAATCACCAAACCAGTTGTTAAGGTTGAGCTTGAATAGAGTCATTGAGGAGCACTGCTTCACATGCAGTGAGAGGCTATTACAGAGGCATGTGAATTGTTGTGGGATATATCTGTCTCCCCAGCATGTTCTGTTGATGTCATAGGCTAGGTTGAGATCTCCAGGGCAAATTATTGTTGTCCCATTTGAATTGCAGATGTCCATCATTTCCAGAAGGGCAGGTCTGAGACTGACTCTGCATGACAGCAATTGGTCACCTCTCAGCAGAATGCATGATACCAAGTACAGTGACAGGTATGTCAGCCTTTCTATGTATGCCATGTTTGGGGGCCTGGGCACAACACAGTTTTCTCTCCAATTGCTGCAGATGTCTGGTGAATTACAGAGAGATGTGAGCATTGTACTCCATTATTGGTGTGATAAGGGTAGAGTACAGCAGAGGTATGACTACCCTGGTGTTGAATGTGATGTCCATATATATGATGTGTGAAGTGCAGATTGTGTGTCACCACTATGGGCACATATTAATAAAAGTGTAGATTGCTATCAAAAGCTTTTCCCAAGTCTCACAACACTGTGTTTGAGCTTGGGGGAATGCTATGTACATCATAATTAGTAGGGGTACTTCACTGACAAAGATGACAAAGAGCCATTGTATGCTTAAAGTTCATCCTGTTAGTTTGTCACCAATCATCAGTCTGTGTCAGTCACTACTGTAATATGTTACCATCATTAAGGGACTCTATATGAGTGTGCCCAGTTAACAGTCATCTGCAGACTTGGTAAACCACAGGGCATTTACTGTTGCCTGTGCTTCAGGAAAGAATTTGCCAACCTGTTGATGGCCCAAATCCAAATCTGTGGTGGAGGTACAGTCCCCAACTTTGAGAATGTGTGTTCTGTCATTGAGCCAGTTGGCTATCCATCCTGTATTATATGGCCTAATTCCCAGATGGGAGATCTTCACTATGATACATGAATTAGGGGATAGAGTCAAAGCCCTTGTATAACTCAACATAGGCAGTATATCCTGTTATCTCTCATCCAGGTCTTTGGGGTCAGTATCGAAGAAGTCTACAGGGGTCAATAAGCAAGATCTATCCTTGACAACATGAAAATGGGTACGGTCAAATGCGCTGAAGGTCACCTATTTTCCTGTGGATATGGTCTATGCTGCTTCCTGCACTAGGCTTGCAGATTAGGCTATTTAGGCATATGGATCAATAGTTGCAGTTCTACATATTACCAGACTGATGTACATTGCATAACACACAACATTTTATATTACATTTTGTAGTGTGGCTGATATATGGTTGGAAAAAGTGCTGAGACCCAGGGTTGTAATGTTGGGAAGTGTTGCCAACAAATGTATGCATTTTAAATATGTGACATATAGTTAGATAGGACCCTTAGTTTGTAATGTTTCTGCATATAACTTTATGTCGTACAAAGGAAATGGAGAGTATACAGTAGTAATACAGCATACTATTTAAATTTCCATCATGAAGTGAGCAATGGATTTGCACAAAAGTTAAGAAAATGCATGTGCATATGAGATACACGTTTGCACAGTGCTGCGAGCCTCATTGAAAGTCTGACAATATTGAGTCTCTGGAATGCACCTGCTACTTAATTGACTCTGTGGCAGCATGTGTTAATGCAGTTAATGCAGTGATGCGTTCCTATTATGGACAGATGGTAATGAGTTTGAATACAGCTGCATTTAATACTTTCTTTTGTATTACAATTGCTGCATGCTTGCACAATAATGCATTACAGAAAAGAAATAGAGAAGATAGGACAGTAGTAAAATGGGCAGCAAGCAGGGGGAAGAACAAATGGAAAGCAATACAGGAATGTGCAGGAGGGAGGTAGAAAAGAACCATAGCTATCCATTTGTTCAACAGTAAAAACTGATAATATATGCAGAATATTACCTGAATTTGGACTGTCACCTCCAGAGAGAGGGGTGACCACAACGCAATGACGTTGTATAACCAATTGGACCAAATCAAGTGTGTCAAGAAGACACATATGTGAATTGGAGAGCTATGTATGTGACATTTTTTTTTGAGAGAGAGAGAGAGAGAGAAGAGTGTTGGGGAAGAGATGTAGGTATGTCTGGGTCTGGTAAGTTGGGTAGGTGAGGAAGCAATTTCAGACAGACAAAACAAATAAGACAAGAGATATGGATGGTGATAGACACAAGAGGTCAGTGGACAACATGGATGGGGTGAGGATAGGGACAGCTAGGACCCATGGTCATCAACCTGGGTGACAGTGAGAATCGAGTCCTCACCCACAGGACTGTCATCACTGTCACCTCACTCCACCACTGGCTGGAGTACTCAATGTCTCCTTCTCCTCCTCTTGGTACTATATAAAATGAGGGAGAGCAGCATGTCCAGCTGGTGTAGGAGTGCACCAACATGTGGTGCACATCCCTACTCACCATCCCTGGCAATTCGGAATGGGTGATAAAGTCACCACCTCTGCCATTGCTCCCAGTGGGAACCACTGGACTATACTCCAGGGCAGGACTACCTGAGGGTTAGCAGTGATGGTGCTGCCAAATTGGCTGTCAGATATTCTGGGCAGCGGTGCCAGGGCTGGTGGAGTGGGGAAGTCCTACCCCACTGTGCTATGTCACATTTCATGATGTGGCACACATGGATGACATGGACACATTTTGATGATATGTAATAAAATAAAATAAAAAAAAATAAAAAAAAGGAAAAATAAATAAATAAGTAAATCTATAAAAAAGGTAAGGGTTGGGGTGAGAGAAAAAAAATGATAAGATTAGTAGCTCCATATGTAACATAAATGCATTAATACAATTATTTGACTCTATTATCTTAAAGTTTACTCATAAGATTACCACCCCCTAACAGATACCTTGTTATTTTTAAGACTAGCAGCTCCTAATAGATACATACTGTACTACAGTTTGCAGCAAGTACTCCTTTACATGTGCATATATTGCACATATGTGTGTTCCAGTTATACAGATTACGGTTTACAGCAGACCATGTGTGCCACTGATATAGAACTTTTACTTTAAACCTTTAAGTTCCACATAAATGAAGAATTAACAGTATTGTATAGTTGGGAAGTGTGGTATTTGAACTCATAACCTCTGACTAAAGTCTAATATTGTACTTTTGGTTTGTGCAACATACTAATGCATGCATACTTGCTTTTACATTTCAGATATGCATGCTCAAGTTAATAATACTTTATAAAATACCAAAAAAAAAAAAAACACTATCTTTAACTTTTAATGCTACAATAACAATACTCTTCTGCTGCTTACATACCACATGCGTCCCTTATACTTGCCAATCTAGCACTGTGGGTCCTAACATTGCATTCCCTGTCCATGGAATCTATGTAAAAAACAGAACAGAATACCATTATGATTATCAATCTTGCCTATATTTAGCTTTTATGTCTTACTAGTACTCTCTGTAGTTGATACTTACACAGATGTGGGATGTCTGTAGTCCTATATTCCTCAAGCCAAGCATTGAGGGTATCGCTCTTCCTGTGATATAGGTCACTATACATCATGGGCCAAACTATCCCAAGCTTTTGACTTATACTGGGAGCAAGAATAGTCCCCCTGCAGCAGACTGGTACTGTGATGTTTCACTAGAATCGAAAAGGAGACCCAGTCTCTGAACCCTAAATCTCACACACTCTCCATGAATGCCTGCCATGTCTACCATGGATCAAGAGCAATGGAGACTGTTGGTTTCCAGCCAATTCCATTTATTGCATTTACTGGGAGTGTGCACACTGTTTGAAAATGTTATGCACTGCTTACTGTTGCACAAACACACTGCTTGGCAGTGTGTACCCCCAAACCCCACATTTGCAAAATGGTAAGCAGTGTGCAACAGTGGCAAGCAGTGATAAATTACACTGGAAGTTGTGTATGTGTGTTAGGAAAATGTGAAGGCCATGCCTGTCCAGATAGCAGAAGTATCCTTACAGGAATATAGTGCACAGTATACCCAGAATCATACATTTGATAATAATGTGATAATACATAATGAGAATTGGGACAAAAGTAAAACTGTATAGAATACGCTGTCTTTGAACCCTGGACCATGTCTATGATAATACTACACTTACACCTGTTGCCACAAGACAGTTGCAAAAAACACTTGTCTATGTTGCAGTTCACTGCTGTCTGCTTCCTGGGGGGGGTCCAGTTATCCAGTTTCTGCACTACTGCACTTCACACAAACCAGCTAAACACAGCTAAACCTATTTATTTTCTCCATTTCCCGCAAACAGTGGTAAAAAAAAAAAAAGAAGAGAGATAGAGCGAACAGGATTCAAACCGAGTACCATCTAGCCTCAAACAGGAATGTACCAATGCTTTAACATTTGCTACCACAGAGTCAGTTAAGCAGCAGGTGTGTTTCATAGACACAGTACTGTCAGACTTTAGCAATGTGGCTTGCGTTTACACACTGCTTGGCTATGTGCAACCATGTGCATCTTGCATGCCTATACACTTTGCTAACCACTACACAAACCCGCTGCCTGCCATGCTATGGCAAACTATATCTTATTAAGTATTACTGTGGTTTATTGCCCATTTCTTGTGTATAACATGAGATTACATGTGGAAACATTAAGAATGAAGGCCCTATCTCATACTATGTCACATATTTACAATACAGCCATGTTTTGTCCCCCCCAAGCACTGCATCCCTGGTGTCTCTTTACTTTTTCCATCTATATATCACGTACACTACAAAAAGTAATATGAAATGCTGTGTCATATGCAATGCACATCAATCTGGTAACATGTAGAACTACAATTACTGACCCATAAGCCTATAGAAGCTTAACTGCAAGGCTAGGGAAGTGATCAGCATGGACCTTATCCGCAAGGACATATGTGACCTTCAACACAATTGATTCACCCCATGTTGTGTTCTTCAAGGAAATATCTTGCCTCTTGCACTTCTTTGATACCGGCCCCAAAGACCTGGATGACAGATAACAGGACATACCACCTATGTTCAGTTTTCTAATGCCTTTGACAATATCTCCCATTCATGTCTCATAATGAAAATGTCCCATCTGGGAATTAAGCCATACAGTACTAGTTGGATATCCAACTGGCTCACCAACAGAACACACACTCTCAAAGATGGGGACTGTACCCCACCACTAGCCACTTACCAATATAATACCCCAAGGATCTGTGATGGACCCTCAGCTGTGGGAAAACTACTTCCCTGAAGTGCAGGCAATGATAGATGGCCTGTGGTTTACCACATTTGTAGATGACCATTAACTGGATGCACTCATATAAATTCACCCAGTGATGGCAACATATTACAGAAGAGGCTGACAGAGACAGTTGATTGGTGACAAACTCACAGACTGAACCTTACAGCAAACAATGCCTAGTTGCCCCCTTTGGCAATAAAATACTCCTGGTAATTATAATATACATAGCAACCCTCTCAGCTCAACCACAATGTAGTGAGACTTGTGAAGACGTGTTTATAGCAATCTATATTTTCATCACTATGTCTCCATAGTGGTGAGACACATTTTGCATTGTCAGCCTCATACATATGGACATCACATCCAAGACCAGAGAGGTCATAGCTCTGTTGTACTCTACCCTTGTCAGACCAATAATTGAGTAATAGTCTCCATTCTCTCTGTAACTCACCAAACAACTGCAGCAGATGGAGAAAAACATAATGTTTTGTGACTGGGAGAATGCATGTCCTCAAACATCAAATACATGGAAAGACTAAAAGACCTGTCAATGTACTCAATATCATGCAAGCTGCTGAGAGGTGACCTATGCCTGACCTACAATGAAGTCTCAGACCCTGCCCTACTGGAAATGCTGGACATTTACAAATCAAATGGGACAAGAATAACTTGCCACAGGGTTCTCACCCTAGCCTGTAACATAAACAGAACATGCTGGAGAGAGAGATATATCCTCCAGTGACTCACACTCCTCTGTTATAGGTTCCCACTGCATGTGAAGCAGTGCTCCTAAATGACCCTTTTCAAGCGCAACCTTCACTACTGGTAGGGTGACTGTAAAGTCACCTCTGGGGCGGCACCTATGTCTTTCATAGACAGACCCCACTGCTCACAAAATCACTCTGCAAAAAAAAAATGATCATCTAAATGTGCTTAATTAGGGTATTTGTGTTTTTACACAGCTAGACTTCTATTGCCTCATGTATAGTGATAACCATGTACTCCTAAAACTTACAAATAAAATATGTAAGAGATGCAACTATATAATGCCTCTAGAATAAATGCTCTCTCTCTCAGTTAACAACAAACCATATATCAAACAGATTGTCAGCACACACACTTCACCTCCTCAACAAACCAAGTACACAGCACATAAACCCACATACACAGAGGTACTCATTAGAAGCTTACCAAAAGAGCAGAGACCTCACAAATGCAAACATTCACACATTATAGTCCCAGTGGAACCCACTACAAATAAAAACAAAAGTAACAGTGTCTCATCCATTATGCCTTTAAGGCACAACATCTCAAAACCAATGTCATGGTCACAGGCAAATCCATAATGAGACACACAGATGTCCCTCTCCCCAAGCTGTACAAGGAGAAAGTCACAATCAGCTGCCTGTCAGGTACCAGGATCTGCAAAGTCACAAATGCAGTCAAGTCTCCCAACAAGTACAGTTACACCTCTGTCATACTCCATGGTGCAGTAAATGACTTGAGACGTACCTCACTAGACTACATGACTAAGCTCTCAGATTACATGTCCCAGAGAGGTATGTCCATAGCACTAAGCAGCATTCTATCTTCACCCAGGATGATGCCTTAATACAAGCAAAGGAATTATTGACTTCAACAATTGGCTTAGCTACTGGTGTGATCCAGTATTTGCCAGCCTGGGATGATGGTTCTAGGACCATGCTGCTTTGCCAGGAATGGTCTTCATCTGTCACCTCTTGCTTTTCAGTTACTGGTCAAGGTACTTGCCTCCCCCATAGTGCTTTTTTAGGCAATGTCATAAGAAGAAAATTCCTGACATAAAAATATCCTCAAAAGGCAAACTCAAGGTTATGCTGCTTAATGCTAGAAGTCTAAATCAGAAGCTACACTCAATGGAGGCATTCCTTACTTGGGAAGATGTCGATGTTTGTGCAGTCACAGAGACATTATTTAGGGCCACAGAGAGTACTGCAGCCATGAAAAGCAGCAATGCCTTCCACACATTCAGGCAGCAAAATGAATGTAAAAAAAAACAAAGGAGGAGGTATATCCATCTTCATAAAAGGCAAATAAACCTCAAGACTGGTTAAGCAGTACGACACCCTAGAGTTACACCCAGTCCAACTAACTGTAGGAAAGACCCCCCCTCCACATCATTTTTAGCTACAGATCCACCAACATGAAGCATGAAAAAAACACACAGTGCCTTCCTACACCTACTTGAGTCACTCATAATACAACCAAATACCCTAGGCATGGACAACTTTAACTATCCTTCCATTGACTGGGATAAATGTATGAAGTCAAACATGCTCATCCAAAGTTTCCTGCATAAACACAAATGTTCTGTAACAGTTAATCTTTACCCCCACAAGGGACTTGAATGTCCTTGACCTAGTACTCTCTAACATGGGAGATTGCTACACTGCCCCATGTGTGAGACTTTCCCTACTAAGGTCTGACCATAAATCAGTCACGTTCAGTATAACAATCATACCTGTCCCCTCCTCAGGAACCAAACGTTGAAAATTTTCTTCAAAGCAAACTATAGCCTCCTAAGAGATGCCAAAAATAGTTTCAAACTTCCTGCCATCACTGACAGTATACATAGGTGTACACAAATGCCTAGGATAAACACCTTTACAAATGTATAGACTTAGCTGTACCAGAATGGATCAAAATTTGCTCACACAAAAACAAGTCACCCTGGTAGATATCTAGCATAAATCGATTATACGACAAGAGAAAGAAACTCATGTCAAGGAGAAGGGGAGATAGTCTCAGCAGGACAACACCCTCCATAGCTTGAACAATGAAATTATATATTTTTTAAAGTCCTCTAAAGCTAATTACGAAACTAAATTTTCATCCATACCTAAGGATAATCACAAGGTAGTCTTTAGCTATGTCTGTAATTTAAAAAGGAAGGCCCAGCTTTGCAGTGAATTCATAGTGGACGGTGCCACTCATACTGAACTTGATGACATTGCCAACCTGTTAGCAGACAGGTTTGGCAAAAATTTCACATCCTTGTCTCCACCAATTATACCCCAAAGCATACCTGTCACCAGTTCTCTACCTATTACCACCAAAGAACAGGTCATAATCACACTTGCCATTGTAAATAACACAGCTTCAATGGGACTGGATAACATCCCAGGCTGCTTAATAAATGGTCTATAGCAAGAGTTATAAGAACCACTGGGTACTATCTTTAACCACAGTCTAAGTACTGGCTTTGTTCTGGCAGAGTGGAAAAGAGCAACAGTAATTCCCTTGCACAGAGGGAGTCCCTCAATTGATCCAGGTATCCATAGATCCATAAGCCTGACCAGAATTGTTTGCAAGACCATGGAGAGAGAATCATCTTGGACCTTATCAACAAGGACATTGGTGACTTTCAAACTCTTGACCCGACCCAGTTTGGCTTCATTAAGAGCAGATCATGCCTGTTAAACCTAGTGGAATTCTTCAAGAGTGTCACCAAAGCCCCAAATAAAGGAAAATCAGTACATACTGCCTATCTTGACATGGCCAAGTGCTTTGGAAAAAATGTCCAATCAGGCATCATTGAGAAACTTACCCAGCTGAGGATTAACCATACATCATAATATGGGTAGCCAACTGGCTCACCAACAGAATGCATACAGTTATAGTTGGGGATTCTACCTCTACCAGCAGACCTGTTACCAGTGATGTTCCACAAGTGTCTGTGTTGGGCCTCCTACTGTTTGCAATCTTTTTCTCAGAAATTCAGGCAAAAACTGATGGCCTGTGGCTCACCAAGTTTGCTGATGACTGCAAACTGGGTTCAAGCATTGAATCCCCAAATGATGTCAGTATATTACAAAATGGGCTTACATACATAAATGATTGTCATCAAAGCCATAGACTTAAACCTAACTGGAAAAAAATGCACTATTATCCCTTTGGCAAAGGAGAAGCTTAAGCAGATTATACTATTGATACTTTTCCCATATGTTCCAACCCAGTGGTGAGAGATTTGGGAGTGCAGGTTGACAGCAACCTCATCTTTGATCATCATGTGTCCACAATAGTAAGGAAGGCCTTTTATGGTGCACACCTCGTAAGTAAGGGTATAACATCCAAGACTAAGGATGTTATAACTCCACTGTACTTGTCCCTCATAAGACCAGTAATAGAGTACAATGCTCCCTTTTGCATGTACCTCACCAGACACCTGTAACACCTGGAGAGACCTAAGAGGTTTCTCACCAAGAACATCCAGGGACTTCAACACATGATCTACATGGACAGACTGAAGGTCCTGTCACTGTACTCTGTATCTTATAGGCTGCTTAGAGGTGACTTGTGCCTGGCTTATAGAGCAGTCTTGAACTCACCCTTGATAGAAATATTGCACCTCCACAAATCAAATGGGACAGGACTCACTTGCTCTAGGGAACTTAACCTAGCCTGTGACATCAACAGGACATGCTGGAGAGACAGATATATCTTCCAGAGACTGCCACCCCTATGGAACAAACTCCCAATTCGCATGAAACTGAACTCCTTAATGACCCTACTTAAGCATAACTTGAACAATTGGATGGGAAATCTTAAATTTATCCTGGGACTCCACCTATGTCACTCTTAGACAGAAGCAACCAGTGCTGATCATGGATTTGAAATATTGACTACATATCTTGGTCTATAAGGGAACAATGGTGCAACTTTACTAGGCTTGAAGAGGCCCTAGGGTCATTAGCCTAGTAACCTCCTATGAACATGTGAACTTAGGGCCATTATGGTAGTAGTCTCATATGAACCTATGAAGCTGTGAACTTATGTAGGTCTGCCAACATCTTGTCTCACACATGGCCTGCTGATGTCATGTACTATAAATTCAGCTGTAGTCTTGCAAAAGTCTGACTTCTGGCATTAAATACTGTGTTCTGTCATCAGTGTACGCAGATAGATAAGGGATCTATTTTCACTGAAGTTAACTGGGTGTGTGAGTGAGAGCTTTTCCTTAACATTACAGAGAGCATTTTACAGTAGCATATGCAACACTGTTATATTCTCCTCAACATACACAGCTGATGTCATCGGCTATAAAGTGTTGTCTGAAACACTCGAAAATGAAATACGAACAAATAAAACAAAATAACCGGTACCAACTGCAGGCAAGATGAAGACGTAAAACTTTTATTAAAATGGTTAGCGCTTTCATGCGGGTAATCCTCGCACTTCTTCAGACCATTTGACAAACCAAGCACATCCAGCATATATACTTGAGAATGTCAATCATTCAATTGAATAGATAATTAAATTCATAAATCAATTATTCAACTAAACAAATAGAAACCTCATATTAAAAAAAACAAATGTTCCAATAACCAAAACAACACCTACAAAAAATTCTTACATTGTATATAAAATATATATTTACTTTACATTATTAATAAATGCTGAAACACTCCAAGTTGGGCTTGTGTCATGACACTTGCATGAAATATTGAGTTGTGTAGTGTGTGTAGTTAGCTAGGGTTTCTATTCTCACTGCAGCCAACTGTGTGCTTGTGTGTGTGTGTTTGTATGTGTGTGTGTGTGTGTGTGTGTGTGTGTGTGTGTGTGTGTGTGTGTGTGTGTGTGTGTGTGTGTCTGTGTGTGTGTGTATAAGCTCTTGCTTGACATTACAGACAGCCTTTTAGAGCAACATGTGGGACACTGTTATTACCATATTCTCAACACACACTGCTGATGTCATCAGCTATATCAGATTTTTGGATAAGCAGTTATCCCACCAGGACATTACCATTAGGAGGCCAAGCAGACATCACCTCGTTCTATGCCCAGTTTACAGTAACATGGTTCTTAATTTATCCACATATATCAAGGCATTGTTTTAGGCTCTTTGTTATCTTGCTGAGAAAGCTTTGTGGTCTGTCCAGCTGATGCATGTGTCTGGTGAGGTAAATGCCAAAGAGAGCATTATACTGTATTACTGTTCTGATATGGTTTGACTACAGTGCTGTCATTCAATTCTAAGATCTGAATATTTTGGCTTGACTTATGATGTGCACCATACGATTGTACTGGAAA
This sequence comes from Protopterus annectens, assembly GCF_019279795.1. NCBI lineage: Eukaryota > Metazoa > Chordata > Ceratodontiformes > Protopteridae > Protopterus > Protopterus annectens. The sequence goes on from NC_056744.1 coordinate 488,907,973, forward strand.
ATCATTAAAGAGAAAAATTAGAAAGTAATGATACACATTGCAGATTCTGACTTCACAACCCTCACAATATCAAACAACAGGCAGAATGCAAAACAAGAACAGTAACAAGAGCAGCATATCCTTGTTTGTGTCATAGCAGTAACTCACCTTTTCTCACCCAAAATAACAGTCTATGCTTGTTTGTGCCATAACAGTAAATTGACTTTGTTTCCCCTCATAGAACAACAGTGTATCCTTGCATGTGCCATAACAGTAGCTCACCTTCGATCCCCCCTCCAAAAGAGCAGTCTGCTTGTTTGTGCTATCCAACCTGCCTTTCAGTTGTCAGCAACTGCATATTATCTTATCCCCATTTAATATCCTCACACATTTTAAGGCCAATGATATAGAATGGCTTACACACTGCATGTGTCAGAGTACTGGTCAGACAAGTGATGAATGACCAAGAGTACTGGTCAGACAACTGATGAATGACTAACAAACACAGAAAGGTAAGACAGCAATGTATATTGTCAAGCAGTAATCATAACAGGTTGTGTAATCACTAACTGCATTATGTTCAAATATAATAAATATAATAAATGTACAAATAACAGTTTATGATTTAATAGTGTACATTCTGTTACCAGTGGTTGTGTGAATAATGAGTTCAGTTGTTTGCTGCAAAGCTGTTTCTGTGGCAAACAAGGCTAAGGCCATCATTTTTTGTGTGGTACGTCATACATTGATTATCCTCATTTCAAGTACTTACCCCATTTTTTTCTGTTTTTTTTCTTTTCTGTCATGGTTTGTGTAATCTTTTTTATTTTAATTTTATTTTTTTCTTTCATGGACAGTATTTGTGTGATTCGGTGCATAGAGCAAACATGGAATGGAGGAGATGAATGGAAGCTATAGCTGTGCTTATGTCATTTGTGCGAAGTGTGACAGTGTGCAAACTGGCTAACTAGACCACCTAGAAAGTAGATCAGACCCAGATAGCCACAAATAGAAACCAGATAAATTCAATTAATGGCACTGATACCATGTAAATAGTCCTGTGGCAGGAGGTATTAAGTGTAGAGCTGGACTACAGCTGCTCCTTGCTTCTAGTACAGGGTGTGCAACCTTTGTTTTACTGTTGTGACATTGCAGTTTATATGAATGAAATGCAATATAGACAAGTGTTTTCTCAACTTTTGTCCCAATTCTCATTATGTATGACTGCATTATAATCAAATGTATGACTGTTGGTATACTGCATACTATATTCCTTTAAATATATTTCTATTTGGACTGGCACAGTCTTCACATTTGCCTAACACACATACATATCTTCCTGTTTAATTTCTCACTGCTTGCCACTGTTGTGCATTATTTACCATTTTGCAAACACAGGGCTTGGGGTACCCACTGCCAAGCAGCATGTTTCACAATGGTAAGTTGTGCGTAACATTTTCAAGCAGTGTGTGAGCACTCCCAGAAAACACAATGATTGGAACTGGCAGAAAACCACTGTTCTTGATCCATGCTAGATATGGCAGGTATTCGTGGAGAGAGTGTGAGATTTACGGCTCAAATATGGGGCATCAAGGAGTCCAAGATTTTTATTGGACTCCTAGTGAAACACCACAGTATCAGGCTGCTGCAGGGAGACTATTCAGGCCCCCAGTATAATTCGGAAGCTTGGGATAGTTTGGTCTGGGCTGTATCCATTGTCACCAGAATCCCACACACTAGTGACCAATGTAGTCACCACTTTAGTGACCTACATCACAGGAATATGCATACACTTGATGCTTGAACTGAGGAATATAGGACTACAGACATCCCACAAATGTGTAAGTATTAACTACAGTGAGTACTTGTAAGGCTTAAAAGCCAACTATAGGCAAAACTAGTATTCATAATGGTATTCTGTTCTGTTTTTTCCACAGATGCCATGTAAAGGGATATCAATGTTAGGACCCATGGGGCTAGATTGGTGAGGTTGAGGGAAGCATGTGGTACATATGCAGCAGGAGAGTAGTGTTATTGTAGCATTAAAAGCTAAAGATAGCGTGTTTGTCATTTTATAGAGTTGTATCAAATTGAGCATGCATAGCTCAAATGTAAAAGCAAGTATGCACACATTTGTCTTTAGTACAAACCAGGAGTACAATATAGACTTTAGTTAGAGGTTGTATGTTTAAATACCACACTTCCCAAGTACATAATACTATTAATTATTTAATTATGTGTAACTTAAAGGTTTAAAATAAAAGCTCTATACCAGTGGCACACGTGCCCTGCTGTAAACTGTAATCGGTATAATTGGAGCATGTTTATGTGCAATATATGCACATATAAAGGAGTATTTGCTGCAATCTGTAGTATAGTGTGCATCTGTTAGGAAAAGTTATCTGTTAGGAGTAGTAGTCTTAAGAGTAAAAATTAAGACAGAGTCAAATAAATGTATTAATGCATTGTATGTTAGATATGAATATACTAATCTCTCTCTTTTTTCTCTCACCCCAATCCTTATCTCTCTTCTTTTATTTTATTTATTTATTTATTTTTAATTTTCTAAATTTTTTGTTTTATTTTATTATGTGTCATTAAAATGTGTCTATGCCATCCATTTGTACCACATCCAAAAATGCTCCACAGGAACAGCAGGATAGGCCTGCCTCACAGGATCCACCAGATCCCACTCCACTCGCTTTGGTATCATAGCCCAACATGTCTGGCAGCCAACCTGACAGCGCCACCTCTGCTGCCCCTGCATTACCTACCCCCTCAAGTAGTCTTGCCGTAGAGGATAGCCTAATGGTTTCTTCTGGTAGCAGTGGTAGCAGTAGTGAGTTATCACCCACACTCAGTTGCCAAGAATGGTGCATAGGGTTGTGTGCTGCATTGCTGATGTGTACCTACTCTGGCAGGAGAGGCTGTTCTCCTTCATTTTATGTAGCACCAGGAGGACAAGAAGTAGATGTCAAGTGCTCCATTCAGTGGTGGAGTGAGATGACAGTGATGACAGTCCTGTAGGTGAGAACTTGATTCTCACTGTCACCTAGCTTCATGACCATGTGTCCTGGATGACCCCACCCTCACCCCATCCATGATAACCACCAATATTGTGTCCATCACTATCCCTGTCTCTTGTCTTTTTTGTCTTGTCTGTCTACGAAAACTTCCACACTTAACCAACTTACTAAAACCCATACATACCTACATTGCTTCCCCAACATTTCAGTCTCTCTCTCAAAAAAAAAAAAAAGGGCACCTTTCCCACAAAAAATATATATCCCATACATAGCTCTACAGTTCACACAGGTGTCTTTTTGATACACTTAATTCAGTCTAGTTGGCTATACAACATCATTATGTTGTGATCACCCCACTGTCTGGAGTTGACAGTACAAAGTCAGCTAATATTCTGCATATATTATTAGTTCTTTGTTGTTGAAGAAATGAATAGCTATGGCTCTTTCCTACCTCCCTCCCTCCTGCACATTCCTGTATTGCTTTCCATTTGTTCTTCCCCCTGCTTGCTCATCATTTCACCACTGTCCTCTTTCCCCCATTTCTTTTCTTTAATGCATTATTGTGAGATAGTGTGCATCACGCACCAATGTGCAACAGTGGTAAAGCAAAATTAGTTAAAAGTATTAGATACAGCTGTATTCAAACCCAGTACCATCTGGCTCCAAAAAGGAATGCATTAACTGCATTAACATGTGTTGCCAGAGAGTCAGTTAAGTAGCAAGTGTATTCCAGAGACTCGATACTAATTGTTAGACTTTAGCAATGCTAGTTACATGACACTCCCTTATATACAAATCATTCCTAAGGTCTTCCTTTTGCCCCCTGAGCAATGTCGCACAAATGTGATAATCACAGCCAAACTTCCCATTCATTCATCTATTTCCCATGATTGTGCTAAGCACCACGTCATGCAAACAATGGCCAAAGCATAATAAAATAATAATAAAAAACTGGCAGAGAAAACACAATTTACCAATAAATGAAGCAGAGATTGGATATTACTGAAAGAGAACCTGTCAACTGTGCGCTGCTCACTTGCATTTCCAACCTTGACAGACATGCATGTAACACATTAGTCTAACCTGGCGCACCCACCTGATGTAATCATTTCAAAGTTGCCATCCATTAAACACAAACACTGAGGGAGTGCCTGCACTATGTTTCATCAAATACACGGAGTCAAGGAGTTGGAATTCAGAAAATTCTAATGAGTTCACACCTCATTTGCATCTTCGTCATGTCAACAGCCCTGAATCTGCATCAGACAGCAACTGTGTAGCTAGAGAAACTGAAAGAGAGACAAATTTTATGTGATGAACACAGAACAGAGGATATTACTATGGGATCGCACAGAGGACTACTTGTTTTGAGATGATATGCCTGTATTTCATTAGCTACATACTGCATATGCTGACATGTAACTATGAATTGTCTGTTTAATGGTTTTTAAATTTATTTTGATTAGCACATGCTTTTATAATTTTATATGTCTGCATTAGTTACAAGTGTACTGATGGCATGGGCATGTTTGTCATGGCATTTCACAGATATACATATGATTGGCAATACCTTCACATGGAATATTCTGTACTAAATCTGTAGACACTTTTCAGGGACAAGTCATTTCAAAGTAATTTTAGCATTTCATGCTTTGTTAGCCAAATGAGTCATTTGCCTCTTCATCTGGAGGTGGTGGAGAAAATCTGCATTTATGTTATGGCACAAAACAGGATGGGTCTATATTACTACATCAAAAGAATTTAAGTTGAGCACCTCCACATCAACACAAATCCATCAAAATTCACTTCTGTGAATTGCAGAATTTTTCCCTGGGAAAGGAAGTAGTTGGCCAACTCAACAACTTTGCTCTTTTCCCCACTGTAGTGTGATCTCAGAGTTGCTATATATATAGTTGGTGGGGTATGGGGAGAAGGCCCCCACTTGGTTGGGTTTGATTTAGTGTGGTGTGTGTTCTGTTGTGGTGAGGCGTAATTGCTACATGCCCTTGGAAAAATTCCATGATTCGCAGAAGTGAATTTTGACAGTTTTGTGTCAATGAAGAGGTGTGGCATAAAGGTCTTGTGACGTAGTAATATAGACCCAAAAAGGATATGTTGCTATTGTTACTCTCATTTTGTTACATCCAGCCTACATAACTGAAATATGTTTCTGCTGTCACATGTTAAGGTTAGTTCTGTACAGATCTCCCACCTTTTACTTTATAATCCGCCCATGTAGACTCCTTCCTGTGGCTGTACTCCAAAAGTTTTGGAATTCACAGGGAAAGCCTATACGGAGTCTACATGGATGCTTTATAGCTTGTTGAATAGCAAAACCATCTTGGATTGGTTAATTAGTATGAAATTCAGCTGCTTATGCAGTAATTAGTATGCCATGGTGTTTACCTTGTTTTTGCAGTGGCGCTCGCTGCTATATGGAGCTTACTATATCTAAAACTTTATGTGGCCTTGTGTACATCCCGGCACAATGAGCACACAGTGAAAAATGACCATGTAGGCTTTATTGAATCCCACTGATTCATTTTCTTGTATTTAAAGTTGCTGCTGACAAACATACATAGAGTTTGCCTTTTCACCCCACTCTCAAAAGACAGGCAACTTGTGTGGATCCATTTGACAAACAACATGTAGTAACAAATTGTAACTTATTGAGCAATGATGGTTCTTCACAATATGCCTCCTAGCCATTACTGTTGAAAGTTAGCCCCCCATATACAATTCTGAATGTGACGAAACTGAAAACAAAATCATCACACTGATGTATCCCAGACTGTGATGTTTGGCAACACACTGCCTCTTCATAAGTTATACTGATCTTGTGTGCATACATCAGAGGTCTGGTTATAGAGAAAATTAAATAAATAATGATCACACAGTCATAGCCTCACAAAAGTAGTAGTGACATTCTGTAAATACCTTTGAGGTTAGGTAGGCCCTGGGAAGAGACCCTCACTGAACCTATGTCAAAATCCACATTGTAGGTCCAGGGCAAAGGCCCGCACTAAACCTGTGTCAAAATCCACTTTGTAGGTCCAGGGTAGAGGCCCTCTCTAAACCTGTGTCAAAGTCCACTTCTACAACCTGAAGTGTGGACGCTGTTGGGGTCTAGATGTTCTGTGATGCATTTTAAGTCTTACTTAGCAGATTAAATAGACAGGTTCTACCTGTCCATTTTTCAGGGAAATTGGGGAAAAGGCATGCTTGTTAAGTACTTCCTGCTCTTGTTTTCTCTAGTATATGGCAATGGGATAACATTCTGTGTAGGCACAACATTTGCTTCATTTGTAATTTTCTATGAAATTTCTGTGCAAATATTCAAAATTTAAATAATATTTCACCATTTACATCTTCTAGCACAGATATGCTTCTGGTCTGGCAGTCAACAGCATACTAAATTGCTTTTTTTAGATCACCTGCCCTCCATCCCTTTCCCAGCCTTCCGCAGCTTCAGCACCTCAGAATTTGCCTACTAGTGCCATTGACCGTCCTACATCATAAATAAAGAGGACATAGCACACATACAGACATCAATACATGCACAAACACAGGCACACACAGACACAGACTTTTACATGCATATACACACAGATACACTTACATACTCGTAAACACACACATAGACACACACACTCTCTTATATGTACACATTTACACACATATACCCTTAACAAACACACACGCACACACACACACACACACACACACAAAAAACATTTAGATGTATGCACAAACACATGCACACAAATACACACCATGCCTATAAACTGTCCAGATTTTCAAAGAATGACCAGATTTTTGACTCATATTTTTAGTCTGTTCATTGTAAAATCTGTGATTGTCTGGCAAATCACTGGGATGATCTCAGGACTGAAAACACTAAATAATGATATTCATTTGTGTTTTAGAATTCATATCCTAAAGAAAAATGCATGCCAAGACAAATCCTATTTTACTAGGAACTTTCTAAGAGCAATATTTAAAATCTGTCCCTGTTTTTCGGCCTTAGTTTCCCCATTCTGTCAGGGTTTGTCCAGACTTTTTGCACTATTGAGAGGTGTGATATACACACACATACCTCTCAACTGTACAGATTTCCGCAGAATGTCCAGATTTTTGGCTCATATCTTTGGCCTGTTTCTCTATTTTCCTGGCAAATCACTGGGATGATCTCAGGATGTAGTCACTAAATAATAACATACATTTAAGTTTCAGACTTCAAATCTGTCAGAAAATGTATATTAAAACAAATACTGTCACTATAGCAACTGTCTGAGTTTATAAGAGCAATATTTAAAATATGTCCCTATTTGTACCCCTATTCTTTCAAGCTTTGTAAATATTTTTTGCATTAAGAGGTTGAGAGGTATGTCACACACACACACACACACACACACACACACACACACAGACACACACACACACAGACACACACACACACACACACACACACACACACACACACACACACACACACACACACACACACACACACACACACACACACACACACACACACACACACACACACACACTCTGATTAGTTGTACCATGGCAGTCTCTATTCTGGTGATTAGGTTTCACTTCACTTTCTTATCATCTGGGACAGATCATCTCCCTAATCTGCTCATGTAGTTTTGTCATACCATAGGGAAATTCAAATAATGCATTGATAAAATCATTCTATTTTAGATTTATCTTTGCTTTCAGTTAACATTTTTAATTCATTTATTTTTCCAAACGATGTTTTTTGCAAATGTAGTCACACCACATACCACTAATCTACATCTGTTACAGTTTTTTTCTATGATGGCTGTATATATAATATTGTGCTGTGGCTGCCTTCTTGTTTCCTTTATATCTTCCTTACAGGGTATACATCCATGACAACTGCGTAGTCATACTTTCTTAACCTGAAAAATATAACTGACTGATCATCGTGTTACACTTCATATCTAAACAGTTTTGGAAGTGATTGCCAGCATCACATTTGCTTGTTGCTCATGAAGACTTGAAAACATGAGCAAGCACGCACACAGACACACAGACACAGACACACAAACGCACGCACACACACATACGCACACAGACACACACAGACACGCACACAGACATACACATGCACGCGCACACAGACACACACACTCCACACACACGCGCACACACACACACACACACACACACACACACACACACACACACACACACACAAGTTATTTTGAAATATAAGACATTCTGTACTGCATAAATAAATTAAAAATGGTGCTGAATGAGATAGTTTTCTGATTTTTTTCAGCTACATTGCAGACAACATTTTGTATGGATTGCACTGTGTGCTAAATATATAAAATGCTGTTGGTGTACTATTTATTTTGAGCATAAGCAATTTTTATAACTAGGCTTTCCACCTAAGCAGACCGGTCGTTTTTCATAGGCAGTTTTTGGTTTGAGAAGATACGTCATAAAAATAGTATTGAAACTTCAGTTTTGTACACACTTCAAATAACTATATACTCAGAATAACACTGATTCTTTTAATATAAAAGAACAAAATAAATAAAATGGTCTGTTCATGCATGCATGCATGTGATGCTGTTTTGGGATGTTTTATTCTAAATTATCAGTTTCAGATTGGATTTATTCAGTTGAATTAACCGATGAATAGCATGCAATAAATATAAATAAATGAACACACACAGGCATGTAAATGCAGACATACTATTGAAAACACATACATAAGTAAAAAAAAAAGCAGTGAAGCAACAAGCAACATATGAAATGGTATATAACAGATTAAGACACCATTAAATGGATGACCTATTCCTATTAAATAACATTACCTTTGAGGGGGTGATTATCATAAGAATGAAAGCTCAGGGGGCCTTCAATACTCCTTAGGGACATAGGGACATGTCTCTTATAATACAAAGACTTCTCTTTTAGCCCCTTTATTTCTGCACTTTCAAGAAAAGACATGTCAACAGTGGTCTGCTGATCTCTTAAACCATCCCATATGTAAAACTTTTTCAAGAACACTTATGACCAAAACTCATATCTTTGTCAGTATTCAACCCATTCCAAATAAAGAGACACATTAGAATATATTTTTGTAATATCATTGCTTTATTACTTTGCTATGTTAAAGATTTCTTAAAGCTCATTAAGGATGTACACCTCTTAATATTTTGGCTAAACCTTTTGTGAATCGTATGCACCCAGTGACAATCCTGGACGGGCTTTAAATTGGATAAAACAAAATGTATAGAGTGGTTTACAAATTTCAGAAACACTGTGCCTAAGGCATTCGCAGCTGGAGTTCAGATGAGCTCTGAGTATGGCCTTGTCTTCTTTTACTGATTATGGGGGAGTTAACACATGTACGCTTTCAGGGGACTTTTGTTTATAATAGGCTTTACAGCAGTAATGTTTAGGTCAAGCTCCAAGCAGAAAATGTATGGGCACCCCATCCTATCTCTTTGTTCCATCTATATAGCCTTCAGCAATTCAGTGGTATATTGATAAACTGATTTCCTATAATCTTCACAAAATAAATGACTTCAAACAGAGAAACACTTGCTCCTCTTCTAGAAGCCTACTATCCGTAATCTTCCTTTCTGTGTTATGTGCTTTATAATGAAATGTAATAAATCAAAGAGCTACTGGTGCTGATATGGAATCAGCTGTCCTAAGCAGAAGTTGCATTTCGCTGGAAATGTGAAACAGCATCTCCTGTTTTGTACTTCTGATCACTGTGAATCCTAGCAGCAACAGAGCTGAAGGAGTCCAGTAGAAATAAAGTGAGTTCTTCTTTTCAGGTATGTGTATTTCAAGTGAAAAAAGTAGCAATAACAGAGTAAACAGGTAAAGTCTGCCACCAAGAGTAATATCCTTAAAGTCTGGTAGTTAGCAGACAGGACTAGAGCTATGCCTTGTGAATGATTCACTATCTACACCAAGGATACAGGGTTTGAATAATTCTATTTTCATCTTCATCAACTGGATTGCATGACTGCCCTATATTTTGTTAAAATTAAACTAGATGAAGCTTCAGTCAGGCAAAGAAAAGTTATAGTTTTAACTCAGTGAAACTAACAATAGCAGGCATTTTCTTTCAGAAAGAGAAGCCAAACCCTTTATAAACACACAGACACGCACACATATGTATGTTTGTATCATACATATATATGAGTTTAGTGCAAAAACGTTGACATCTGTTTGGTCTACATGCTTTGATCCACATAAATAGATGGTCAATATAAATGTGAGATTGTCAGTCCCAGGATAAGAGAATATGCCATTCTCCAGAGATTGTGCAATCTTGTTGTTAGTGTATATAATCAGCAAGGGTGTGGGGGTGTGGCCCCTCACATAAGGTAATCAGGAAGACTTGCCCCCTGCAAAAATGCTTTTATTTTTCATATGATATGCATATGACGTTAATTCTTGAATCGTATGCAGTATCGTGTCAATGTTTTCTTTTCTCTCTCCACACCTCGGGTTGTGGAAGTGGATTTTGACACAGGTTTACTGAGGCCCTCTGCCTTGGACCGATCAAAGATACAAATTGCCAACTACCATTTCATCTAAAAAAAAAAAAAATCAAACTTACCTTTAGTTAGAAACTGTTTCATTGAACATACAAACTGATCAAAAAGCCAAACCATTTTCTTTTTCATTCTGTTAAAGTATTAAAAAAACTAATTAGCAGGCATGATTTCTCTGAATAGTGGTACTAACATGGAAAGGGTGTTTAATAATATGCAGGCTCTATAAATAGTTTTTGGCTTCTGCTTTTCGGTTGACACATTTAAGCTTCCTCTTGGACTCATGCAGGGGTATGTGATGCAGATTAACTGGGGTATAAATGTTCAAGCGTATCCAGCATGACCCCAGAAAGATCTTCTCTGTCTCATTGTTTAGGGAAAAGGTCACTCCCTTACAGCATCTATGTTTTATTTTTGAAGTTTCATAAACCATCCAAAATACTTTACCTCAGTCAGTCTTACCTCATGCTTTGTAGCATTGACAGTAAACTCAGGACAGGTAGCTTTCATCCTTCTAAGTTGGGAACTGCTGAATGAGAGCTCAGTGTCTGTTATTCCTAAAGTGTATTAGTTCTGGTTTATGCACTTGGGCTTCAGGCCAGTTATTTTACATTAAGAAGGTTCATGGTCTGCACTCTTGTGGGAGGAGAGGCTGGACTCTGCCCTTCTGAGGTGGGAATTTCTGGTTAAAGGTTTATAGTGCCTGCATATTTGAACTGTTTCTTACTGAAATTGGTACACCTTGTTTGCTGTAGCATAGACTAGATCCAGGCCTGCTGAATCTAGCTTTGTTTGTATGCTTGTTGTTTGTTTGCTTATTTCCCTGGAACGCTAATTCCACCTAAAACGTGGCTTCTCAGCGCTTCTGTGGATCCCTAGTGATATTTGCATTTCTTACTGTACTTATTTCCTTGTTTCACTTGAAAGAAAGTTACTGTTTGTCGTTTTTGCATTTAAGTTACCTGTAACACATTGAACTTAAGTTACCTGGCACTTGCTCACTAAAGCAATTATATAAGTCAGCACTAAAAATTAAAAGCACTACACCCTCACTCCCCACTGGCCCTTGTTTTCAATTATTAAGGAATTCCCAATATTATTCTAGCATGTCTAAAGGTCAAATGTCAATCTCCTCTCCGGTCCAGCTGGTGAACCTGGGAATCTTGAGGCAATATTACAACTTCCTCATGTACACAGACAACCCTCTCCTCCTCCCAACAAATTCTAACACATGTGAGAGATGCAACCATATAGCCAAACTGGAGGCTAAGCTCTCTCAACTCAGTACTGGCATAACCAGTCAGGAGGAGAAGGAAACCACACTCACTACAATTCCAGTCTCACATAGACCTACCACGACAGCAAACCAAACACATAATCACACAAAAACATACTCGGAGGCTCTAAATAAAGATCTGCCTAAGCAACAGAGACCTCCAAAGCAGATGCCCAAGCAACCGCTACCCCAAAACAAAACACGTGCAACATATCTCACAAAGCCAGTGTGCCAAACAATCACAGCCCTTAAGGCTAAACAACACACCTGATACACTTGTAATAGGTGACTCTATCGTCAGGCACACTGACGTCCCGCTCACCAGGCTGAACAAGGAGAAGGTCACGGTGAGCAGCCTGTCGGGCGCTAGGATCCGCCACATAACACAAGCACTCAGGTCACTCCAAGGCAAGTACAAATATGACTCAGTCATTGTCCATGCTGGTGTGAATGACCTGAAACGTACCTCCATGGACTACATGAAAAGAGACATAGAGGAGCTCTCTGAGCATGTAGCCCAGGCCGGTATGACCCTGACCTTGAGTAGCATCTTACCCTCACCAAGAATGATGCCACAATATGAAGACAAGATGATCAATTTCAACAATTGGCTTAAGTACTGGTGTCATTCAAAGGGGATCCAATGCCTGTCAGCCTGGGATGATATGCTCAACAAGCCACGATGCTTCGCTAGGGACAGCTTGCACCTGTCACCCCTGGGCTTTCGGATATTGGCAAATGCTCTTGCTACCCCCATAGAGCCTTTTTTAGGCAAGGCTCAAAAGACAAACCCACCTCCATAGGTATCACAAGGGACAAGAAGCTAAGAGTAATGCTACTCAACGCCAGAAGTCTAAACCTCAAGATGCACGCACTTGAAACTCTCCTTAGCATGGAGAACATCGATATCTGTGCAGTGACAGAAACCTGGTTCAGGGCTCCCGAGAGCACCCCAGCACTACCAGGTTATACCTCATACCATGCTTTTCGGCCCCAAAACTTGGACCGAACCACAAAAGGAGGGGGAGTATCAATATTCATCAAAGATACCCACACCTCTAGGTTGGTGGCAAAGCACAAAGCATCAGAGACTATCCATGTGCAACTAACAGTGGGTAAAACTGCCTTCCAGTTTATAGCCTGCTACAGACCACCCTCCCAAACCCAGGAACCCCACTCGGCCTTCCTGAGAACACTGGAAAATATGAAGGTCTCTCCAAACACCATTATATTGGGCGACTTCAACTACCCAAACATAGACTGGGAGCATTACTCTAGCTCCAACACCCTAGCCCAAAGGTTCCTAGAATTCATAAACTCAAATGCTATGTAACAACTTGTTACCACTCCCACAAGAGGGGAAAACATACTGGACCTGATCATCACCAACATGGGGACTCTATGCTCCAGACCAGAAGTGTATCCCTCACTGGTAAGATCAGACCATAAACTGATCTCACTGGATAGTCACATCCCGACCCCACCCCCTGCCCAGAAAACCACAGTGAAAAACTTCTCTAAGGCAAATTTCGCCCTCCTGAAAACCGAGGTGGAATCCTTCAAAGCCCCCGGGCCTGTGGAAAATACGGCCCAGACCGCAGAATCCTTTATAAATGCATTCTATGAACACCTTCAGGAATGCATGGATCATGCAATCCCAAATAAAACCAAGACCCAATCCTCCAAAGGCAGACGTCCTGTCTGGTGGACCCCAGTCATAAACAAACTATACAATAGAAGGAGGAAGGTACTACATGATAGAGCAAAATCCCTAAAAGGGAAGGCATCTCTGATCAGTATTAGCAAAAAACTAAGGGCACTCATAAAATCGTCTAAGGCCAGCTTCGAGAGAAAAATTGCACAGGACACTAAGGATAATCACAAGGCTTTCTTTAGTTATGTTAGGAACCTGGGTGGGAATTCCCAGATATGCTCAGAATTAGTCCAAAATGAGAGAAAATACACAGAACCCACAGACATTGCCAACATCCTAGCTGACAGGTTCAGCACAAACTTCTCCCCCCACCAAAAGGGCAAATATCTATCCCAGCAGAGTGCTGCCCCCCTGACATCTCAGATGCTCAGGTAAGAGCCGCCTTCTCCAAAGCAAAAAACACAAAATCAATGGGACAAGACGGTGTCCCGGGCTGCGTCCTACATGAACTCCAAGAAGAGCTAAATCCAAACATAAAACTACTGTTCAATCTCAGCCTTACTACAGGATATGTACCCAAAGAGTGGCGTACAGCAACAGTGGTCCCTCTCCACAAAGGTGGTGCCTCAACGGACCCTGGAAACTATCGCCCCAAAAGCCTGACTAGCTTGGTCTGCAAAGCTATGGAAAGGATCATCATGGACCTCATAAATAAAGATATTGGGGACCTACAGACAGTGGATCCTACCCAGTTCGGCTTTGTTAAGGGCAGATCCTGCCTCTTAAACCTGGTTGACTTCTTTGAAACAGTCACCAAGGCCATTGATGAAGGGAAGGTGGTCCACACAGCCTACCTGGACCTCACAAAAGCCTTCAATACAATACCCCACTCGGGCATTATAGATAATCTCTCCAGCTTAAATATAAACCCCTATGTCACTAGATGGGTTGCAAACTGGCTCAAGGACAGAACCCACATGGTTAGAATTGCTGGAGCCATGTCAGACTCCAAACCAGTTACAAGTGGTGTCCCACAAGGCTCAGTCCTGGGACCTCTCTTGTTCGGTATATATTTCTCGGAGGTACAGGCCAACACAGAAGGACTGTGGCTGACCAAGTTCGCAGATGACTGCAAACTGGGAGCCATAATTGACTCTCCAGCCGACACAAGCATCCTCCAAAAGGGCCTCATAGAAACAGACAACTGGTGCCAGAGCCATGGCCTCAAGCTAAACGCCAAAAAGTGTACAGTCATCCCCTTTGGCAAAAACAAAGTGCCCACAAATTATCACATAGTGGTAATCCATTAAGTACAGAAGAAGTAATTAGGGACCTGGGGACCCAAGTTGATAGCAATCTCTCATTTGACAACCACGTGGCCAAAGTGGTCAGAAAAACATTTTATATAGCCCACCTAATCATGAAGGGATTCACATCTAGATTAGGGGAGGTCATCGTGCCTCTTTACTCATCCCTCATCAGGCCCATAATCGAGTACAAGGCCCATTTTGGGATGTACCTTACCAAACACCTGCAGCAACTGGAAAGACCCCAAAAGTACCTCACCAAGAGGATCAAAGGGCTAAAACAGATGCCATATGCTGCCCGGTTAAAGAAACTCCAGCTCTACTCAGTGGCATACCGCCTGTTCAGAGGCGACCTGTGCCTGACGTATAAAGCCATGTCCAACCCGGAATTAAGGGACATGCTGCACCTCAAAAAATCCAAATCCCATCGAGCTACACGCTCGAGAGACTTGAACCTCAGCACTGAAATAAATAGGACATGCTGGAGGGACAGATTCATAACCCAGAGGGTCCCTTCATTCTGGAATAAAATCCCAGTCCAGGTTAGGCAGAGTCCCTCATTGACTCTCTTCAAGTGGAATCTTGATGAGTGGATGGGAGATTGTAGGTTTACCCCGGGTATCACTTCGGTGTCACTGTTAGACAGAGGCACAGTATACTAACCTCGAAAAAGGGCATAGCAAAATTAATTTAAAATGGGTGGCGAAAGCCAAACATACTCTGGCTAGGCTTATAAATGCCTTAGGGCAGATAGCCTAGTATGAACCTATGAACCTATGAATCCGTGACTGCTTGCACTTTAGGAGGGAGAGAATGCAGGTCTCTCAAATGGATGATAAAGTCATCCCAATAATTTGCTGCATAAGACTGTGACACTTAATAATTCATCTGTAGATTGTGGTTGAGGCTCCACAGAGACTGAAAGAGAGGGCAGTGCACTTAAATAATCCTGATACACATTGAAACAGTTTTCTCTTTAGCCATCTTGGTTAAGAGGACAGACCATTAACATTTTGCTTAATCTAAGTTAGTCATAAATCTAACTTTCCATAGCCACTCCAGCCATACCTCTGAACCTCTTAGACCAAGAAATCTGGACAAAGCCATAAATAAACGTGGGACAAAGGCCCAAAAATAGGGACAATGTTTAAATATTGCTCTTACAAACTTAGAAAGTTGATAGAATAACATGTTTTGCATTTACATGAATTTTCTGAAGGGTATGAAGTCTGAAACTCAAATGTCTGTCATTAGTTTTTTAACTTCAAGTCTTTAATGATTTGCCACTAATTTGCCATAAAACCCTAATTTTATGAAAAACAAACCAAAAATCTGAGGCACATATCTGGACATTCTGTGAAAATCTGTACAGTTGACAGATGTGACTCCACCTACATATCTACCTGAGGCATGGAGTAGCTTTCAAATTTGTAGAGGTACTGATAAGTCTTTTGATATCATTACAAAATAAGACCACAACATCTGGGTGAGCAACTAGTATAATAGGACTGTTCTATCCATTAATTGACTTTTGGACCACTTCTAACTTCAGGATTGTTTTATCTCCTCTCAGATTGCAGGTTTCTGCAACTTGGTACTCTATAAGGTCTTAGGTGTATGCTCCCCCCATATTTGAGTTTGTATAGTGTTAGGAGTTGACCCAGTTGATCAGGATTTGGGAAATTAAGTGGACAGTGACCTAACTTTACACCAGCATGTGTTTATTGTTTTAAGAAAGTCCTTCTGCACTGCACAGCTTATAAACAAAGGGATTGTGCTAAATCTAGGGATGTCATTGTCTCCCTTTACACAGTCCTCATTTGACCAGTCGTTAAGTGTAATGCCCCCTTTGGCATGTATATATACAGACACATGCAACAACTGGAATGTTCACAGATATACCTTACTAAAAGGATGCAAGGCCAAGACAACATGTCCTACATGGACCGACTCAAAGTCTTGTCACTATACTCAGTATCCTACAGACTACTAAGAGGTGACCTGTGTCTGGCATACAAGTTATCCTCTGACACAATACTGATGGATTTACTACACATCATGTAGTCAAATAGCATCAGAAATACTCAATATAGGGATCCAAACCTCTTCTGCTATATCAGCAGAATAGTTTGGAGGGATACATTTTTCTTGCAGAATACACCACTGCTCTGGAACAGATTTCCCATACACATAAAACAAAGCTTATTCCAATCTCTATTCAAGTGCAAATTGCATCTATAGATTTGAATTAGAAAATTAACCCCAGGACTGCCTCCTGCACTACTAATGAACAGAGACAGCTCTTACATGCTTTATCCCATGCATGGTCTCCTCAAATTATCTATGCTTTCATATTGGGGGTAATATATAATTAGTGGCCACGGGATGGTTAAGGCCAATCCATTACCAAATAGGACAGGTTAATTCAAGCACCAAAAAAGAAATTAGACACACACGGGCGGCTAGCCTAGTACTTACCCATGCATCTATGAACCTATCAAAAAAGTTTTCTTCCCATGAAACTGTCAAACTATATAGTCAGTCTTTAGAAGGAATTCTCGAACCCCTTATTTTTCATGTTTTGAAGGCGTTCCATCCAGTACCACTTTTCAGGCAGATATAATTTGCTTTTCTTGCTTCCTATCCACAAACTCAGGAACTATATTTACCATATTTACTTGCATCATTATCCTCCAGAAGTTTAAATATTTATGTGGTAAATCTGTTGTATATGCCTCTTCCGTATGTCTCTTACTTTGTAATTCACCTACTTTTTTAAATTGTTACCTTATATCATTCCCATCTCCTGTCCAGGAATTGCTTGTAGTTGTAGAGACCAGAACTAAAAGTTATTCACTTGAGACTTTCTTATCCTGACATTTCAGGTCTATATTAGAACAACGAACTTTCAAAATTTCGAGTGTTCTAATATCGAACCCTATTAATTGAAAATTTAAAGCATTGAACATACAGAACAGCAAATTGTTTCCTAGGGAAAAAAATTTGCTGTTCCAAAACACATACACACAACACAAGCACACCAAACAACAGCAATCCACACACACACACCTAAACTCTTACACCTAACCCTACACTAAACTATACATACACCACTAACTATTCACTTACCTTAACCCAAACCTTAAACCTAAGGTCCGACACTATCTCACAGTCACCTCACCTGTGCCCTAACCATACCTCACCTACCCCACCCTAACCCTCACATCCACACAATCGCACACTTACCTGACCCGCGCCCTAACCCTAACTCACCTAACCCCCCCCAACCCTCACGTCCACACACTCGCACACTTACCTGAACTCGACCCATAACTTTCCACCACAGAGCTGAAAATACCAAAGCAACAGAAACAGACAACCAAATTCTTTCCCTAGGAAAAAATTAGAACACTCAAAATTTTGAAAGTTCGGTGTTCTAATATAGACTCCTTTTTGAATACACTGTACCCTCTCTATTTGCTTTTGTACAACTGTCTTCACCCCTTTGAATTTTTCCCATAGGTAAGAGTATACCATCTGGCACCCCTGACAGGTATCTTCTTCTCCTTTTCTCTTCCCTTGTCTCTTTCTCTATGCCCAATAGTCTTCTGGACCATCTAACATAAAACAGTTTAAAGGGGATGAGCCCAAAAGAGGCTTGGATTATTTCTCAGATGTTATCCATTAAATAGAGTAACAGATGGTCCCAGTCTTTCATATCTTTTTCAATAAACTTTCTTAACATAATTTTCATGTTCCTATCATCTATTTGGGAGGTCAAAAACTGTTTTTTTTTGTTATTTTACTTGAAAAAATTGGCAAATGTGCATCTGTCTTTCAATCTGACAGAGCAGAGGTTAAGACTGTAAGCCATAGTTCCTGTGGTACAGGGTTTGATTCTTTCAGCTCCCATTTGCCTGTTGTGTGACCTTGAGCAAATCAGTTAATCATACATTGATTGTTTGCAGGTCACCCTTGAAAAGGAACACTGTGCCCAATGGGCCTACCCAGTTAACAAATCGGTGCTGTTATTATTCATACCCTGGCCAAATAACAATGCCAGTTATTTTGCAGTTCTCTGGAATTCAATAACTTCAAGAAACTGGTTGGAGTTGCCCAGCACAACCAGCATATACAAATGTCTGTGGTTGGGCCTAACTAATAGCCCCATGATATCCAGTGCATTTCTTTCAACTGGACCTTCAGCTATAGTTACTGGAATTAAATGATCCTTGCATCCTGAGTAACAGGTTGTCCTTTGACACTTAGAACAGTGTGTACAATGGTTCTCAGTTTCCTTAAGGACACCTGGCTAAAATAGCCTGGCAAGGACTCTTGGTTTATTTTTTCCATGCCGGAATGAACCTCTAAATATATTACTGTTTGCCATTTTCCTTTTCTTTTTTCTTTTTTCTAAACAAGAAATATCTTTGTTGAATTATCACTTATGACGTAGGCAATCATACATTGATTGATCATACATATGAATGAAAACGAACAATATTGACATATTTTCAGATACAAACATTACACATCACGTATAACTTCTATACAGTCACTGCATACCTCTTAACCTGGAAACACCAACAATCTGGACAAAGGCCTATGAAAAGTAGGTACAACTGGCCAAAAATCTATATGCTGATTAACATAAATTTTACATGCATAATTATGCAACCCTGTCCACTGTAATGGAATTAATTGATGCCAACATTCAATGCAAATTGAAGAACAGACAAAATATTAAACACAAATTATAACCAGAACAATAGACTAATCTCATATAAAATTAAAATAAATACAATCTGTGTAAAAAATCAAATAAATTCTAACAACTATTAAACTGGTGTAAGATAAAACTAAAATAAATACAAATCAAATTTTTATAAGAAATTACATATTAACAAATATATGTCCAACAGGAAAATGATTGTCTGTGGGACCTTGGTATTCAAGCTCCTATGCAGAGGAGGAAAAATGTCCATGAATAAAATACCCTAGGGAAGCCAAGAATAAATGGATGACCAGGTAGGCTGCCTTAATAAAGGTACAGTGAGATGTCGAAGCTGGGCTACCGGTAAAGCCTTGAGAAAGGCTGTGCATACCCGAGTGCTTGTGGTTGAAGGCTGAGTAAAGCGTTTAGAAAGGCTTCGTATACAGGTCATAGTTCTGGCTGGTCAGGTCGCCTGCTGAGAGGAACCGCTAGTGTGACAGCTAGAAATCAAAGATGAAACACACAGGAAAACAGGCAAAACAATGTAAATGTGGCTCAGCTAAGGAGCTCTGCTCGCCGTGGTGGCAAAAAATCAAGGTAGTCGAAGTTCAGATTATAGAAGGTCGTACTTTATTGAAGTAAAAAGTACGAGAAGTACAATCACCATCGAAGCGTAGTTTCTTAATGGAAAGAGTGATCCTGTGGATTTCCTTTTATAAGAGTACCTGGAGGTGTGTCAGTGGGAGCCAATCAAGTGTGGGTGAAAAAACCTTTATTGTGATTGGGCACGCCAACTTGACATCATACCTTACAATCTGATAGGTTAGATACCCTGAGCCAGCTCATACGTGGTTAGTAGAATCACTCTAAACCTACAATAGTGAAGTTCAGCTAAAATTAGCTAAAAAAAAAAATGTAGTGAACTAAAAATAGTCTTACTGGAAAAAATTCAACCCTTGCTGGTAAAATACATTGTTAGGCTACACTTTTCTAAATCTTCGTCAGGATGGTGGATGACCTAAAAGAGCATAATAAGTAAAGCTGAGCATACTAGAGAAATAGCAACAACATGTATGTAAAATAAGAAACAGGCTAGAAAACCAAAAAATAAGAACCAGGCTAGATTCCAAAAAATAAGATACAGAAACTAAAATGAGAAACAAAATAGTGAAAAATTCTTAAATAATGGATATCAACAGAAACTAATGTATTAAGATATGGAACTGAATGAGGGCTATTAATTAAAAACAATCTTAAAAAGGCACTGATATATAACCTGAAAAGCTAGAAAGACATGAAAAAAAGTAATACTGAACCATTGTAGAAAACAATAAAGACAAAAACATATATGTATATATATGAACCATTGACCAAAAACAAATGAGTCCGAATTTGCCAGGGGAAGTATCAGACCATGGGCTGGAGGTAAACTGGTGAGATCAAAACTGGCTGTCGCATGAAAGATAACATTTCATCGGTAAATCTAATCTTTGACCCCAGTCTTGTATCTCAGAAAGATACAACACTGTATACCACAACCTCTGCACCTGGACCTCTAACAGATTTACCGATGAAATGTTACTTTCGTGCGATAGCCAGTTTTGATCTCACCAGTCTACCTCCAGCCCATGGTCTGATACTTCCCCTGGCAAATTCACACTCATTTGTTTTTGGTCAATGGTTCATCTATATATATGTTTTTGTCTTTCATGTTTTCTACAATGGTTCAGTATTACTTTTTTTCATGTCTTTCTAGCTTTTCAGGTTACATATCAGTGCCTTTTTAAGACTGTTTTTAATTAATAGCCCTCATTCAGTTCCATATCTTAATACACTAGTTTCTATTGATATCCATTATTTAAGAATTTTTCACTATTTTGTTTCTCTTTTTAGGTTCTGTATCTTATGTTTTGGATATCTAACCTGGTTCTTATTTTTGGTCTTATTTTTTGGTTTTCTAGCCTGTTTCTTATTTTACATACATGTTTTTTTACATACATGTTGTTGCTATTTCTCTAGTACGCTAGGCTTTACTTATTATGCTCTTTTAGGTCGTCCACCATCTTGACGAAGATTTCGAAAAGTGTAGCCTAACAATGTATTTTACCAGCAAGGGTTGATTTTTTTCCAGCAAGACTATTTTTAGTTAATTACATTTTTTTTTTTAACTAATTTTAGCTGAACTTCACTATTGTAGGTTTAGAGTGATTCTACTAACCACGTATGAGCTGGCTCAGGGTATCTAACCTATCAGATTGTAAGGTATGATGTCAAGTTGGCGTGCCCAATCACAGTAAAGGTTTTTTCACCCACACTTGATTGGCTCCCACTGACACACCCCAGGTACTCTTATAAAAGGAAATCCTCAGGATCACTTATTCCATTAAGGAACTACGCTTCGATGGTGATTGTACTTCTGGTACTTTTTACTTCAATAAAGTACAACCTTCTAGAATCTGAACTTCGACTACGTTGAGTTTTTGCCACCATGGCGAGCAGAGCTCCTTAGCCGAGCCACATTTACATTGTTTTGCCTGTTTTGTCTGTGTGTTTCATCTTTGATTTCTAGCTGTCACACTAGTGGTCCCTCTCAGCAGGCGACCTGACCAGCCGGAACTACGACCTGTATATGAAGCCTTTCTAAAGGCTTTACTCAGCCTTCAACCACAAACGTTTGGGTACGCATAGCCCAGCTTCTTCATCGATATCCCACCGTACCTTTATTAAGGCAGTCTACCTGGTCATCCATTTATTCTTGGCTTCCCTAGGGTATTTTATTCATGGATATTAACAAATATTGCATTAACGGATGTCATCAAGATGGATATCAACAGGACTAGATTATGTCAACTGCCTGTTGGAGAGCAACTCACTAGATTCTAAGAAACAGTGAGAGAAGCTTTCTTACAGGAAATGTTTTCATTTACTTTAAAGAAGCCCTTAGATAGCGATGGACATAATCTCCTTGTCAGTGAAATGAACAACAGAGGCCATAATTTGCAAAGAGAAATGAGAGCAATGTGGAAGAAAGATACCCAGTCCGTTCCAGTAGGAGTAGGAGCAACAGGTCTTATAAAAAAGAATTTGCAACGGCACTTAAATATGCTACCAATACATAACTCCATACGAATTACAGAAGGAAGCAATCCTGGGCTCATTGTGGGCGCTGAGTTGGAATACTGCACTGTATTTTTCTAAAAAATGCATATTATACAGCATAAATCTGAATATTACCTGTAGCATCTTAAGGTGATTTATTTGGCCATGCCTGAAAATGATTACTGCAATGGATAATGAACATGAACAATATGTTGACCCAGTAAAAAATAAGAAGCAAACATTGTTGGCACAATCTTGAAAATACACAGCAAAAGTATATTTACTACTGTATCATGTTCAGACATTTGCAGATCTATGCTTGGAATAATACAGCAAAAACATTTAAATGTAGTACTCACACAAAGCATTCCCTAAAGGACATAAATGTAACAATGAAACTTTCAGATTTTCACCAACAGCAATATATGCATGCATGCAAAAGAAAGCAAGCTAAATAAATGCTTACTATATTTCTGTAAGGCTCAGCCTTATAAAGCCCCACTCATCTGAACTGCTTTCATCAACCCAAAGGGATGTCCCATCTACAGATCTGCATATAAATCCTTATAACTAATGATACTGTAACAAACATAACTGGCACTTTACTTGGGACAGGCTTGACCATCTATATTTTTACCTGTTGATAAAAACTGTCACATTTCTAGAAATACATATGAGGGATTTAGAACAGAAAGCAACTTTCTAAAAACAGTTAAAAATTCTGCCAAATATCTGCCCACATTTATTTTTTTTTTCTGTTGGCAGCTTCATCCTTCTCCCTCCAACACAAACAGACAACACTAAATCCTACATTCTGCTACTACTTATAATCAGCTCTGTGGTCACTGGACCTCATGGCATACAAAAACTGGCCTTCAGAGCTACCTTCTCAACATGTGAAATCGTATGATATAAGCAGTTAAACAAAAATCAAAAACAGCTACTGCAAGTCAGCCATTAATCATAGAAGGCACATAAAGGTAAAAGCAAGCATTACAACCTACTGTTCACACGACACAACAAATGGCAAGCTGCTGCCAAATACAGGATATGGACATATTAAACATATCCTAAAGACAAATCAGTTTATTCTGTCATGCAGAGTCTACAAAGTTTAGCAGAGCAGCATCCCCTGACAGTACATACTAGCCACTTCCCAACAGAGAAAAGCCCCAGTGCCATATTTGTATCATGTGATCCCAACCCCTCCAGTGTTTTAACATCACCCATTTCCTGGTTGACCTTCTGTGCAGGCTGACGGAATTATTACAGTGTTCTGCTTTAACTGGATAGTATATTTGTCACAAAAACATCTGTTAAGTGACAACATGTAGTAACTGTGACTGATAATCATTAAGCCACGTCTGAATTTTTATGTAAATTAAACACAAATTGTATCTATCTATTATGTATCTGCCATCTTGTTGGACTGCAGGAACAAGAAAACTTTCGTTTTCCTAAGCAGTGTTCAACTGAACTTCCTGTGATTTGGTCAATATGCAATGTTCGTTCTTTGTCTTCTCAGTCTTTGCTAAGAATGTAACATTAATTAGGAAGCTTTACAGCAGTAGCATAGTCGCTCACTGACTGACTCGCTTCTTGGTAGTCTGTTGTACTCATGTCTTCCCTCACTTTACTTGAAAATATAAGCCATACCTGTCTTGTGTATTTCATTATGTGGAGCGATCCACATTTTGCATTTTAAAATTATCGTCGCTCGCAGTACAGAAGGCTTTTTTATGCATTCATTGTTATGTGTCCCACATTTTGTCCAAATTTTCCACATTATGCCTCTTAACTTATCTCTGTATGAGAAATGTTGTCAAAAAGTAATGGCACTGCTTTAAGAAATTGTGACCGTGATATAAGGAGCTAGAGATATGCAGCTTGCAAAATATAAACAACAAATTTAAGATCATACCTCTTAACTGTCCCTAATTTTCAGGGACGTCCCTGATTTTGACTCAGATTTAGCTCTGTCCCTCTGAATTCTTCCTAAAACTAGTGACTTTAGGTAGAAAGGTGGTGAATTACACTAAGGGCAGGATTCATGATGGCTTGCATGGAGTCAGTGTAAGACTCCATGCAGTCATCATGTCCAACGAGAGATCCACGAACAGCCTGTAGGGGTGTGTAAGAGAGCTCCTAAAACGGCTCTTACACGGACAGGGCTTGGATATGCAAATTACCTCACTTGCAGCCAAAAGGCATGCAAATGAGGTAATTTTGCGATCCAGGAAGCATAAACCTGTTCGTGTAAGAGCCATGTTATCTGCAGAAATGTACTCAGTTGACAACTAAGTACTGTTCTGCAAATAGCACAATGGAGCCTTGTCAGCTGCAAATAAAGGTTGCATATGTTCCAGTAAGCATGCCAATGGCCAAATATGTGGCCACTGGCAAAATATCCCCATGGAAAATTAAAATAAAAATGTTTTTTTTTTCAGCGATCACCAATGTTTAAACGTAGCGCAGCACTGAGCAAACGGGCTGCACTGTAAAAAACAGAAAAATAAAAATTTAAATGAATTTACAATGTAAGGGAATAGCAGGCTGAAAACAACATGGCCACCGACTAGGGGTTGCTAAGGGGGAAAGCTCAGTGTAAGACATGTAACTAAGCATTAGTAGGCAATCCTATGTAAATGAGTGTTAGGATAGTGAATCGCACATTTACATAGCAAATGAGCACAATCCCTGGAGTGTAGGAGTAGGATAAGGGGGAGTAACAGAGTAAGAGCTAGGTGACATCACAGGGGGGTATGTATGAAAGAAATGCAGCTCAGTGGAGCAGAGTGGCATGTCAAAGCTGTCAGTCACACATCATGAAAAGAGGTGTGTCAAGAAGTAGATATGGGAAAACCAAGAAATGGAAGGTGTACAGTGTGGATAACACCAAAGTTTCTTGCTGGCCGTGCATGCACACGTGTGCGCGCTCAGAGGCCCGAGTAAGATAGGGTGTGTGCGTGTAAGTGTGAGTGCGCGCGTTTCAGCTGGAGTAAGCATGTAGAAGCTTGTTTAAAGACCTGTTAGCTCACTTGCACTGGTGTACACACGTTTAAACCTGAATAAGCAAGTTTTAGTCCATCTAAGCATGTGTGCACGCGTTTTAGCTGCTGTGAGCGTGGTTGCGCTTGTTTGCGCGTCACCCCCCCCCCCCCTGAGGAAACAGAAAGGAAAAAGGAAGCAGAAGAAATATTAGGAAGCTACCAGGGAATACTAGCAGAGGTAACAGGTGAAAACAATCAGAAGCAGGCAATTACACAGGCAGAACAGTAGCCCAGCCCAGCACTTTAAACTCTGCAAACAACAGTGCAGTATGTTTCTCTCAAGAGACACTGCAACACTGGAGTAAGCTATTAGAAGTGAAAACTGAAAAAGCCTCACTCAGACAAAAAATGCTAGGGGCTGCCATAGCTGTTATAAGGCGACATATGCAGCATGCTGAGGGTGGTGACAATGCAAATGCTGCCAGACAACCCACAGTGAGGAGACGGAGAAGAGTGTACAGGCCCAGGGTCACCTAACAGGGGTTACATGAGCTGGAGATAGTGGAGCGCTATAGAGTGGACAGAGACCTCCTACAGCAAATTGTTGAGCTGTGCAGGCCACGCCTCACACACAGAACCAACAGAGGGGAACCCATCCCAGTGGAAACCAAGGTATGTGTTGGCCTAAGAATACTAGCAACAGGTACCTTCCAGAGACCAACTGGTGATATGATGGGGATATCACAGGCATCAGCATTCAGTGTGCTGCACCAGTTCCTGGATGCCATGTCAGCACATGTCGGTGATCACGTATATTTCCCCAATTCCCGATACGCATCAAAGCACCAGCCGGTGAGCGGGGTAGGGTCTAATTCAACCGCAAGGGCTTCCCCTCCATCAACTGCCAGGTCGTGTGTGATGCCCAGGGCATAATACTGAATGTGTGTTCTGGCTGCCCTGGAAGCTACCATGATTCCCATATCTGGCATCTGACGCAGCTGTACCAGACATTTGCCAATGGGGACATCCCACATAGTCACCTACTGGGGGATGCTGGCTATGCACTGGAGCCGTGGCTGATGACACCCATCAGAAACGCACATACACCTGAACAGGAATGCCATAATGAGGCACATGCACAAACATGTAATATAATAGAGAGTGTGTTTGGGCTGCTCAAGTCACAGTTCCTGTGCCTGGACACATCTGGTTGAGCCTTGCAGTACTCATCAACTACATGTACCCAAATTGTCATGGTATGTGCTATGCTACATAATATGATTCTGCAAAAACAGCTGCAGGACCAGCATAGCCCCAGGCCAAACAGCCCCCCACCATTGCCAAGGCCATCACAGGCAGAGCGTGACTCGGAGGAGGAACAACCTGAGCCTGCCCCAGTAGGCAGAAGGAGGCATGCCCAGTATGCATTGGCCTTAGCAAAGAGGCAACGCATAGCACATACACTGGCTCAGTAGGAACCCTGGAAATGATATCTCTCTCTGACTCACACATATAGTAAAAGGGATGCCTAAGTTGACACAATCTGCTTTCAAACATGTACAGGGAGTGTAGTATGTGCATTCAACATAGGCAGCCATGCAGCACCACCTGAGGCATGATTGCCATGTGTTAAGCAATGTAACACCATGTAGTATATGCAAACTTGATGACCCTGACTAACATGCTACCCTCACCAAGCATGATGCCACAATATGAAGACAAGATGATCAATTACAACAATTGGCTTAAGTATTGCTGTTAGTCAAAGGGGATCCAATGCCTGTCAGCCTGGGATGACATGCTGAGCAAGACATGATGCTCCACCCACTAGGGATGGCTTGCACCTATCACCCCTGGCCTTTTGGATACTGGCAAAGCATGTTGTCACCCCCATAGTGCCTTGAATAGGTATGGCTCAAAACACAAACCCACCTCCATAGGTATCACAAGGGATAAGAAACTAGAAGTAATGCTACCCAATGCCAGAAGTCTAAACTGAAAGATGCATGCAGTCCAAACTCTCCTCAGCATGGAGAATGTTGATATCTGAGCAGTAACAGAAACCTGTTTCAAGGCTCACAAGAGCACCCTAACACTACCAGGTTACACCTCATACCATGCTTTTCAGCTCCAAAACATGGAACAAACTACAAAAGGAGGGTGACTATCAATAATTGTCAAGAATAACCACACCCCCAGGTTGGTGCCACAGCAAGAAGCAGCACGGACTATCCACGGGCAAGTAACAGTGGCTAAAACTGCCTCCCAGTTTGTAGCCTGCTACAGACCACCCTCCTAAATCCAGGAACCACACTTGGCCTACTTGAGAACACATGAAAATATGAAGGTCTCTCCAAACAACATTATATTGGGTGACTGCAACTACCCAAACATAGACCAGGAGCATTATTCTAGCTCCAACACCCTAGGGCAAAGGTTCCTAGAATTCATAAACCAAAATGCTATGGAACAACTTACCACTCCCACAAGAAGCATACTGGACTTGATAATCACCAACATGGGGACTCTATGCCCAAGACGAGAAGTGTATCCCTCACTGGTAAGATCAGACCATAGAGTAATCTCACTGGATATTCACATCCTGACCCCAGTCCCTAGCCAGAAAACCACAGTGAAAAACATGTGTAAGGCAAATTTTGCACTCCTCCAATCTGAGGTGGAATCCATTAAAGCCCTTGTGCCTGTGGAATATATGGCCCAGACCTCAGAATCCTTTATAAATGCATTCTATGAACACCTTCAGGAATGCATGGATTATGCAATCCCAAATAAAACCAAGACCCAATCCTCCAAACGCAGGCATCTGGCCTGGTGGACCCCAGCCATTACCAAACCATGCAAGAGAAGGAGGAGGAAGCTACTACATGATAGAGCAAAACCCAAAAAGGAAAGTCATCTCTGATCAGTATTATGACAAAAAACTATGGCCACACATAAAATCCTCTAAGGCCAGCTACAAGATAAAAATTGCACAGGGCACTAAGGATAATCACAAGGCTTTCTGAACTGATGGTAGGAACCTGGGTGGGAATTCACAGATATGCTCAGAATTAGTCCAAAATGACAAACAATACACCAAACCCACACACATTGCCAACATCCAACCTGACAGGTTCAGTGCAACCCCCCTCCCCCCCACCAAAAGGCCAAATATCTATCCCAGCAGAGTGCTGTCCCCCTGACATTGCAGATTCTCAGGTAACAGCCAGTGTCTCCAAAGCAAAACACACAGCATCAATGGGACCAGATGGTGTCCTGGGCTGTGTCCAACATGAACTCCAAGAAGAATTGAACACCAAATAAAACTACTGCTCAATCTCAGCCTTACCACAGGATATGTACCCAAAGAGCAGTGTACAGCAACAGTGGTCCCTCTCCACAAAGGTGGTGACTGAATGTTTACTGCAAACTATCACCCCAGAATCCTGACTACCTTGGTCTGCAAAGCTATGGAAAGGATCATCATGGACCTCAGAAATAAAGATATTGGGGACCTACAGACACTGGACCCTACCCAGCGTGGCTTTCTTAAGGGCAGATCCTGCCCCTTAAACCTGGTTGAGTCATTTGAAACAGTCACCAATTCCATTGATGAGGGGAAGGTGGTCCACACAGCCTATCTGGACCTTGCAAAAGCCTTCCATATAATACCCCACTTGTTCATTATAGATAAGCTCACCAGCTTAAATATAAACCCCTATGTCAGTAGATGGGTTGCAAACCAGCTCAAGGACAGAACTGATATGGTCAGAAATGCTGCAGCCATGTCAGACACCAAACCAGCTACAACTGACTTCCCACAAGGCTCAGTCCTGGGACCTCCCATGTGTGGTATATATTTCTCAGAGGTACAGGCCAACATGGAAGGACTGTGTCTGAACAAGTTTGCAGATGACTACAAACTGGGCACCATATCTGACCCTCCAGCTGACACAAGCATCCTACAAAAGGGCCTCATAGAAACAGACAACTGGTGCCAGTGCCATGTCATCAAGCTAAATGCAGAAAAGTGTATAGTCATCCCCTGTGGAAAAACAGTAAGTGCCCACCAATTACCACATAGGTGTTAACCCATTAAGTACTTTAGAAGTAATAAGAGACCTGGGGACACAAGTTGATAGAAATCTTGCATTTGACAACCATGTGGCCGTAGTAGTTAGAGAAACATTTCATATACCCACCTAATCATGAAGGTATTCACATCTAGATCAGCGGTGGTCATCGTGCCTCTTCAATCATCCTTCATCAGGCTCACAATTGAGTGCAATGGCCCTTGTGGGATGTACCTTAGCAGACACCTCCAGCAACTGGAAAGACCCCAAAAGTACCTCACCAGGAGGATCAAAGGGCTGTAACAGATGCCATGTGTTGCCTGATTAAACAAACTGCAGCTCCACACAGTGTGCCCAGAGGTGATCTGTGCCTGATGTATAAAGCCATGTCCAAGCTGGAATCAATGCACATGCTGCACCTTGTAAAATCTGAATGCCATTGAGCTATGCACATGAGAGACCAGAACCTCATCACTGACATAAATAGGACATGCTGCAGTGATTGATCCATAACCCAGAAGCTCCCTCCACTCTTGAGTAAACTCCCAGTCCAGGTTAGCCAGAGAGTCCCTCATTGATTCTCTTCAAGAGGAATCTTGATGAGTGGATGGGAGATTGTAGGTTTAACCTGGGTATCACTTTTATGTCACGGTTAGACAGAGGCACAGTATACTAACCTTGAAAAATGTCATGGCAAACTCCAGTTAAAATGTGTGTTGAAGGACAAACACACTCTCTGACTAGGATTAGAAATGGCCTAGGGCACATAGCCTAGTGTTTCTCAATGTCCACTCAAGTTGAGGAATACACTACTAATGTTGGACAAGCCTGGTTTAAGTAGGACATAGCTGAACAAAATGAAACATGGTCATATTTGCACAACTGGCCCTTAACCAGTCTGGTGTGCTCAGTATGAATATTTAAAGCAGTGATAGGACTGAAACCCAGGATACTGTCCACCACAGTGAAAGGACTGAACCAGTACACTATACAATATTACAGTGTTTGGTCAGTATGAAAGAATGTTGACAAGTGTATGCAAACTGTCCCATGGAAACCCTGCAGGCACAGCATAATCCCTGTTGGGTTCAGACACAAAGCAGTTGGGCAATAAGTACACAACATGACATCCAACACACAACTATAAATGTCAAATATTGTTCAAGTTCACACACAACCACACATGTGGTGGACCTCAGATCTCAACATATGGAAAGGTCACACTGGGCATGCTCACACACTTTGATAAATGAGGCATATGCCAGGCAACAAACCATGGAAAGCCTGAACTGGGCATGCTCACACACTTAGGCCATGTCTCAGTATAGCAGTTGGCCACACATATCTGGCATTTGTATGTGTTAAGCCAGGAACCTACCACAATACAGCAATCTGCCCAGTGCACACAGTTAAATGACAACAGAGACATAAGTAATATAGTGGAACCCTCTCATTTTCAAACATCTTCCACAGATACACAAGTTGTTCATAGAAACAGGGAAAGCTATAGCAATAAAGACTTGCAAACAGTTTATCAGCAACAAATATTAGGTTCATAGGTTCATAGTAGGCTATCTGCCCTGGGGCAATTATAAGCCTAGCCCGATTCTGTATGGCTTACACCACCCCTTGATTTGAGTATACTGTGCCCTTTTTAAGGTTTAGTTTACTGTGCCTCTGTCTAATAGTGACATGGGAGTAATCCCTGGGACAAACCTACGATCCCCCATCCACTTATCGAGATTCTTCTTGAAGAGATTCAGCGAGGTGCTCTGCCTCACATGAACTGGAATTCTATTCCAGAGCGAAGGGAGCCTCTGGGTTATGAACCTGTCCCTCCAGCAAGTTCTATTTATTTCTGTGCTGAGGTTCAAGTCCCTCGAGCGTGTGGCTCTAAGGGATTTAGATTTACTGAGGTGGAGCATGCCCACTAATTCTGGATTTGACATAGCTTTGTATGTCAGGCATAGATCGCCTCGAAGTAGGTGGTATGCAACTGAGTGCATCTGAAACATAAACATATGGGTGTAGAGGTCAATACTAGGCTGTTTGCCCTAGGGAATACATAAGCCTAGCCAGAGTGTATTTGGCATCTGCCTCCCCAGTACAGTAGCCTACTGTGCCTCTGTAAAGTAGGTCACAGAAGGCGCCATTTAAGGCTAGTGTGCTGTGCCTCCTTCAAGCAGGGACACAGTGGAGATCCCAGGGGTTGAATTTGCAATCTCACATCCATGTGGCTGGAGTTTGCTGGAAGAGGGTTGGCAAGGGGATATGTCTAACATTAATTGGGATTCAATTCCAGACTGAGGGGAGCCTTATCTGCAGTGTCTGGACAATTTCACTGTCAAAACTTGCAAGTGATGATTGTGAGGGATTGAAGTGTCTTGCCACTACTGT
This sequence comes from Protopterus annectens, assembly GCF_019279795.1. Lineage (NCBI taxonomy): Eukaryota > Metazoa > Chordata > Ceratodontiformes > Protopteridae > Protopterus > Protopterus annectens. Next base: position 488,940,050 of record NC_056744.1, read on the forward strand.
TCAGAGATGTCCTCCCTCTGTGGGATATTGCTCTGTAATGTATTAGCTCCCTCCTTCTGTTGTACAGCTTATATATGGCTGGTGTAAACCAGACAGGTCTCCTGTTGTGGAGGAGTCTTGGTTTTATTTAGGATAGCATGATCAATGCAAACCTTCCGGATGCTCATAGAATGCATTTGTAAAGGATTCTGCAGATTGGGCTGTATAATCCTCCAGCATGGGGCCTTTGAAGTATTCCACCCCAGTCTTCACAAGTACAAAGTCTGCTTTTGAGAAATACTTTGTTTGCAGTGATTTCCTTGCCTGGGGGTGGGGATGGGATATGGACATCCAGGGAAAGTTGGTTATGGTCAGATATTAACAATGGTGGTTTACATCTGGTGTGAAACATAGAGTCCCCATGTTGCTGATGGTCAGGTCCAATATGCATTCCCCCTTGTGGCTGTGGTGACTGGTTCTGCCATAGCACATGGATTCAAAAATTGTACTGGATGTAGGGTGATGTTGTTGAGGCCTGAGTAGTTCCCCCACTCAATATTCCTGTACCTGAAGTTAACCACTGTAATGGTGTATGTGAACACCTTCATATCCTATACTGTTCCCAGGGAAGCCAAGTGTGGTTCCTGGATATGGGAGGGGTGGTGTGAACTACACACCAAACCAAACCAAAAGTCAGTTTTGCACAATGCTAGTTGTTTATGTATGGCCTGTCATGCTTAGTACAGTGGTAACAACCGAGAGGTGTGTGTATCTGTGGTGTATATGGATACACCCCATGGTTGTGTTGTGTGTTACAAGTCCTGTGGTCACGAAGCATGGTATAAAACATAACCTGACAGTGCTCGTGTGCATATATGACCCTGAAGTAGGCGTCTGTTAATGCATATATATTCTATCCCCCATACTGAGGGATAGTAATAGATATACATACCTCTTTCTAAATAATGATGTCAGCACCCTATAAATACTGCAGGAGAAGAAAACCACCCAGTAATTCGAATAGTGCGCTCTGCTAATGCATCTCTCACAAGTGTCATAACATAGTTAAGTAGGGGTTTGAATCCTGCAAATGCTCAGTGTGTGTGTTTGGGAAAGGGTAGGGTGTGTACAATTCTCTTTGAAAGAAATGGACCTTTTGGCAACTGGAATAACACACTACATGATGTACATTCCTCTTTGTAAAGACTGATGATGTCAGCACCCTATAAGTATAGCAGGAGAAGGGAAACCACCCAGTAGTGCAAATAGTGCGCTCTGCTAATGTGTCTCTCTCAACTGTCATGACATAGTTAGGTAGGGGTTTGAATCCTATAAACACCATGTCTGTTTTTGTCACACAGTTTGTCAATGTGTGGTGGGTGTTGCTTTTATTATGGTATGACATATAATTATAACAGTAATTTCAATGCGCACATCAGGTATGTGTGTGCCACATAGAGATATGTACTTGTGACCTTAAATAGTTCTTATGTGTGAAGCCTGCCTCATGTGAATACAGTTGTTACCTGTGCCAGCATGTCCTGCAGATTCCCAGACTGTACGCCATACATGTATGTTGTTGACAATGCAGGCTACTGCAGTGATCTGTGTCCTAGGCCAGCTGGATGACACACTCATGAAAGCTGTGATATATTAATGCAGGTGAGGGTTCATGTCTGGAGTATATGTCACACATGTTATAACAATGCAAAGTCTGTGAGTAATGGACATCCAGTGTAGGTGTATGGCAACTGTTGCTGATATGCATAAAGACACCTTCTTGCTTAGGCGATACACCAAGGGACTGCACAATACCTTTAGAAATGTGAATATCACAGGATAGACAAGAAAACACTTGTCCATATGTACACACCATTAACCGTTCTACATGATGGGTGCTGCCACCTACATGGTACTACTGGAATACTATGTTAAGTACATGCTGATGACAAAGTTACAGTTGTGTTACAGTAATAGAGCATGGCTTGGACAACAGGTATCCATCTGTATGATATCCATGTGGTGGTCATGTGTGTCATGTGCAGATTGCATTGTAGGCCACTGTATACATTTCCAGTCTTGGATTAACATATCGCTAGTGTGTTGGCATGTATGTGAGACTGCTATATGCCAAACAGCATTCTTCACAGGGATGTGTGTGGTTCAGTAAGAATGGCTACTGGTATAGTGTAGTACTGCAGGGGTATCACTGACACTGGGTTTCCTACATCTGTGTATCAGTTGAGGATACATCATGTAATATGTTCATAGGTTCATACTAGGCTATCTGCCCTAGGGCAGTTATAAGCCTAGCCAGACTGTGTTTGTCTTTTGACACCCATGTTAAATGAATTTTGATATGGCCTTTTTCCAGGTTAGTATACTCAGCCTCTGTGTAACAGTGACACAGAAGTGATACCCGGGGTAAACCTACAATCTCCCATCCACTCAGCAACATTCCTCTTGCAGGGAGTCATTAAGGGACTCTGCCTAACCTGGACTGTGATTTTATTCCAGAGTGAAGGGAGCCTCTGGGTTATGAATCTGTCCCTCCAGCATGTCCTATTTATGTAAGTGCTGAGGTGCAAGTGTCACGAGCACATACCTCCATGGGATTTGGATTTTCTGAGGTGCAGCATGTCCATTAATTCCAGGTTGGACATGGTTCTATATGTCAGGCATCTGTTTGAGCCCTTTGATCCCCTTAGTGAGATACTTTTGTGGACTTTCCATTTGCTGCAGGTCAGGTGTCTGGTAAGGTACACCACAAAAGGGGCATTGTACTCAATTATGGGCCTGATGAGGGATGACTAAAGAGGCACGATGACCTCCTATGATCTAGCGTTGAATCCCTTCATGATTAGGTGGTCTTTATAAACTGTCTGTGTAACCACTACAACCATGGACAGTTTGCTATCAACTCGGGTCCCCAGGTCCCTAATCATGTGTACAGTACTTAATGGCTTACCACCTATGTGTTAAGTTGTGGGCACTTAGTTTTTGCCAAAGGGGATGACTATACAGGTTTTGGCATTCAGCTTGAGGCCATGACTCTGGCACAAGCTGTCTGTTTCTATGAGGCCCTTTTGTAGGATGCTTCTGTTGGCTGGTGAGTTGATTATGATGCACAGTTTGCAGTCATCTGCGAACCTGCTCAGCCACAGTCCTGTGTTGGCCTGTACCTCCGAGAAATATATACCAAACAAGAGAGGTCCCAGGACTGAACTCTGTGGGACGCCACTTGTAACCGGTTTGGAGTGTGACATGGCTCCAGCAATTCTGACCATGTGTGTTCTGTCCATGAGCCAGTTTGCAATCCATTTAGTGACATAGGGGTTAATAGTTATGCTGGTGAGTGTCTCTATAATGCCTGAGTGGGGTATTGTATCGAAGGCTTTTGCGAGGTCCAGGTAAGCTGTGTTGAACACCTTCTCCTCGTCACTGGCCTTGGTGACTGTTTCAAAGACATCAGCCAGGTTTAAGAGGCAGGATGTGCCCTCAACAATGCCGAACTGGATAGGATCCAGTGTCTGTAGATCCCAAATAACTTTATTTATGAGGTCTATGATGATCCTTTCCATAGCTTTGCAGACCAAGCTATTCAGGTGTACAGGGCTATAGTTTCCAGGATCCGTTGAGGCACCACCTTTGTGGAGAGGGATCACTTTTGCTGTACGCCACTCCTTGGCTACATATCCTGTAGTAAGGCTGGGATTGAACAGTAGTTTTATGTTTGTGTTTAGTTCTTCTTGGAGTTCATTTAGGATGCAGCCTGGGACACTGTCTGCTCCCATTGATGCTGTGTTTCTGCTTTGGAGAGGGGGATTGAGCATCTCAGATGTCAGGGGGGCATCACTCTGCTGGGATATATATTTGCCCTTGTGGTGGGGAGGGGGGTGAGATGTTTGTGCTGAACCTGTCAGCAATGATGCTGGCAATGTATGTGGCTTAGGTGTATTCTGTGTCATTTAGGACAACTTCTGAGCATATCTGGGTGGGAATTCCCACCCAGATTCCTAACATAAGTAAAGAAAGCCTTGTGATTATCCTTAGTGTCTTGTGCAATATTTCTTTTGAAGCTGGCCTCAGACGATTTTATGAGTGCCCATAATTTTTGTCCAAATACTGATCAGAGATGCCTTCCCTTTGTGGGATATTGGTCGATCATGTAGTAGCTTCCTCCTTCTTTTGTTTTCTGTTATGTGGCTGGGGTCCACCAGAAAGGACGCCTGTCTTTGGAGGATTGGGTCTTGGTTATATTTGGAATTGCATGATCTGTGCATTCCTGGAGGTGTTCATAGAATGCATTTATAAAGGATTCAGCAGTGTGGGCCATATTTTCCACAGGCCCAGGGGCTTTGAAGGATTCCACCTTTGTCTCGGTTTTGAGCTGTGTGTAATTTGCTTTACACAACTTTTTCACTGTGGTTTTCTGTGCAGGGGCTGTGGTTGGTATGTGAATATACAGTGAGATTACTCTATGGTGTCATCTTACCAGTGAGGGATACACTTCTGGTCTGGGGCATAGAGTCCTCATGTTGGTGATGATCAGGTGCAGTATGTTTTCCCCTCTTGTAGGAGTGGTAATATGTTGTTCCATAGCATTTGAGTTTATGAATTCTAGGAACCTTTGGCCTAGGGTGTTGGAGCTACAGTAATGCTCCCAGTCTATGAGTGGGTAGATGAAGTTGCCCAATATAATGTTGTTTGGAGACACCTTCATACATTCATGTGTTCTTAAGTAGGCCAAGTGGATTTCCTGGGTTTAGGAGGGTGGTCTGTAGCAGGCTATGAACTGGAAGGCAGTTTTACCCACTGTTAGTTGCATGTGGATAGTCTGTGATGCTTCATGGTGTGGCACCAACCTGGGGTTGTGGGTATCCTTGACATTTATTGATACTCATCCTCCTTTCATAGTTAGTTCCATGTTTTAGGAGTGTAAAGCATGATATGAGGTGTAACCTGGTAGTGCTAGGGTGCTCTTGGGAGCCTTGAACCAGGTTTCTGTCACTGCACAGATATCAACATTCTCTATGCTGAGTTGAATTTGGACTGCATGCATCTTACGGTTTACATGTCTGGCATTGAGTATCATTACTTCCATTTTCTTATCCCCTGTGCTACCTATGTAGGTGGGTTTGTGTTTTTAGACTTACCACCAGAATGCAAAGATGTGCAGACATTACACTGTTGGAATTAACACTGGTGTATAAAAAACTACAATGACAATCATACTGTTAATGCATCAGGCATGCTGGGATATACCCACAATGATATCATTACACTGTACTGTTAACAACATGATAATATTACTACAGTTCTATGTAGTCACCCTGTGCATCAGCACCATGCTATCCTGTTCCTACATCAATATTACAGATTGCAGGAGGTGGCACAGTTTCATCATATGCACAGGGTGTGTACTTGGTGTGCCAGAGTCTGCCATTGACACATCCAATCGACATGTATGTGTGTGCGTGTTAGTGAGGGACAACAGTACAACATGGGGCAATGTTGATGCAGTGTGTGTTTGTGTGTATGTGTTAGCCCTAGGTGTTAGCATTATGCATGTATGTATGCATGCATACAGTTCCACCTCGTGGCTGCCATATACGGGTGTTTGTGGACAGCCACAGACTGTACCTGCCAGGTCATACAGATCACTGCCTCTGGCCACGGACATGGTATCTGTGCCTGGCAGGGGTGCTACGGACAGTATCAGGTACTAAGCCAGACTGGGTACTGTCATCAGAAGCAGTTGGTTGATGACTGGACACATGTCCCTGCTGGGACTGTCCAGAGCCACGTGCACATGGTCTTCTAAGGCGGTCTGATGACAGCACAGACCCAGCATTGCTGGGGCTGGTACTGGCACTATAGGAGCGGCTGCTGGTTTGCTGTCGTCCGCGACGACTGCCAGATGCTGATGTTGCTGGCATACATCCACGACGACACCTCAACCATCCTCCATTGCCCTGGCTCATTGACATGTAGTTGTGGAACAGATCTAATGTGTCCCCCCAACGTCTGTCAATGACCTCGTCAACAGTATGGATGGCAGCCGCTACGTCACGCATAGTGTCATTCATAGCAGTGCGATGTGCTCTAAGCTCCCTCAGACCTTGTCTGGTGTACCGTTCCATATGTGCCTGTGCCTGCATTACAGCCCGGAACATAGCTGAGGTTGAAAGACCTCTGTGGGCACGTCTGACAGGGGCAGTACGACCACGGATGCTCCCACGAGAAACCCTGGACATCTGCCTGTGTGGTACCATGTCAGGACTCTGGCCATGGCTGCTGTGAGGGGATGCATGTGCCACTGATACCACATTACCCTGGTCAATGCCCACTGTATGCTGTCCCTCAGCTAAGGACATTGGTGACAATGGATGTATCGGCAGGATGACTGTGCACATTGATGGGGTTGACTGCTGTGTACTGTCGATTGGCTGACCAACAGCAGACCCTGTCACACCTCCCTGTGCCATTACACATGTATCATCATTATCACAATCCCCAGCATTGGCTTCAGGTTCCCTGCTGCACGCCAACAGAGCAACATCAGAACCTGAGAGAGGAAGACAGGAAACAAATTTTTGGATGTGTACACAATGTTACCACAGATGCACACGGGCACATGCACACATGCATATGGGCACCTGCACACATGCACACATGCACATGCACACATGCACACGGGCACATGCACATGAGCACATGCACACATGCACAACAGGAACATGCACACATGCACATGGGCACATGCACACATGCACACATGCACATGGGCACATGCACACATGCACACATGCACACAGGCACATGCACACGGGCACACATGCACACATGCACGCAGGCACATGCACACATGCACACATGCACATGGGCACATGCACATGGGCACATGCACACATGCACAACAGGAACATGCACACATGCACATGGGCACATGCACACATGCACACATGCACATGGGCACATGCACACATGCACACAGGCACATGCACACGGGCACACATGCACACATGCATGCAGGCACATGCACACGGGCACACATGCACACATGCACGCAGGCACATGCACACATGCACACATGCACATGGGCACATGCACATGGGCACATGCACACATGCACAACAGGAACATGCACACATGCACATGGGCACATGCACACATGCACACATGCACATGGGCACATGCACACATGCACACAGGCACATGCACACGGGCACACATGCACACATGCATGCAGGCACATGCACACGGGCACACATGCACACATGCACATGGGCACATGCACACATGCACATGGGCACATGCACACGGGCACATGCACACATGCACACATGTGCATGCACATGCACACATGCACATGGGCACATGCACACATGCACATGCACACATGCACACACACACATGCACACATGCACACATGCACACTCCTCAGTACATGAGATACAAACACACACATCTGCAATCCAACACATATACAATACTGTTTGAGGATAATATTACTATTATTTTCATTAGTATTAATAGTATTGTTATTACACACTCACCAGTATGGATTGGCTGCCTTGCTGTTACTCCAGAGGGACCTGCACAAATAAGCCAGTTATTGTCAGTGGGCACAACTGTGCCATTGATACTGTGAGTATGATACAGTACAGTAGTACAACAGTTGGCTTTCACAGGTGTACTGATGATATTCAGAATATCAATCTTGCACAAGAATTTCCAGGATAACAGCTACACACACAGTACACATCTCACACATGCATAAACTACCAGTGCAGACAACACTCAACTACAGATATGGCATGTTACCTGCACACTCCATGTCCACATGCTGGGTGGCTCCAACCTCCATCATGACACATGTCTGTGGATGTTGTTGTTGTTGGCCTGGAGCCACAACACTTAGGAGGAGCTCCTCCAGCCTGGTGAGGGGGGGGGGTGGATAGGTACCCCACCACCTGTGGCAAGCTGTTGTCTGTGGATATCAGATGCACGCTGATGGACATTTCTAATGAAATCACTGCAGTGATGGCATACCTACTCATATGTCCGGTTATGCATGCCTATGTCATTTACCCGATGGACATGGTCTTGCCACAGTGCAGCCTTCTCCTGCTGGTTCTGGCTGGTCCTGGAAAACAGTGTGGAAAAATCCTGCACCAGGCTCTGGTGTATCTCCTCATCCTCTGCAGCTGAATAATAGGGGTTGTGCTGATGCACCATCACCCTGGAAGGAAAAGAAAAATATGTGAGCAAGTAATATGGCACACATAATACTCTACTGTACTGATATCACTGAACTGCCATATATAGCATCTGTCTGTCTATCAGGGGATACACATGTAAATTAACACATATCAGTGCACAGCCAACAACTGTGTGACAGTGCCTGCCACACTCCATACAACAAACTAGTATACACCAGCACTCGGCACATTGTTTGAGGTCCAATGCGCAACCTCACACTGGGGGTATGTATCAAGCTAATGGATGGGGAATATTGTCATCCCATGCAATGCATGCAATGCACAGTTACAATTTCAATGGTAATCCACCCTAGTCTTTGCTGCCATACCCCTACCTACACCGCAGTCATATACAGGGAACCACAGCACAACATATGGCAATGTAGTATGTTTCTATCTCAATAAGTGACACATCTTTCTCTAGCCTCAAACCGTGGACACACACTACCATGACAGACACAAAGTCATGCTGAGCAATCACACCATTACAGACCTTGCACACAGTCAGTGGCACACTCATTCCAACTCACATAGTTGGTATTGCAATGACTACATGTGTGTGTGCATTGTGTCATAGGTAGGTACTATGCTATTGGCCCTGGGCCAATGTCAGCATAGTGTTTTGCTACCCTGCCCCTTGGGACACATGTAATGTGATTTTACTTGCTCCTGTCACACAGTTACACAGAGGTGACTCATACGGCATATTACCTGTCTGCATAACATTCATCACGGGTATGTCTGACAATGCTGGGTGGTTTAGTCCAGGGTATGGCTTATTTGTGGATAGGAACCTGTACATCCAGCATGTGCTCTTTACTGTGGTGACAAGGATGAGGGCCATAGGTCATTTAGGCTGGACAGATTGTGAGGTGTTACCATGGCGGTTGGACAACTGGTATGGGTGTGACATAACTCTGTATATCCAGCAGTGGTAACCTCTGTGTAGGTAGTATGAAAGTCACCCTGTGGTTTTGTCAGTCACTCTGCATAGGGAATGTGTTTGAGGGCATTATCTCTCTTTGTTTGGTATGTCTGTGTCCTTTTCCCTTGCTGTAGTTGTCATGAGAGGTACATACTGTGTAAGACATTGTGAGGTGTAGAGGGGTACAGTGACCTAAATTTCCCTAGCTGATACACCATTTGTGATGACACGTACCATGTACAGGGATTACAAGACTAGTGTGCCACTGTGAATATCAAAGAGGAGGCTATTGTACACTTGTTTCCCATGTTCCCTTCTGACACCTCCAGTAGTAAGCAGGCAACCACCTATGTGGTAGTTAGTGGTTAAAGTGTTTTGAAATGGGGTATGGTACTCCAATATCCACACTGGTGTTCAGTCCATGCCTTTGTCACCAGGCACCTGCTGCAATACATCTGCCCACATGTGCCTCTCTCAGTCTATACATATATATATATACGTATATATATATATATATATATATATATATATATATATATATATATATACAGAGAGAGAGAGAGAGAGATGCAGAGATGCATATACATACATATCTATAGACATTCATATCTGTCTGTATATGTGTATGTATCTATAGATATCTATATATGTATGTGTCTGTTACATATATACGTATGTACATATTCTATCTATCTATCTATCTATATATGTCTATCTATTTATACATACCTCTCTATCTATGTATATATATATATATATATATATATATATATATATATATATATATATATATATATATATATATATATATATATATATATACACATACACACACTAACATACTTCTAAACATCCATTACTGTACAACCTACATTGTGCATTGTACATTGTACTACAACCTACATTGATATGTGCACATAGCAACCTTCAAATGCATATGTATGTCCAGCCTTCATTAACAGTTGCAGTATGTCCCTTGCCCTATGCACATCTTCATATACATATAGATACAAACTGCTAACACATATGGAAGATTCACAGTATGTAGATTATTAGATAATGTAGTTTACATTACCTGTGTTTCTTACAGCTTTTTTGGGTGGCTTGCTGCTGGCTGGCTTGCTGCTGGCTGGCTGGCTTGCTGCTGGCTGGCTTGCTGCTGGCTGGCTGGCTTGCTGCTGGATGGCTTGCTGCTGGGTGGCTACTGACTGGCTTGCTGCTGGCTGGCTTGCTGCTGGCTGGCTGGCTTGCTGCTGGATGGCTTGCTGCTGGATGGCTGCTGGCTGGCTTGCTGCTGGCTGGCTGGCTTGCTGCTGGCTGGCTTGCTGCTGGATGGCTGCTGGCTGGCTTGCTGCTGGCTAGCTTGCTGCTGGCTGGCTGGCTGGCTTGCTGCTGGATGGCTTGCTGCTGGATGGCTGCTGGCTGGCTTGCTGCTGGCTGGCTTGCTGCTGGATGGCTGCTGGCTGGCTTGCTGCTGGCTGGCTTGCTGCTGGTTGGCTGGCTTGCTGCTGGCTGGCTGGCTTGCTGCTGTCTTGATGGCTTTTTTTTTTTTTTTGGTGTCTCTCTCTCTCTCTCTCTGTCTGTCTCTCTCTCTCCCTCCAGTTGCTGCAATGATATTATTGCATGTGTGGACTGGGAGTAAAGACTACTTTTGTAGGTATCTGCACATGTGCATGTGATGGCCTCTGCACCAATTGTTGGCCAGCATTTACTAATTGCATGCAGCCTGCTGTGTGGTAATTGCAGGTCTCACTGTGATTTAAGGACAGTGCTATAAAATGTTAGGCTAGGTAGGCATAGGCCTTTCAGTTTCTCAAGGTGGGGACCATGCTGGTTTGCTGTGGACACTGTTGTGTGAGTCTAAAGGTTGGTATGTCTCTCATATCTAGGGCTGTGTTGTAGCCACTGAAATGCATGTTGTACTGAAACCTGACTGTTGCTTCTTCCAGTTCATTCTTCTCAGTGTATATGTTAACTCACACCTAATAATGCTAAGACTGTTTACATGGGAGTATGTAATTTCCTATGGGATTTGTGGATTAACTGATATACAACAGTAGCTCTTGAAATTTCTTGCTATGGCTTCACTATTTAGCATTTACATTCACTCCTTGAAGGCCTGCTATTTGTCCTTACTGGAATGTGTTGTTATGGCTTTCCTATTTTCCATTTACATTCACTCCTTGTAATGCATGATATATTTCTTTCAGCAGCAATTTCTTATATGTTTGGTGTGGTTTGGTGGCACTGCATGCAGTCTGGTGAGGCCAAGGTATGGGGTTTGACACTTACAAGGGTATCTTATTTTGCTGCTGAGCAGTAGTGGGGCCTTGCACTTTGTACTAACAGTTATGAATATCAGGCACATGCAGTGCTTGTAAACTGCTATACTGTCCTTAGTTTACTAGATGGCTACATCCTTTGATATTTCTGGGTTGTATTCCTACATGAGGGTGTGCTTGTGGAAGCAGTTCTACAGCTATTTGCAGAGTGTGTAACAGCAGACAGGCTGATATGCCTGTGTGTTTCTGACACTTGCAGGCCTCAGATACTCTCAGGTATATATTTGAGCAGTCTCAGGGAATGGTACATATCAGTGGGATACACCCGTGATATATTTCAGATATTCTGCAGTTGTGACTGTGGGGTATTTTGAGCATATGTATTACTACACCATTTCTGACATGCAAGTAGTGTCTACTTTAACTTATTAACAGTTACCATTACGTGGTATTCCCCACCTTTCTGCCTACTGTTAGTACATTTCACAGGGAGTCATTGGGGCACAGTTAACATTTGTTTGCAAATCAGGGACATCCCTGTAAATCAGTCACAGTTGGGAGGTCTGGCCTCTTACCTATTCAAATATGGTGGTGTTTATCCTGCTCTGATACTCTGTGGGGTTTGCAAGGTGCTACTATAACATTATTACCTAGTAGCATGGCTGTTTCTCTTATCACACTAATGTAATGCAATTCCACAAGAATTGCCAGTAAAGATACAAGAAACAAGCTTTGTGTAATAGCCTTCCTATATTCCCTTTACATTCAGTTCTTCTATTTCATGATATATTGCTTTCAGCACAAAGTTCTTATATATTAGTCATGGCTTAGGGGTAAGTCATGCAGACTAGTGTTTCCAAGGTCCTGGGTTCAAGACTAACAGGGGAATTTTATTTTTCTGCTGAGCAGACTACAGGCCTTGTCATTCAGAGTGACTAAGGCACTTTTAAGCAGTTGTAAGCCGGTTTGCGCTGGTTTGCCCAGTGCTCGCGCATGCGCAGTGCTGCTTAGCTTCATGCACACACGCTTAGCTAAGCGTACACAAGCGCACACCTGCTGACTACTGCTTAAAAGTGCTTACTCTCGCTAACACCCGCCTAATTTCTTTTAAAGAAAAGAAAATGGGTAGATAGGAAAGTGGTGAAAAAGGGGGCACAAAGAGGGTAGGACAGTAGGAAAACAAGCTCGGGATTTGCAGGAAGGAAGTAGGGAAGGCCCACAGCTGCCCATTTCTTTATCCGCAACAGCTGTGCATATGTGTATAATTTGGTGTGAAATTTGAAACCTTCCACCCCTGAGAGAGGGGTGAGGCCAACCAAATATGTTGTAGAGCCAGTTTTAATTATCAGTTGACATGTCCAGCAGACATGTCTGCAAAATGGGCAGCTATGTATGGGGCGTAATATTTTTGTGGGAACAGAGTGCCCTTTTTTATTTTTTTTTCAGGTGACAGTGGAATGTGAGATACAGGAAGTAGGTATATTTGGGGAGGTAGGTTTGGGAGGTTAACAGACAAGACAAACAAGATGCATACAGGGGCGGAGTATGACACATGTGTGGGGGAAACACAATTGACGGGGACAGATGGTTGGATATTGCGAGCCCATGAGCCCACAGATGGCAACAGTGGAACTGAGATCCCCACCCATGAGCAGTTACCACTGCGCCTTGACTACCCAGGACAGGGCTGTGCTGGAGGCTGTATAGGACAGGCAGGCACACCCGTGAGTTGTGCCACCGTGCCTCAAGCTGACGCAGGGGTTCAAGCACAGAATGCCTGATCTTGCTACGCACCACAGACCGGACACTTTGGAGGGTGAGTGAACGTTCTCCTCCAGCCACGATTGCAGAGGAGGGACGAGCCCCATCCCCTGCAGCGCTTCCACCCAAAGGTGGCACAGGGCCACTGGAGGAGGTTCCGGCCTGGGCACTAGTGCCAGGTGCACTCGCCAGCTGAGGTGGGAGAGGTGGGTCCGCTGGAACCCGCCTTCCCTCTTGTCCTATGTTTAGCAGTATTTTATGACATTTTGGGTTAGTAACAAACAACATCATTCAAAATTAGTTGTAACAGCATGCATCAGTATTCCCATTAACCAAACACCCATGAATTCCAAACATTGAACAGCAAGCATAACATATGCATATTTAGAACAACAGTACACAATCCAACAGCATGCAGGGTTGATTGATGGCAACAGGTCATCAGGTTTGGATATGTGAACAGGGCACATGCATCAACGTACATGTAGATATATATGAACCAAGAGGACAAATGTCCATGGGAATTAATTGTGAATACACATACCCAGTTTGGTGTAGAATGGCATTATTTGTGAAATAGGGTAGGGTGAAAAAATATTACATTAACAACTTAAACTACCTATACATATGCTGTACATTTCTAGTAGCTGCAGATATATATATACCCTACATGTCTTAGTACAGTTTCCTATATGTAACCTTAGGAATGTTGGTGGTGGGGATGTTACTGCTACATTAATATACATTCCATTTTTATTCATACATGTTCATATCTGGCTGTGTTCAGGTACAGCATCCTGCTACATTTGATTTATATGGCTCTAGACAACTGTGGATGTTCAGTATTCATACAACCCTACTATCCCCATATTGCAGGGGTACAGCAACATATCCAAATTGTGGAACAGACACATTCCAGGTTCAGTAATTTCTTAAACCCATTTCACTCTTTGGTTGTGGCTGTCTCATTCATTTCATAATGTACTGACTGCAGTATAACTTTATTCCAGACTTATTACAGCTTTCCTGGTCGATTCATACCTCTTTCTCACACTCTCACTTGTTTTATTTTTACAATTTATGATGGCACTGAATTCTAGGCGTTATTAACATTTCTTACTTGTTACAACAATCCTTTCCAACAGACTCACTTATTCCATATGGTAGATTTTAAAAGGGGATGTATTTGACACATGTCTATCCTCTGTAAATTGTTCACCAGTCATTTTCAGGCTGAAGCAGTTATCTGATATTACAATACAGGTGGGAAATCTCTATTTCAGATTTGTTTAATTTTTATTTCTGGATTACAGGTTGCATCACTTATCTAATCATACAGTACTAGCAGAATCTTTCTTCTAGGCTTATTTGAACTTTATTAATATGTGACAACACTGAACTCTTTTACAAGCTGTCTCACTTATATTCTATGACAATTCCAGCAAAATAATTACTAACCTGCCTGGTTAAAAAAGAAAGAAAGAGAAAGAAAATCTGGAAACAAAGTGGCCATTCAGGAAATTGTGGCACCCCATTATTTTTCCCTTGAAACCAGTAAATACTGAGGAATTCAGTACGGTTGAGAGGTATGAGTCATTGTCATGTGATCATTACATATTTCACTCAATTCCTTTCTTCCCTTAAACCTCATTCCTCCTCAGAAACATTATTCTGCATCTATTGTTCTCATAATTTTTGTTTACTTTTCTATGTAATTTGCTCCTACCCTTTTCTAAAGATCTCACTTCCAGTTCTTTTATCTCTGTTATGATATTCACTGCCTCTAGTGCGGTTGCTTAAACTTTGATTTCCATTTTCTGGAAATTGCTTTTTTGACAGCCAGTAAAACTGAACTCAGCAAGGCCTTACTATGTCTAAGCAATTCCAATTCTGTATCACAGCTCAAAAAATAATTTACTTAGTTACACATATTTGTTCACCCAGTGTTTCTTATAGAGAAGTCTGCAGGGTTTTTAAATTCTGTCAACTCATTGCACTCCCCAAAAATAAGTGTCCAGTTACCTCTTTCTTCCCAATCATACATCCAAGATTTGTAATCTAGTTGAAGAAAAATTCTTTGGAGTCTGCCTGTGGTATAAAAATACATAGGGGAGTTACTTTAGTCTCCCCTGTGTGACAATTTCCCTTGTAAGGTCGGACCATAAATATGTCTAGTTCAAAGTAACTACTCAACTTGATATCCCCACAGGAGTAAAAAAAAAAAAAAAAAAAAACTGAAGACTTTTCCAAAGCAAATTTCAGGCTTCAAAGCTATTGTATAAAAAGGTTTACCCCCCCCCCCTCCGCAGTCACAGACAATAATGACTCTTATACAGATGTGTACCCAGATGCCCTGTACAAACACATAAGCACATAAGCAGCTATAAAGACTTGGCTGTACCTGACCAGATCAAACCAGGTCCTCCCGAAAAAAAAAAGTGACCCTGGTGGACCTCAAGTATTTACAGGTTACATAACATTGGGCAGAAACTGATGTCTAAGAATAAGAAGGATCTGACTCAGAAGAGAAAGAATTCCCTCCACAGCTTGAACAAGCAAATCAGAAATATCTCAAAATCCTCTAAAGCTAAGTTTGAAGTTAAAATAGTGTCCCTAGCTAAGGATAATCATAAGGTATTCTTTAATTACATCTGAAACCTAAAAGAGAATGCCTAGCTTTGTGCAGAACTGGTAATAGATGGTACCACTCATACTGTACTGGAGGAAATATCCAACCTGATAGCTGACAGATTTGGTGCAAACCTCACCCCTCCGGCCCCACTTGCCATATCCAAATTCATGCCCAGCACCAACAACAGCCCTCTCCCTAGTATCTGTAGAGATCAGGTCTTATCTTCACTCTCCAAGGTAAAAAAAACACGTCCTCATTGGGACCAGATAACATCCCAGGATGCTTATTAAGCAATCTAAAACAGGACCTAGCAGACCCACTTAGCAGTCTCTTTAACCATAGGCTGAGAACTGGCTTTGTTCCAGCAGAGAGAAGAACAGCAATAGTAATCCCCTTGCACAAATGGGGATCATCAACAGACCCTGGGAACTATAGATCCATAAGTCTAACCAGCATTATTTGGAAAGCCATGGAAAGAATCATCATGGACCTCATTAACAAAGACATAGGTGACCTTCAGACTTTAGACCCACCCCAACTTGGCTTCATTAAGGGTAGATCATGCATATTAAACCTAGTAGGTTTCTTTAAGAAAGTCAGAAAATTCATAGATGAATGTAATACAGTGCATATCACCTATCTTGACCTTGCCAAGGCTTTTGACACAATCACTGTCTCGAGTATCATTGAAAAACTCTCTTATTTGGGGATTAACCCTTACATTGTTAGATGGGTAGCCAAGTGGCTCACAGAACATATACTGTCAAAGTTGGTGACTCCATCTCTGCCAGTAGACCCATCACCAGTGGCATACCACAAGGTTTTGTGCTGTGCCCTTTACTGTTCAGAATCTGTTTTTCAGAAGTCAAGGCTAAATTAGATGCCCTTTGGCTTTCCAAGTTTGCTGTTAGCATATAACAGGAAGGGCTAACACAGAAAAATGATTGATGCCAAAGCCACAGTCTAAAATTAAAGGTAAAAAAGCATGTTATTTTCCCCTTGACAAAGTAGAATTTCCAACTAACTGCTGTATTAGCAATGTCCCCCTAAGCTGAAACCCAGTGGCTTGAGATCTAGGAACACAGGTCGATAGCAATCTGAACTTAGCAAGGAAAGTATTTTTATGTTGCGCAGCTCATAAGTAAGGGCATTGCATCCAGGTTTAAGGATGCTATAGCCCCAGATGCTATAGCCACCCTGCACTCGACTGTCATCACACCATTAATAGAATACAATGGTCCCTTTTGCATGTACCTCAACAGACACCTGCAGCAGCTAGAGAGACCACAGAGGTTCCTCATCAAAAAATACAGGGCCTTTAAAACATGACAAATGTGGACAGACTAAAAGCTCTGTCACTGTACTTTGTATCATATAGGCTGCTGAGAGGAGACTTGTGCCTGGCCTGTTGGTCAGTCTCCAACACTGTCCTGATGGGTATGCATCACATCTGCAAATCTAACAACACAAGAGTCACTTGTAGGATTCTTAACCCAGTGACATTAACAGAACATGCTGGCGAGACAAATATGTCTCCCAGAGACTACCGATCCTCTGGAACAAGTGTGGAACAGACCTCCTCACTTACCCTATTCAAGCACAATCTGGACAACTGGATGGGAAACCACAAATTCAACCTGGGGGTGGGACCCATGTCCCTAATGGACAGGGGAGTCAGTGTTGACCATAGACTAGCTCTGCAAAATGCTTTCACTTAATAAGGACAAATGGGGCATTTGGGGATTAACATGATGGCTAGGCTTGTAAGGGCTCAAGGCCAGCTAGCCTAGTAGCCTCCTATGAAAATATGAACCTAAGCAATATATAGTGTATAAAGCTATATCACTTTAGTTAGTCCCTTAGAAACACCATTGTGGTAATCTTTGTCTGACCTCCATGGCAGGAAATGACCTTGTCCTGCTTGACCTTCTAATGTTTATAAAAACTGGAAATGCTACAAATATGTGCACTAAGAATGTAAATTTACATCATAATATAAACAAGACCTATTGGTGGAATAGCTATCTCTCCAAAGAATACCCTGCTTTTTAAATAAGATCCCACTCCATCTCATATAAAGTAGCTCACCATATCTCTCTCTCTCTCTGTCTCTCTGTAATTCAAATTAGCTGAATGGATCAGTTACCACAAATCCATCCCTACGTAAGCCCCTACATCCCTTATGGTTAAGAGAAGCAGGTAAACTGTAATGACTACTGTATTAATGGTCTTTCAGGCTTTATTGCTTAGTATACACATCTCTACATCTAAATCGATAATCCATACCATAGCTGAAAAAAACTGAAAGAGATAAAGGTAAGTGGGAGGCACGAACAGAAAACACAAATGGAAAGATCCACCAACCCTTTTTAAAATGAAAAAACAAACACTCCAGTAAAAGCACAAGTTGGAGTTGGATACTAAAGGCACATGTATGTATACCCCCGCATTCCTGTCTCACTGGAGAGTTATTTATATAGGGGAAAGTGTTGCCAAGCAACAACATGCAAAATAATCCTGTTTTTTATTTTCCTAGCACCTAGTATGAATCTAGTGATATTGAGGAGGGACACCTAAAACTCTATGGTGGGTTGTTGTGGACCTAGGAGGTATGGGCAGGCCAGAGACTAATCCCGGAATAAAGAAAACAAGGGGATTCAAGGGACACAATCTATAGAGGTGCCTAGATTAAGACCACTGTTCCCAGATTGCTAACAGCTAAAAGGCCAAGAGCCCAATAATGAAGGGAGTGCCCTTGTATTAAACATTTACGAAAACAGGAATGCTTGTCTATCTCTAGTTACCCCCAGCTACCTATGATGAAATGGTTAAGTAAAGCACTACAAATTAATATATGCGACTAAGGTTTCTCAGAAGTGAACGGTAGATAGATACCGAGACCAAATCTGAAATCAAACATGTCAAATACCAAGATGTAGGAGGCTGTAGAAGTCTTGCCCTCTTCTAAGCAATAAGTTACTACCCTCCCAAACTACAACTCATATCTATAGACTGGCACGAGTTGTCAAACACAAGAAGTATAAGAAAAGTAAGTCAGCACCTACTTATTTGGAATTGAGAACAAAACGTGCATCTGCTTGAAAACACAAAATGAAATTACAAGGAAAAGCTTTTTAATCTGCATTTCATATCAATTAGAAACAAGTAGCACCATATTGAAGACTGGTATAATATTATAACATGAACAGAACAAAATGCGTGACCTAAATAAATGCAGCAGAGGTGCTTGTCCATAAATATAGAAACTTCAAATAGTTATTAAAAAGATCATGCAGAAGCACAGACTGAAGAATCCAAAACAATATCGCCACCAGCTTTAAGGAACATTGGAAATAAAATTATAACTGGAAACCCTTATCCCAGTAAATAAGCATCTGGTTATAGTTCTTTTACTGTAAAATTAACAGCACTCATAATGTCTACCCTCTTGGAAGAATGAGAGTCCTCTAACATCAAAAATTTCAAGGGTTATATGTTTGTCCCTCAACACAGGATATAGGAGCTGGCAGTTTAACCAAATATGGGAATATCCCCTGCCCTGTTTAAGGGGGTACAGTGTCCATTCTGTTATTGCAAAAAGGAGGCCAGTGGGCTAAAGTAAAATTGCTAAGCACCTGCGTACAGTTATAGGTAGAACGTCCTGAATTTCCAGCTGAATAATGCAATGTAACCACTGATGACTTTCAATGTTATTGATACAAAGCAAATATTGTCTTGTTCAGAACCAATTCCAGGCACATATTAGCTCACAAAAGCAATATTGTTTCCCTAAATATTCTCAGAAAAATTGTAGCAATAGAGCAAAACAGCATAAAAATCTCTCTCTCTCTAGATCAAATGTGCTGTTCCTAGTACAGCCACGTACAGTAAACAGAGGCAAATACTGATAAATCTGGTTCAGTGATATAGCAACATAAAGGCATATGGACAAACTCTACATCTTAATTAATCACTGACCATGAATAGCAAGAAATGTAACAAGAAAAGTTCACAAGTCAGCCATGCTTACAACTAACTCTCCTATTCTTTTATGGAAGGATGCAGGGAAATAAATCAAAAGTCAGGATATCAATTCCTTGTCTTATCCCATAGTATGGAGACCTAAGCCAAGAAGCAATCTATGGAGAGTGTTTGCTGATTGCCTGACTGAGTAAGGGAGTTTATTCATAAATGTCAGTTAACATGTGCTAGCAATTTATATGTTCATGAAGACAGTGAGGCATGCAGAAAGCATTAACATAACTACAGGTAGACAAGGAACTTCAGCAAAGGTCACACTGTATCTGTAACATACATCATGTCAAGTCTACCCTCAAGAACTTTGGCCACCGTTTTGATTAAGGCCACTTACTAGATGAATGGACCAGTCTGGCCCATGTCTTTTGTCAAAGTGGCAGGCATTAGAAGATGGAGTCTTCTGCCACTTCCAAAAGAGAAAATGCTTAGGCTTAAAGAGTATACACTGAACTAGCAAAGACCTCAATAGGTTTTTGTTAGGAAATAGCAAGATGGGAAAACAGATAAACCCCTTTACCTGGATCATTTTCCTTTAGGTGTCTGAGAAGGACAGAGCTGCATCATCTTGCCCATTTATTCACAGTCAGGGTCATTGGTTGGATGGGTGGGACTTGGAAGTTGTATATGGTAGTCAATTTTTCACAGACTCCACAGAGAACCTTTGGCACATATAGAAAATGGCACTACAGCAGGGAAGCAGAGGTGTGCATGAATGGCAATGTAGTTTAGAGGAAATAAGCCATTATTTTACATAAACACAGATTTACTAGAGCCCATATTGAACAATACTAGATATCCAGAAAAAATAATGTGTCCCTTTAAGTAAAGTATGTTATATCTTGTGGAGAGGCAGGACGCATTACAGTTATCAAAGGGGAGGCACTTTCACAGCAACAATGCAAGTTCCTATCGGATGGAAAAAACTCTGGTTCTGGCCTTCTTTGCCTTTGGGAAGCCAACAATTTAAAGTTTATTCCTGTTTCTTTGATTCTTGAGACTAACTTAAGACTCTAGTTCGCACAGCTAAGAGGCATAACACTCAGCAGTAAGCACACATCTTCATAGCTTTGAAGCATACTGGGCAGGAGATTAGTGAACTTATCTTTGTGTTTCACCATCCCATTTTTTATCACTTTACTGTTAGCCAACATGGCATAAAAAAGCAAGGTCAAAGGAGCCAATTAATTTTTATATGCTGGATTCCCAGGCCTGGGAAGGCAGTGGTGCAGCCATTATTCCATACGACGGGAGAGACAGGCTAAGGAAAAGAAAGACTAAGATCAGTGGCAGCTGGTGACTTCAAATTAAAGGAGGGCTGCAGGAGACAGCTGAATGGGTGGGGCCAATGGGAATGGGTGAGGCCAACTAGAAAGGGGGTGGGGCTATGCTCAAAACCACAACAACTGGAACTTTAATTAAATATGCTGCCCTGAGTGCCAAACAGTCATTACGAGAGTCCAATCAAGACAGAATGAAGTCTAGAAGAAAAAAATATGTCAATGCATTGGCTACATGACAACTTACTTAATATCCAGATGGAAACAGGTTGTGAGGCATGAAAAAATAAATTACTTTTTAAATACATTACTGGAATGCCAGTCAAAATCAAGTATAAAAAAACAAGCAGTACTCAATTCAAACCACTACTCCTTGCACTGCAGTTCTAATTATAATTTATATTCAGCTTTATAAAATTACCAAGTAACATGCTGAAAGTAGCAATCTCTGTGGTACCCCCACTTGTAAAAATGTTTCTTATCCAAAAAAGACCTGCTGCCTGACACAGCTATCTACTTGTTTCATGGGGAAGACATGATCAAAGTAAAAAATGAACAGCAAACAAGAAACAAGCTCAAGATAAATTGCTTAAAGGATTCCTGCACAAGTTATGGACCACACATGATAGATTGGCATTCGGTTTACTTTACGGGTAAGCCTGCAAAGATGACTACCAGTCTCCAACAAAAGATGACTGCAAGTCTCCAACAAATGAGCTTCTGAAAATAATGTAATCCTGTCCTTTTATTACAAATATTGTCATATGCATTTCAATACCCAAGGCTTATACATTATCTAGTTATGTAAATATTCTCGGCATGGCAACAACGAAAAGGCTTTCAATGCTGGTAATTCTTTAACAGTATGCTTATTAAAGCTTACTTGCATCTTACAATATCTGACAAGCTTACCTGATGGTCATTAAATCATTGCTACTTAAACAGAGCAACAGGGCACTGTGAGAGCATGCATTTCCCGAATAATAAGAAGCATAAATCAACAGTATAAAAATATGACAGAAAACCAGAACATTCTGCAAAGTCAAGGACAGATGAAAAGCCACGGTCGTACTTGTGGTGTACCTTTGATGGGGAAATACTCTGCACACTTACACTGCATAACTGCTCCTTGCCTTCCTTAGACACATCCAGAGCCACTACAATGGGGAGTGGGGTGCAACAAGTATGCCACAATTTGAAATGTCTCTAGATGACAGTGATGGCTCTGACACTCATACCTCTCAACTTCAGAGCAAGAAATCTGGACAAAGCCATACACAGAACTAGAAGTGAGACACAGGTCCTAAAATAAGGACAACTTTTAAATATTGCTCTTATTAACTTAGATAATAGAACAGTAGTAGGTCTTGCATTAGTCCGAATTTTCTGAAGGTATGAAATCTGAAACTCAAATGTCTGTCATTATTTTCTAACTTCAATCTTTAATGACTTGCCACTAATTTGCCAGAAAACCACAATTTTACAGACCAAAATGTGATGCAAAAATATAAAGTTGCCACACAATACAGCTGGGGACCTGTCAAAAAAGGGACACCTTTTTAATATTAACACTGTTAATTTGAGCAGCTAACAAAATAAGAGCATCTACATGCATTTCTGAAATAAAAGTAATCTATAACTCTGATCATTACAGTTATATAATTGTAAACCCTCCACGTTTTCTTCCAGAATTGCCATTTTGAGGAGGGATTATTAGGGGAGAGCAACATTTTGAGCCAAAATTGGGGACAATGGAGAGGATTGGATATTTCTAATTCTACAAAGCGATTTGCACATACCTCTCAGCCTCTTAATGCAGGAAATCTGGACAAGGCCAAATATATTGGGGGAACATACAAACACTACTAAAAATTGCTCTTGTATAAACTTAAGACAGTTGATAGAATAATAGGTCTTGCATTAGCATGCATTTTTCTGAAGGTTATGATGTCTGAAACTCAATGTCTGTCATTTAGTGACTTCATTCCTAAATGATTTGCTAGAAATCCACAAATTTTATGAGGAACATACCAAAAACAAGAAGCACATATCTATTCATTCTGCAAACATATGGACAACTGAGAGGTATAGTTCAACTGGGGCTGTTTGAGTTTGCTACCCCCCTCCTCACAAAATCATAGTCGAATGGAGCCTCCCCCCTGCAGCCATTCCAATGTCCCACTCCTTGGTTATTTTGCCCCATTTACCATAAACACTGTAATGTGCATACTGATTTACTTCTGCAATGATTTCGATTTCATTTGAAAGTTTTATTTTGCATTTTACAGCACAAACCCTAATAGATATCTGTTAAACAAAGCAATGCAGTCTCACAATGAAAATAGACTTAGCATTAAAACTTCTCTGCCCTTGAAACTCACATGCATTAAAAAAGCATTGAAACCCACATTCAAAGGAAATACATTTTGCCAGTGGCAGATAAAGATTAACTCTGGGCTGTTTTCAAAATCATAGGCCCCTTGAACATGAAACATACACATGCTCTTTGATACACCTTCCTGACTGTATTACATTATATTCCTTGTGCAATACAGTACAGTTGTTAAGAGGGCATTTTAAAGTTATTGTTTTGAACATTTTTCCAGTAAACAATGAAACAAAATTGATACACCAATGACAAAACTGCCCAATTCAGAACATTTCCATCATAAAAAGTCTACTCAACCTTCTATAGTTCACCAGTATCAGTAAATATGCACAATCTCTGAAGTAGTAAAATCCACATTAAAGAAATCTGTAACTAATAAAGAGGCTGCTGCTAGCAAACAACTTTATATGTCATTGTTTCATCTACAAATAAAGTGCCTCTTGCCCTTGAAGAATAAATTGCCTATGTTGCATGCATTAAAAAATGATAAGCTAGTAATACCGCAATAGGGAATGGATAGCAAACTGATAACAGGTTCACAGTTACTAGGTATCTTTGCCAAAAAGGACTGCAGCATCCACCCCCTTTACAACACAGTACAGTATCAGCAATACATCTACCTACTGTGGGAGTAGAACCCACAGCCTTCTGCATCAAAAGCAAGTACACTACCTGTTGTGCTATTAACAGTGCAAGCACACTTAGCATAAGCAGCACTAAACTTTTGTTCCCCTGCAGCTCTCATCTCCTTGTAAAATCTACTTGACACTCAGCTGTAATCTCTGAACTTTGCAGCACAAGAAATCTGGAAAAAGCCAAAATTTATTGGGGGGGGGGGCAAAAGGTCAAAAAGCAGGGACACATTTTAAACATTGCTTGTCTAATGTTGGAAAGTTGCTAGAATAAAATGCTGTGTTACCTCCATACATTTCACTGCCACATCTTGAACCCAGGGGACACTGTGCAAAACAGTCAGAGCAACATACCACTATGCCAAATCAGCTGTTTTGTGAAAGAGGAAGACGGAAACTTAAATGGCTACCATTTAGTGAATTCAGTTCTCACCATAGCACATCTGTCAACCTCTTAGCACAAAACACCTGACCAAAGCCAACAATGGGTGAATACAGCCCCCAAACATTCAGTGAATTCAGTTCTCACCATAGCTCTCAACCTATTAGCAAAAAACACCCAGACAAAGCCAGTAATGGGGGAATATAGCCCCCAAACATAGTCAGTGAATTCAATTCTTACCATAGCTCTCAACCTTAGCACAAAACCTGGATGAAGCCAATAATGGGGAAATACAGTCCCAAAAATAGGCGCAAATTTCAAATATCCATCTTATACACTTAGAAAATTGCTAGAATAAAAGCTTTTGTGTTACCATGCACTTTCTGAAGAACATGAAGTCTGATATTCAAATGTGTGTCATATTTAACATTTGTTAACCAGGAAAGTCTGACTTGAAACAAAAGTTAATTTTTAGCAGTGGCCCAGGGAAAACACTCCAGACAGACACGTCTTTATAAGATGGGAGGACACAAAAACAGGGAGGGCATACAGACTCCACACAGAAGGTAAGGCACCCCAGCCAAGAATCAAACCAGAGAACATGTAGCTGTTAGGCAACAAAGCTACCACTACACCAATGCACTACTGGCTTTGCAAGGACACAAAAATACAGAAACCACAGATTTTATGAGGAGCAGTCAGAACAAGTATGAGGGGAAAATCTACAACATTTTCACAAATGGTGGTGGGTAGGGAATTCAGGCTCTTCCCACCTGGGCCCAAGGTGCAACGTTCAAGCCTTATTCTCTACCCACCACCATGTAGTACCTGGGGCATTACACACACACACACACTCTACCTGGATAGATGTAGCAGATTCCAGCATTGCATTAAATCCACAGCTGTTGCACTACAAGCCTGCCCACGCCCTATGTCTGGTTCTTCCCCCGACAAGACTCCAGCCTGCCGATGTTGCAGTCTGAGTCCGATCCCTTCCCAGCGACAGTTTATGCAGTTACAACTACATAGACTTCTGGGATCTCTGCTCTTGAATGTTTCCTAATCCAGACTGCTGCTGAGACAGTCTGCGCATGCTCCAGACTGTCTCAGCAGCAGTCCGGATATCGGAAATGCTGCTAGTACGCATGCACGGGTCCACTATTTGTGATCTTTTTTTTTATTTTATTTTATTTTTTTCTATTTTCTTTTCTTTTTTACAGCTGGGGGGGTTGCAGTCTGGCAGTCCAATAGCACGGGCCGCCCCTGACTAAGATACTCATTATCCATGGGTGCAGAGTATTATCCCTGGCCTGGTATTCTGGATGTAAAAGCATTCAAGTTATTCATGAAGTAGCATGTAGCTGAGAAAGTAAATAGTAAATCCTTGTGAGACCATGAACTGACTTAATACCAGCATTATTTTCTCATACAAATTTCAATGGTACTGTTTTATTTTTCAGTTTCAAGTACAGGAGAAATATACTTATGTATGAATGTATGTATGTATGCATGTAATGTATGCATTAATTTATTTATTTACTATTTATCAACTGGGTACGTCTACTGGGCTTGGAAACCATTTTAGTCATGACCCAAGCTCTTATAAAGCGAGTCCCAACATTATATATTTGCTGTATAATATATTTTATAGCATGTATGCAGTAATCAGTATTAGAAAACAGTGTACAAGTCATTGTACACATTCAGTAGCAAATGCATGGTATAACTATATCTATAATTTAACTCCCAGTTTACCTAACAAGTACGAGTCATAGACTTCAGGTAACAATCTGTACATACTACAAAACTTGCCTTATGAGACATTCATTTATTCATGTGCTAGGAGATGGTTTGTCGGTCTATCTATACATTTTCTGAATTGCTTGACTTTGTGAGGGTCACAATGATGCCATGCTGAACAGGATACTTAAAGGCTTCCCTTTTCCTTTCTTCTCCACAAAGAAATGTTTTAATAGTAATGATTGTATAGTTTGGCATACAGTCTCTACCTGCATCAGACAAGGCAAGATCAGCATGACAGCAAACTGCTTGCCCTGTGCCATGACCTATATTAATGCATAGGTCCTAAGAACCTTTCCACCAGACATATATAACTATGGCCTAGTAGTGGGCATTTGGGAATAAATCACCTGATGTACTTCACCCAGGGGGACATGCATATGAGGGACCTTATAATGCACGTTTCAGAAGTAGGAAAGACACCGCTCTTGAGTAGTATATTGTCTGCTTCAAGAATGATGCATAGGCATCAAGATAAGGCAAGACAATTGGCTATAACTGTTGGCTAAATAGTTTGTATCATTCAAATGGGATCCAGCATGAGTCAGCCTTGGATGACATGATAGACAGGAAGTCCTGTTATCCCAGGCCTGGCTTACACCAGTCATACCAGAACTTTCACATACTGTCTAAACCCTTTGTTGTCACCAAGTTCTTTTTTTTTTTCTTTTAGACAGAGTTGCCTACTAGGCATTCTATCATAGCAAACTCAAATCTGCACAATACCATGGTGGCAGTACTCATGTTGGATAATATCATGGTGGCAGTACTCAGGTTGGACAACATCATGGTGGCAGTACTCAGGCTGGATAACATTATGGTGACAGTATTCAGGCTGGATAACATCATGGTGACAGTACTCAGGTTGGATAACATTATGGTGGCAATACTCTGGTTGGATAACATCATAGGGGCAGTACTCAGGCTGGATAACATCATGGTGACAGTACTCAGGTTGTATAACATCATGGTGGTAGTACACAGGCTGGATAGCATCATGGTGGCAGTACTCAGGCTGGAAACCACCATGGTGGGTGGCAGTACTCAGGCTGGATAACATCATGGTTTCAGTACTCAGGCTGGATAACAACATGGTGGCAGTACTCAGGCTGGATAACATCATGGTTTCAGTACTCAGGCTGGATAACAACATGGTGGCAGTACTCAGGTTGGATACCATCATGGTGACAGTACTCAGGTTGGATAACATCATGGTGACAGTACTCAGGCTGGATAACATCATGGTGCCAGTACTCACATTGGATAACATCATGGTGGTAGTACTCAGGCTGGATAACACCATGGTGGGTGGCAGTACTCAGGCGGGATAACATCATGGTGGCAGTACTCAGGCTGGATAAAATAATGGTGGCAATACTCAGGTTGGATACCATCATGGTGACAATACTCAGGTTGGGTAACATCATGGTGGCAGTACTCAGGCTGGATAACATCATGGTGACAGTACTCAGGCTGGATAGCATCATGGTGACAGTACTCAGGCTGGATAACATTATGATGACAGTACTCTGAGTCTAAAGGGAAAGATGCCAGAATGTGAATCTCTCCTTTAAACTGAACATATTCACATTTGCATAGTTACAAAGATATGGCTTCAGTACAATGATGGCACTTTCTCTAAACCATGGTTTAGTCCTTATCACAATTCATAAACTCCAATGCCCTGGATCAACTTATTCACAGCCCCACTAGGGGCAACAATATCCTAGACCTAGTCATTACCAACATGAGTGACCGGTGTTCCATACCTGAAGTCAACCCCTTGTTGGTCCGATCCGACCATAAGCGAATCACCCTTGATATCCACATCCCGCCCTCACCCCCCATTAAGGAAACCATGGTAAAAAATTTCTCCAAAGCCAACTTCATGCTTTTTAAGACAGAAGTGATGAACTTCATGACACCCATGCAGATGGAAAATACAGTTACGACTGCTGAATCATACACAAATGCACTCTATAAGTACTTACACGAGTGCATGGATCGAGCTATCCCAAACAGAACCAAGATGCTATCCTCCAAAAAAAGGAAGCCAATCTTGTGGTTCCCTGCCATAAACAAACTGTACAACAGAAGGAAGAAATTATTGCAAAAGATAGTAAAATCCCATGAGTGGAGGAGCTCCCTGGTCAGCCTCTGTAAGAAGCTGAGATCCCTGATATGATCCTCCAAAGCTAGCTATGAAAACAAAAATCACCACTGATTCTAAGGACAACCACAAAGCATTCTATAGCTATGCCAAGAATCTCAATGGCAACACCCAGATCTGCTCTGAGTTACAGCACAATGGCACAAAAATTACAGAACCAACTGATATTGCCAACATCCTGGTAGATAGGTTCAGTGCTAACCTTATCTCCCCACCCCCTAAAGGGCCATATCGATACAGGAAGAATGCAGAGTCCCTGTAATCACAACTACTCAGGTAAAAGCTGCACTCTCTAAAGCCAAAAACACAGCATCAATGGGACCGGACAACATCCCAGGCTGCATTTTACAAGAACTTCATAACGAACTGACTCCCCACCTAAGCACTATGTTTAGTCATAGCCTCACATCAGGCTTTGTGCCTACTGAATGGCATACAGCAACAGTTATCTCACTCCACAAAGGGGGAGCCACCAATGATCCCAGGAACTATCGCCTTATTAGCCTGAAGAGCCTGGTCTGCAAGGCCATGGAACACATCATCATGGAACTCATAAACAAAGATATTGGTAACCTTCAACCTCTGGATCCCACCCAGTTTCAGGTTTGTGAAAGGCAGATCATGCCTCCTGAACCTGATCAACTTCTTTGAGGCAGTCACCAAAGCCGTAGATTAACGTAAGGTGGTTCACACAGCCTATCTTAACCTTGCCAAGGGTTTCAACACCATCGCCCATTCTGGAATTATAGCTAAACTGACTAAACTAGGTATAAATCCCTATGTC
Source organism: Protopterus annectens (assembly GCF_019279795.1). NCBI lineage: Eukaryota > Metazoa > Chordata > Ceratodontiformes > Protopteridae > Protopterus > Protopterus annectens. Next base: position 488,969,365 of record NC_056744.1, read on the forward strand.
ACAAGATGGGTTGCCAACTGGCTCACTGACAGAACCCACACACTGCAAAAGTTGGACACTCCAAATCTGACTTCAAACCAGTGACAAGTGTAGTACCACAGAGTTCAGTTCTGGGACCTCTCCTGTTTGGTATCTACTTCTCTGAAGTACAGGCTAACACAGAAGGCCTCTGGCTAATGAAGTTCGCAGATGACTGCAAACTAGGAGCCATAGTTGAGTCCCCAAATGATGTGGAAATCCTACAGAAGGGCCTCGCTGAGACAGATGCTTGGTGTTAGAGCCATGGCCTCAAACTCAATGTCAAAAAGTGCATTGTCAACCCCTTTGATAAAAACTCTGTACCCATGAACTACTACATAGACAGTAGTCTACTTAACACTGAATGTGTGATATAAGAGACCTTGGGACCCAGGTGGACAGTAGTCTGTCCTTTGATAGTCACATCACCACAGTAGTCAGAAAGTCCTTCTACATGGCTCACCTCATCATAAAAGGGTTCTCATCCAGGAAAAAAGAGGTCATTGTTACCTTCTACTCGACACTCATTAGACCCATTATAGAGTACAACGCCCCTTTTGGAATGTACCTCACAAGACATCTGCAGCAGCTGGAAAGACCACAGAAGTACCTCACAAAGAGGATTACTGGCCTCAAACATATGCCCTTCACTGACTGTCTCAAAAAACTCCAACTTTACTCCATAGCACATCGCCTACTCCAAGGTGATCTCTGCCTAACATATAAAGCTATGTCAAACCCAGAGCTGTTGGACATGCTACACCTAAAGAAATCCCAATCCCTCCTCCGAGCTACACACTCTAGGGACCTAAACCTTGTCACCACAATAAACAGAACATGGTGGAGGGATAGATTCCTGTCCCAGAGACTTCCCATACTCTGGAACAGGCTACCCATCTATGTCAAGCAAAGTTCTTCATTAGCAAAAAAAAAAATCTTGATGAGTGGAAGGGAAATAGGAAATACATCCTGGGGATCACTTCTGTGTCTCTGCTCGACAGTGGCACAGGAAAATAACTTTCTTGGGTGGTGTAAGCCAGGGAACCTTGTTGACTAGGCTTACGTAGGCCCTCGGGCCGATAGCGTAGTACCTACCTATGAACCAATGAACCTATGAATCTTTAGGCCCTTTAGAAACTGTGGAAAAGTATCTATATTTGTCAGAAATGCAATCATCTCACATCAGGTTACCAGTAATCCTGAAGCAGAGCTCCTATAAATTCAAATTACCTGTAATAAATCAAGCTGTTAATTCACTGTTAGCTACACGTAACTAAAAATGTCCCCAAAAGATCACATAAGTTACCTTAGCACCATTGAGGGGTTAAATATTAAACCAAATACCTTCTTGTTGAGGGACTTCAATTACCCAAGCATTGTCTAGCATACTTACTCCTCTAAGCATGGATATGCTCATCGTTTCCTAGACCTCATTATTACCAATGCACTGGAGCCATACCTCTCAGATATACAGATTTTTGCAGAATGTCTACATTTTTGCATCATATTTTTGGTCTGTTTTTCATAAAATTGCGTTTTTCTGGCAAATCATTGGCACATCATTAAAGACTGATGTCGGAAAATAATGACAGACATTTGAGTTGCAGACTTCACACCCTTCAGAAAATCCATACTAACACAAAGCCTGTTATTCTATCGACTTTCTAAATTTGTAAGAGTATTATTTAAAAATTGCCCCTATTTTTGGGCCTTTGTCCCCCATTACTTATGGCTCTGTCCAGATTTCTTGCACTAAGAAGTTGACAAGTATGAGTACAGTAAATCATAAAACTACCTACTAGAGGATCTAATTTCCTCGACCTAGTTCTTACCAACTTAGTTTCCTCCTGTACCATCACCATATCTCCTCATTCCTGGTTTAATCTAACTACAGATTAGTCATTTTTTCTGTCAAGCCTAATGGTACTACCCCACTATCAACAAACTGCCTTTCAGGCTTTCTTCGGGAAGACATAAACAAAATTCCAAACAATCTTACAAATAGACACAGATAATAGCTTTGCTGCATTTACATCTGACTATTACCACCAGCTAAACAGCTGCATAAAAAAGTCATTACCCATCTGACCTAAATAAAATGTCAAATTCAGAAATAAACCTCTTTGGTGAAACTCCTGTATTAAACAATATAACAAAAGAAGAAAAATAATGGAATTTGTAAGAACTCCCCATCACCTTACATCAAGACCACACTGAAACATGCCAGCAAGGAACTAAGAGCACTAATAGAAAATTGTAATGAAAAAACTGCTGGACCGAGGGCCAAAAAACACAACCAACCAGAACACGAATAGGCACCCTGGTGCATTCACACAATAAGCTCCATACTCAATAAACCAAACACTTGAGTAAGTAAAAAAAAAAAAAGACAAAAACTTTTAATAACAGTTTTTGTCTTTTTTTTTTTTACTTACTCAAGTGTTTGATTTAATGAGTATGGAGATTATTGTGTTAATGCACCAGGGAACTTATTCAGTAATAGAAAATGTAATACAGAGTGCAAGGTTTAGGAGGCTAGAGATGCCAAAGAAAATTACAAATCATTCTTCAATTATGTCAGGCTATGGATAGATAGTTTCAAGGTCATCCTTAATAATATCAAACATTCTGATCCCAAGGATATAGGCTGTATATTGGCAGAGAAATTTAGTATTAATCTTGACCTTAACCCACTTACTAGCTTGCATTGTGATACAGTCAGATAAAGCTTTAACTATTGCCCAGGTAACCGGAGTTTGCATGGATGTCTGAGGCACTGGCAAGAATGGATGGACATGCCCATCTTCGTGGGCATTCATATAGGCATTCTCTGCAGTGAGGCATGGTTCACAGAAGAGAGTAGCTCTTGGATGCAAACAGGTGAACACAAAGGGTTCAACGGGTATGTCATATATAAAAAACTCCCCCAGTGGAAGCATTCAATACACGATGACCCAAGATGCCTTTAAGTTCCATACCAGACCCAGCCTAGAACAGAGATGGTCTGGAGGGTGTAGGCAAGGCTGTTAAACCCAGTGATGTATGGGGCAACTGCATTAAGCTGGAATGAATGAAGCAGAAGGGGAACAAAAAACCTTATCTTACCTACCCACATTGTTATCAAAAGTATCTATAACCATTTTATCCCCTGAAATTTAATTGGCTCAAGACATACAACCCCTGCCAAAAGTTAAAAATAATATTGTCATGGGACCAAACAACATTTGAGGCTGCATTCTCACCATTGTCAAATAAGCAGTCTCTATATCTCTGCTTAAAATAATCAAACTCTCAACCTCAGCCTATCCTCAGGATTTATGCCTGATGCCTGTAGAATAGCTACTGTGACTCCCATACAAAAGGATGGCCCCTGTATGGATCCATGTAATTATACAATCAGAAGCCTCTCTGTCCTTATATGTAAAGCCATGAGATGAATCAGCAGAATTAATTTATGCAGATATAGACAACTGAACAGATCAATAGCCAGGTCAGTTAATTTTTGTGAAAGGCAGGTCCAATCTACATAACCTAGTAAGCTTATTTCAAAAAAGTTAAAGAGACTGTGGACAATGGTTACAGTACATGCAGCTTATACTGAACTGGCCAAGGCTTTTCACATTATCCCTCTCACTGACATTATTAAAAAATTAGATAAACTTAAAGTAAATCATTGCACTCTCCATTTAATTACAAATTGGCTATCCAACAAATCCCAAGTTGTGAAAAGTGCCTCTGAACATAACATTGTAGCTAGTCAGGTACTACAGGGATCAGTGATGGATCTTCTCCATTTTGACATTTATTTTGCATATATCTGAGCCAATATCCTTGATATGTGGTTTTTCATGTTTACAGTAGTATCCCCAACACTATTATCTACTCATCCACTGATATAAAACATCTCAAACAATGACTGGAAGATGCACTTACCAGATATCCCAAAACCATTCTCAGGCTAAATGCAAACAAGTGCAGCATAGTAACATTTAGCAAAATATTCCCGCTTATCTCATATGTTTTAAATTGAATTCATCCAGAGACAGACATTCATCATTAGACACCTGGCAACTCTCTCTGATTTGATCATAATGTTTCTATCATATTTAGGAAAACCTTCAATCTAGACCAATTAATTTCCAAGAGAATAGCGTAAAGATCCAAAGAAGTCATCTCATTAGTGCAGTGTTCCCTTTTCAGACCCATATTCAAATACAATGACCCCTTTGGTATGTACAAATTCAACTATATCAATCAACTGGAAGATTTCAGACAATGAACGCTAAAGACCTTAAATCCTTCAAAACTTCTTACACTCAGTAGCCTACATTCTGCTCCACGGAGACCTGGGTCTCACTTTTTGAGCCATGAAACACCCAATCCCATTCCATTTTGATTTGTTACAAAATCTGTAGCTCTGCAAACACCCATATTTTGCACCAACAAATAAACAATACTTATTGAATGGATAGGTTGCTAACTCAATGTATTCCAAGCCTATGGATTAAGTTACTGTGACAGGTTAAAGTACTACTTTGGCTACTTTCAAGGCAATGATTTGATGAGCAGACACATGATTAATACCAGTGTTATTTTATATGGCTCTACTTGATTTTTGGATTTAAAAATAGCATGTGGACAGATACCGTGCATACCTCTCAAATGTACAGATTTTTGCAGAATGTCCAGATTTTTGTCTCATATTTTTAATCTGTTTTTTATAAAATTGTTATTTTCTAGCAAATTAGTGCTGCACCATTTAAGATTGAAGTTAGAAAATAATGACAGACATTTGAATTTGAATTTCAGACTTCATACCCTTCAGAAAATGCATGCTAATGCAAAACCTGTTATTCTATCAACTTTCTAAGTTTGTAAGAGCAGTATTTAAAAACGTCCCTATTTTTGGGCCTTTGTCCCACTTTTATTTATGGCTTTGTCCAGATTTCTTGCACTAAGAGGTTGAGAGATATGATAGGGTGACAGGAATTTCAGTGTACCTAAATTACACAGTGAAGTGTAAACCCTCTCCTCTTACATGCAGGAACAATCTGCACATTTCAAGGTAGAACCAACGTCAACTAATTTGGAAATGGTAATTAAAATCTCACCCACTTTATATCTTGCTGTGAAATGCTCAGCACAGTATGGAAATCAAAGGCCATCAAAGCCAAGAGGACCATAATATGAGCAAACAACAGTGATGTAAACCTCTTTTACCCAAGCTGTATATTCATTCTCAACATTTCATCACTAAATATTTGGATTACCAAGTCTATTTAGTTGCTTTTTGGGTGTGTAATCAAACTGACAACCAATCAATTATTGGTTGATTGATCAGCAACTTTCTTGACCTGAGTATTCACAATATATGTCATCAGGTCTAATTATATGACCCGTAGCCCTTGGACTACGGTGCAATGGTATTTATTACACTTAATAGTTACTTTGTTATGTAAAGTCATGTTTATTGTGAATAGTCTATCCATACCTCTCAACTGTCCAGATGTTTGCAGACTGGCTAGATTTTTGGCTCAAATTTTTGATCTTTTCCTCATGAAATTTGTGGTTTTCTGGCAAATCACTGGGATTATATAAGAATTGAAGTCACTAAATAATAACATACATTTCAGTTTCAGACATCATATCTTTCAGAAAATGTATGCTAAAACAAACCCTGCTACTCTAGTAGCTTTCTAAGTTTATAAGAGCAATATTTAAAATATGTCCCTATTTTTGGACCTTTGTCCCCCCATTTTGTTGTTTTTTGACCAGATTTCTTGTAGCAACAGGTTGAGAGGTATATCTATGACCATTAAAAAAGTAAAAAAAAAAGTTCCATACAAAAGGTTCAAATCATCTTCCCATACCTCCAGGTTTTGCCCTTCCAGGTATTTATACCACTCTTCACATGAGTTTTGAAGTCAAACAGTTTAAGTAGAGTGTCTGTACAAGGTTCTGTGCAAATATCCATTCAATGCAAATGCACAAACAGCAGATGGCCTTTTTCTTTCAGTAGTATAACACTACACTCACTCAGTCACTGTGTTGTATGTTGCCCAGCGCAATCTCCAAACATCTCCAAATATGTGCACTCAGTCAGAGGCTTGTTAATATTCCAGAACCCATCCAAAAAGCCTTTCATAGATAATGAAAGATCATGAGGGAGTTTATTTTAGAACACTTTGAAAGAGTGTCCTTACCAACAGCACAAAGCACAAGGCATCATATCTCTAAAGATCACAGGAATGCTTAAATGTACTCCACCATGATAAAATCATAATCCCAGAAGGTGCTGTGATGACCGCAGGGGCCATGGAAAATACAAGACATGTAGTGGAAGTAATATAGCAGCTATTTTTCAGTTCTTTGATGGGATAATTTCAAGTTGCAGGCACACAGTGAAGAAGAAGGCACACTGGAATTATGCATGAAAGTAAGTGCAAGATTACGAGGTGGTGAGATATAGGGGCATCTATGAGAGGTACTCGGGATCATGAACATTGGTGTATTACTGCTGAAGGCATTATGAATCTGGGAGATAACCTAAAAAGAGGTTTTCCTTGCACACAGATTAGGAAGAAAGCCAAGAACTTTAAGTATCATATTTGGACGGTTATTTTACTTTTTATTCTGCTAGATATGGCACAGTTATAATGGTAAGAAGAGCAGTTTGCTTCCTTTCCATCACAGAGTGGACTTAAAACAGGGGAACATGGTCTGCTTTGTGTCAAACAAATTATGATTGCCTTAAAGTGATAATAATTTAGCAGAAGAATAAAGCAGAATTAGAATATTGAAAGTTAGTCACAGTAAAGTGATATGCTGTATAAAACAAAGATAAAAAAAACTAACAAAGGCTAGGCTTATATTGGTTATCTGGTGTATATATATATATATATATATATATATATATATATATATATATATATATATATATATATATATATATATGAAAATACTAGAACTTGAGTTTCAGGTCACAGCTGTGTACAGAAAGACATGCAATGGTTTCAGCATCTTGCTTGCCTTTAAAGATGTCGCAATGTTTTATACACAACAAATAAAACAGAAGAATACAAGGGTGAGGTAAAGAACAACAAGCAATGTGAATATCAAGCTAAATGTAACATAATTGAAAAAAAGCACATTAATATAGAACAGTATCAGGGCATAATGCATGTTGAATAATTAAAACAGAAAAGATGCACAGATATAAGATGGAAAATAGAATAGACTCATTTCTTAAATAAGTTCCACCAATAAACACATTTCACATAAATTCAGGAGGTCAAATTCAATAAAACTGAGTTACTTAGTAATTATGCACCAAGTTAAAATTGCACAGATTTGCATACATACAATATGGAATCGAACACTAAACAATCAACAGGAGAATGCACCACTGTATTACAATGATTACGTATAATTATCAACTGGCATGACTTTTAAGTCTGCCTTTGTCTGTTAAAGTTTTCGGAGAAAATATGAACTTAAATCATCACATATAAGCTCTAGAAACCTAAAGCAATAATAACTCATGGAACAAATATTCTCTTCTGGCAATCAGACTAGTAATTTGTATCAGATTTGTTATTCAGTGAGTCATTTAGTCCTACAATTAAAAAAATAATCCACAAGGAATTAAAGATCCTTTTTACTAGGAGCCTCTGGACGTCCATGAATTGCCACTGGGAAAGGCCTACTGCTGTTGAAATGTACACTGTGCTTCTGTGACCACTGCTTTATTAATACAACATCTCTTGTTAAGCAAGGTTATTACATTACAAAAGACATTACTTTAAGACCCTTGCCAATGATTTCTTTGGGCAACTTAAAAACAAAAGACTTCTCGGAAAAACATTTCAAAGTAATAATCTCAGTCGGTAAAAATGTTAAATCTGAGGGTTATTTTAACATAACCATTATGAGCATGCCAAAATACTTGAAATAATTGCTGTACTAAATAAATAGCATTTAGTAGTTCCACCAAATAGAGACGCAAGTATGTATATCCAGTACAGATGGTAATGCAAAAAAAAAAAAAAAAAGGTACAGATGCTTACTCACTGGAAAAAAAAATACATTTTGATTGTACTAATAACTATACAGGAAGCAGATTCCCTGAAACTTTTCTACTCAGAAATACATTTAGTTTCTGCTTTTGCCTAACCATAAGTAAATACTGTGTGGTCAAAAGATATAAAGGTGCAAAGGGACACAAGAGTTCATAATATATTTTGTAAAAAAAATATGAATAAAACTACTGTGTAAATGGTTTTGATATTCGTTTCAAGTATTGTTGTATTTTCCATATAGGTTCATAGGTTCATAGGTAAGTACAAGGTTATCTGCCCGAGGGCATCTGTAAGCCTAGCCAGAATGTGTTAGCTTTTGCTGCCCCCTTAGATTAGTTCCCTGTGCCTCTATCCAGCAGAGCCATTAGTTCCCAGTGCCTCTGTCCAGCAGAGCCCCTGCAGTGATTCCTGGGGTACATTTTCTGTTTCCCATCCACTCGTCAAGGTTTCTCTTGAAGAGTGCTAATGAGGGGCTCTGCCTAATGTAGATTGGAATCCTGTTCCAAAGCATGGGGAGTCTCTGGGACAGGAATCTATCCCTCCAGCATGTCCTATTTATCGTTGTGGAGAGGTTTAGATACCTAGAGTGTGTAGCTCTTGGGAATTTGTTTTTTTTTTAGGTGGAGCATGGCCATCAATTCTGGGTTGGACATGGCCTTGTATGTCAGGCAGTGATCACCTCTGAGTAAGAGGTATGCAACCGAGTACAGGTGGAGTTTCTTCAGTCAGGCTGCATAGGGCATATGTTTGAGGCCAGAAATCCTCTTGGTGAGGTACTTCTGTGGTCTTTCCAGCTATTGCAAGTGTCTTGTAAGGTACATCCCAAATGGGGCGTTGTACTCTATGATGGGTCTGATGAGTGATGAGTAGAGGAGCACAGTGACCTCTTTTGTTCTAGATGTGGACCATTCTGTGATTAGGTGGGCCACATAGAAGGATTTTCTAACCAGCTTGGCAATAAGATTATCAAAGGAGATTACTATTCACTTGGGTCCCTAGATCCCTTATTACATTTTCTGTATTTAGGGGGCTACCATGTATGTGGTAGTTCACGGTTACTTTGCTTTTTCCAAAGGGGATGACTATGCACTTTTTGGCATTTAGCTTGAGGCCATGATTTTGACACCAGGCATATGTCTCAGTGAAACCCTTCTGGAGGATGTCTGCATCAGCCAGAGAGTCAATTATGGCCCCAAGTTTGAAGTCTTCTGCAAACTTGGTCAGCCATAGTCCTCCTGTGCTTGCCTGTACCTCTGAGAAGCATATAACAAACAGGAAGGGTCCCAGAACTGAGCCCTGGGGGATGCCACTTGCAATCATTTTAGAGTTGGACCTAGAGCCTGCAACTCTCACTGTGTGGGTTCTATCCATGAGTCAATTGGCAACCCATCTCGTGACGTAGGGGTTTATGTTCAGGCTGGTGAACTTGCCAATAATACCAGAATGGGGAATGGTGTCAAAAGCCTTTGCAAGGTCTAGGTAGGCTGTGTGGACCTCATTTCCCTCATCTAAAGCCTTGGTAACTGTATCAAAGAAGTCCACCAGGTTTAGGAGACATGATCTGCCCTTAACAAAGCCAAACTGGGTAGGGTTCAATGTTTGGAGGTTCCCAATGTCTCTGTTAATGAGTTCCATGATGATGTGCTCCATAGCCTTGCAGACTAGGCTAGTCAGGCTTATAGGGCGATAGTTCCCGGGGTCCATTGTGTCTCCACCTTTGTGGAGTTGGATAGCTGTTGCTATGCACCACTCTATGGGTACATAGCCTGTAGAGAGGCTGAGTTTGAACAGTAAGTTTAGGTGAGTGGTTAGTTCATTTTGGAGTTCATGTAAGACACAGCCTGGGGCACAGTCCGGTCTCATTGAAGCTGTGTTTTTAGGTTTGGATAGGGCTGTTTTAACCTGTGTGTCAGTGATTGCCGAGGCTCTACATTCTTCTGGTATGGTTATGGGCCCTTTAGGGGGTGAAGTTTGCACTAAACCTCTCTGCCAGAATGTTGGCAATATCAGTTGGTTCAGTGTATTTTGTGCCATTCTGCACTAACTCAGACCAGATCTGAGATTTTCCACTTAGGTTCTTGACATAGCTAAAGAACACATTGTGGTTATCTTTGGAGTCCTTGGCAATTTTTCTTTTGAAGCTAGCCTTGGATGGTTTTATGAGGGATCGTAGTTTATTGCTGATACTGATCAGGGATGTCTTTCCTTCTTGGGATTTTACTCTTTTCTGTACTAGTTTCCTCCCTCTATTGTATAGTTTATAGTAGGGGTCAACCAGACTGGTTTCCTTTTCTTGGAGGAGTGAGTCTTGGTTTTGCTTGGGATAGCACGATCCATGCATTCTTGCAGGTGCTCATAGAGTGCCTTTGTAAGGTATTCAGCAGCTTGGGCAGTGTTGTCCTTTAGCATGGGGGCTGTGAACCTTTCCACCTCAGTCTTTAGTAACGTGAAGTTTGCTTTTGGAAAGTTTTTCATAGTGGTTTCCTTGATTGGGGGAGGGGGAGGAATGTGGATATCCAGAGTGATTAGTCTATGATCTGATCTAACCAGTGAGGGGTTGCCCTCCAGTGTAGAACACCGGTCGCCCATGTTGGTGATGACCAGGTCCAATATGTTGTCTGAGATGAACCCGAAAACACTACCACATCCGGCCGGAAAATGTTGTAAAAACCAAATGCAAAAAAAAAAACCAAAAGTTGTAAAAATAAAAAAATTCTCAAAAAAAAAACCAAATGTAAAGTGAATGAAAATCTCTTTCAAAATTTATTATTCTAAATGAAAAATGTTCCTCAGAGTTTCGTCCAAAAACTCAAACCCACAAACCATAACACTTATCACTACTACTAACAGACACATATATCTGTAGTACACTAAACTACAATTATAATTACAATTAAATTAACAATATTATTTGAATCCTAACCTACTTAAAAAAATAAATAAAACCACGCCATTTCAAAAAAAAAATAAAAAAAATGTTTAAAAAAAAAATAAAAAAAAAAAATAAAAAGTGTTTATGTATGTTAACATTATTTAATGTGTATTAATAAATATATACTATAAAATAATCATAAAAATAATATATATAAATAAATAAAATAAAAATAATAAATATATATATATATAATATAATATATATATTATAATTATAGCATATAATATATATATATAATATATATATAATATAATATATAGCATGTTATATATATATATAATAATATAATAGCATGTATAATATACAAATGACATAAAATATATGTGTATAAAAATATATATGATTAAATATATGAATAAAACATATATATTAAAATAATACATTGTAAAATATGTATGCATAATGTATATGTATATATATAAAATTATTAACAATTATTATTATTAATATAATTTAATTCATTAATATATTATCTTTATAATTATGAATAGTTACTAATTATTATCTAATATAATGTTGTTCAGTCTTTTATAGGTTTTATACTACAATGCTCATTAATATTGCTAAGATTTTAGCTTAATAACACTTTTTAAGCATTTTAGTTTTCAAATCATTTTAATGATGATAATGTGAATTTAAAATAAAATTTAAAATTAAAACTAAAAATAAAAAAATAGTATGACATGTTGTGTAGTGCACTTAGAGATTGTGTTTATGCAATTTATTTTACTTAGATCTATCTCATCATCCTCTATGTTTTCTCGAAAACTTTCACTTTTTAGTAATAAAAGCTATATATACCACATTAGTAGAATATACCATAAATACAGTTAAAATTAAAGTTATTTTAATATTTTAATTATAAAAAACCCTTTAATACTAATACCAGTAATAAAACAAATGTAAAACAACACACAGCCACACTTAAAGTTACCCAAACCTCTTCTTGTTGTTGCAAACTCCTTTGTTATATATATGCCCTTAAAAATAATCTTTAGGTCCTTCTTTTCTGATATATATATATGAAATATACCCCTGGAACTTGTTGTTGTAAGTGTTGTCAGTTTACAATTTATATTTATTTATTATTAATTATATATAATAATATAGAAAATGTCATTAAATGTGGTAATATAAAATGGAATAGAATAAAAAAAAAACGCTTCGATTGTAGTCATTTACTGTATTATCTTTAGACATAATATAACTTATAATATAATTATAAATACCCTGTATATCTCTCTTTTTTTAACTTCATTTAAAAACATTAATACATAATTCCTCTGGTACCCACGATTAATGAACAAAGACATCATAAAAATCGTTGCTTCTTGCAGCCCTGACCATCTGGCCCTTAACTATGGCCTTTTTCTGATGGTCAGGATGCCAACTTCCATAATGCAAGTACGAATTTGAAAAAGTAGACTTCCTAAATATGTTAGATTTCAATGTACCACTAGTTTTGTCCACTGATAGTCTAACATCTAAATATGTAATTGTGTCTCTGTTCGTTTCGTGTGTAAATCTCAAGAACCAAATACTACTATTAATGTACTCAATAAATGCCTCCAATTCGGTCTGGTCACCATCCCAAATAAAAAACAAATCATCTAAAACAATGTCCATTAGCTTAGTTAACAAATTTATTTTGTCTTGATCATATAAGTTAGTTTCAAATAACTGTTCCTCTAACCATACCAAACCAGTGTCATGTGGTATCACTGTGAATAAATTATTTGATTAAATTTAAATGAACTTAATTTCCCTAAAAAATCCCATGAGTCCTTGAGTACATAAGTGAACTTAGTCATTCCCATTTTGAAATGATAATCCAAGTACTGACTAATAAAATGTGTTTTATTTCTTTTTCCATCCACTATGGGTCTGAACTGTAAATTTTCTATCCCTTTATGTATTTTAGGTATTCCAAAAATACCACTCACTACTGGATATTCATTACTTAAAAATTTCCATTCCACTTCTGTTATTTCACCTTGATATAACATATCTTCTAATGCCAAATCAATTTTTTTATATGCAATATTAATTTCGTTTAGGCTAACCTCCTCATATGTTTCACCTAATAACATAGCGGTCATGTATGTGATGTAATCGTTCTTTTCCACCACAACATTTCATGATTCTAATGTTGTTAGTGTTAAGAATCTTGTATAGGATATCCTGTTCATGATTGGTCATGTTTACATTCATGGGTTTCTTGTAGTTCAAATAAAACTGTCTTATTTCCATCTCACTTATTCTTTCAAATTGGATTATAAACACTTGGTTTAGTTAATATTGATTATTAATATTGTAATCAGTGCTATTCTCCTGGAATAAGATTTTAAAACAGTTTCAGATCCAATATTGTGTTAACCAAATTCCCTTTTCTACAAGGTACATAATTGAAACCTTTAGAAAACAAGTTCACTATATCAGTGTCAAATGTAATAGAAGTATAATTGTATAACTTGCAATCCCCTTTACTATTAGTAATAACTATGGGGTTCTTAAATATTACGTTGTCAGCCAATGTAAATGTACATGCAAAATCATTGTCACATGATAAACAACCAACTGATGGTAACTCATTAATATTGCTCGTCTGCATGTCGTGTGTTACTACCGTGTTTGTACAATCATTTACTCAAAAGGAATGTCATAGTTGAAGTTCAAAGGCAATGAACTAATGTCAATAGTGCAAATATTGTCATTGGAAAAATGTCAATGTTACTCAAAGGAACTGTCGTACTCTCGACATCACAGTTAGATGAAATTCTATTGTCCATTACATTGGTGTAATTACTTGACATATTAAAATGTCTAGCAGTCGTTTCAAAATCAACTGTACTTTTGTTAGATGACATTGGTAGTGTGATTAAGGTTTGTCGAGTACTTGATATCTGATTACTTACAGTTTCAGTTGCGCAAAATAATCCTGCCTCTCCACCCGAAACTGGTGTTGTGTTTTTCCATTTGTTAAATCTCTCTTCGGGCGTGCACCAGTAAATCCAAAGTCGTCCTCTTCACAGGATAGGTGCTGGTTTCTAATCCTTTCCGAGCGTCTCACTACATCCTCACCAAAGCCTTCCACTGAATGTTCCCGCGCCGAATCTCCATAGTCGTCACAGGAAGTGATGTCATCTAGTTCATCTAGGTTACCACCCCTGTTACGTGTTTGACCATTACCATGGTTACCTTCAACTCTTTTGGATTTTTATATTTTTTTGTCCCTTTGAATTTTCTTGTTCTTCTTTTGATATAAACTATGATCAATATCCTTAATAATATTTATGTAGTTTGTGTAATATTGCTCAAATAGCAAGTCTTTACTTATACTCTGATTGAGAAGTTCCAATTCACTTAACAAGTCGTCAATCTTTTTAGAATTATGCCTAATCATGATTTCCATAAGCTCCAAACCCATTTTGTTAAATAATTCATGTAGTTCATTAAGCATATCTTGTTCAGAATCACAACCATTAGGGTATCTCCATAACACCATACCCAATTCAATATTTTTCCTCAAGTATCCATTTTCCATTGAGTTTGAACAGCTCAAACTCCTGATTTATGAATGTGCACACCACTATTGGTTTTAATGGTTTTGTCCACCCATCAGTTTGTTGATTAAAATAGTATGCACCTTCACTTGTGGAAAATATTAAGAATATATAATTGTGTCTCTGTTCATTTCGTGTGTAAATCTCAAGAACCAAATACTACTATTAATGTACTTGGTCACCATCCCAAATAAAAAACAAATCATCTAAAAATCTTGAGTAAAATTTTACATGAGTATAGAATTCAGTATTAAATTGACCTGTCTATAATAATTCCCTTCATAATATAAATAAACTGTTCCTACCAGTGTCATGTGGTATCACTGTGAATAAATTATTAACGTCCATAGCTACAAAAATGTAGCCCTGATTAAATTTAAATGAACTTAATTTCCCTAAAAAATCCCATGAGTCCTTGAGTACATAAGTGAACTTAGTCATTCCCATTTTGAAATGATAATCCAAGTACTGACTAATAAACCATCCACTATGGGTCTGAACTGTAAATTTTCTATCCCTTTATGTATTTTAGGTATTCCAAAAGATATATATCTTCTAATGCCAAATCAATTTTAATTTAGTTTAGGCTAACCTCGTATAGGATATCCTGTTCATGATTGGTCATGTTTACATTCATGGGTTTCTTGTAGTTCAAATAAAACTGTCTTATTTCCATCTCACTTATTCTTCATAGGTGGATTATAAACACTTGGTTTAGTTAATATATTACGTTGATTATTAATATTGTAATCAGTGCTATTCTCCTGGAATAAGATTTTTAAATTTACCTTACGTGAAAACAGTTTCAGATCCAATATTGTGTTAACCAAATTCCCTTTTCTACAAGGTACATAATTGAAACCTTTAGAAAACAAGTTCACTATATCAGTGTCAAACGTAATAGAAGTATAATTGTATAACTTGTAATCCTGTCAGCCAATGTAAATGAACATGCAAAATCATTGCCACATGATAAACAACCACCTGATGGTAACTTTGTACAATCATTTACATGAACGTCCAACTCAAAAGGAATGTCATAAACACTTAAATCACACAGACTCTGGTCCTCGGTGTTGTTGAAGTTCAAAGGCAATGAACTAATGTCAATAGTGCAAATATTGTCATTGGAAATATTAACCAAAGAATTAGCTTCCCCAATGTCAATGTTACTCAAAGGAACTGTCGTACTCTCGACATCACAGTTAGATGAAATTCTATTGTCCATTACATTGGTGTAATTACTTGACATATTAAAATGTCTAGCAGTCGTTTCAAAATCAACTGTACTTTTGTTAGATGACATTGGTAGTGTGATTAAGGTTTGTCGAGTACTTGATATCTGATTACTTACAGTTTCAGTTGCGCAAAATAATCCTGCCTCGAAACTGGTATTGTGTTTTTCCATTTGTTAAATCTGGATAGGTGCTGGTTTCTAATCCTTACATCCTCACCAAAGCCTTCCACTGAATGTTACAGGAAGTGATGTCATCTAGTTCATCTAGGTTACCACCCCTGTTGCGTGTTTGACCATTACCATGGTTACCTTCAACTCTTTTGGATTTTGGATATACGTGCCCCAGTTCGTATATTTTTTTTGTCCCTTTGAATTTTCTTGTTCTTCTTTTGATATATAGTGTCGCAACTATGATCAATATCCTTAATAATATTTATGTAGTTTGTGTAATATTGCTCAAATAGCAAGTCTTTACTTATACTCTGATTGAGAAGTTCCAATCTTTTAGAATTATGCCTAATCATGATTTCCATAAGCTCCAAACCCATTTTGTTAAATAATTCATGTAGTTCATTAAGCATATCTTGTTCAGAATCACAACCATTAGGGTATCTCCATAACCTCAACCCCTTGGGGACCATACCCAATTCAATATTTTTCCTCAAGTATCCATTTTCCATTTGTGTTCGCTTGAGTTTGAACAGCTTTCTTTCAAACTCCTTAAGTAATTCTCTCATTGATTTATGAATGTGCACACCACTATTGGTTTTAATGGTTTTGTCCCCATTAAAGGAAAAACTGTGAGTTTTCCACAAATCACAATTATAGGAAGCACAATGACCGTTATTTGCTACAAAAGTGGTTTTAGCTGTTGCCCCCTGCGTACCGCTGAATGAGTTGTCAGAAGGAGGGGTAGGTTGGGTGAGGGGCAACAATGTCCATCACATCAGTGGTGCCTCCCTCGGTATCCATTCGGAACAACCGCAAACTGGTAAACCACAAATTACATTTTATATACAATTTTATAACAATTTTAATAAAAAGGGTTTGTGTTTTTAAGTAAAGGGCGTAGGCTAGGATACAAATAATTCAATTAATTAATTGATAGATTAATTGTTTGTGGACTTATGTGTGATATATAAGTAGTTTAGTGTACTACAGTTTGTGTTATCTGAGGAAGTCTGTGAATAAATGGTGAACACAGTATGGAGTCTTTGTGGAGTGGTTTTTCTTCAGAGAACAACTTTAATTTTACAAATTGTGGTTTTCATTTGCACCTTATACTTACAACATTTTCCCTGGACTTGGGAGTGATTGCCAGGTTCCACTACGTCGGTAGTGTTTTTCCGCATCCATCGGAGATTTTTGTGGTTTGTTTTTTGTGGTTTACCAATATGTTGTCATCTCTGGTGGGGGTGTTGACCAGCTGATTCAGGGTGTTTGATTTTATAAATTCTAGGAAGTATTGGGCAAGGGAGTTAGTACTTGAGTAGTTCTCCCAGTTAAAATATTGTTTTAAATTTTTGGTTCTGCAGCATCTTAATGAAGATGAGAAAGGGGTTATTTTGGACATACATTTAGATGCATTAGGACTGAGATGGCAATTGTTTATGGATGCCTCTAGGTATCCAGGTATAAATGAAACTATTAGTATTGCCAGTGTTTTAAAACTTGATCAAATTTCAGGTTAGTTTTTAGAGGGTTGAGCTTTTAAGAACAATTTTGACTTTTTAACGTATTTAATATTTGATTAATGAATAGAGATGATGTAATATTTTGTTATTAATGTTTTTATGATTTTTAAATGTGTGTTGGTGAATTATGGCTTGCTAGAAGTTATGATATTGCTTTAAGAATTTTAATTGTTGTCTAATTGAATAATTGATGGGTGTATTTAACTTGGTTGGGTAAGGTTAATTCTTTGTTCTGAAGAAGTCTCTGTAGTGGAGAGGAAAGCGCTTAACTGTTTTTGGAATAAACTGTGGTGTCCTTTGGAGTGCTCACTTTCTTCTGTTTTATTCTGTGGTTTGCTGAGTTCCAGTTGTGGTTTGGTTTTTGCAGGAGGATGAACGAGCACATTTCCAATCAGGACATTTTCAAATTATTACAACAAATTAATGACCAGTTGGGAGAGCATACAACTCAAATCAAAAGCCTGATGGATAGACCAGCTGGTGGTGTTTCTTTTGGGAGCTTGGGCATCCCTTTAACCCAACCAACCCCAAGCTTCATTGATTCGGAATTGGAGAGGCCCCTTGAAATAGAGGGGATTCAGATAAGTGGACATGGTAAAAGTGATGAGTTTATGCAATAACATTTACCTGGGAGCTCAAGGATTGATTAATGTTTCAAATGGGCTTTTAAACCAATGGAAAGAAAATCAATTTTTGTTTAGTGGAAATGGTGAACATGTTGCCTCTGAACAACAGTCTACTTTAAGTGAGAAGTTGAAAAGATTTGAAAAAGATTTGTTGGTGTTCAAAAAACTGCAGCTTGAGAATGCATATTTAGGTAAGAATATTGAATTAAAACAGGTGCCCCATGGTTTAAGAATGTGGAGATATCCAAATGGGGTAAAGTCTAACATAGACTTTTTAAATGATGTGCATTCACTATTTTATAGGGCGGGACTTGATCTTATGGCATTAATGATTAAACATAATAGAATTAGAATGGATAAAATTGCAAAAGAATTGGATGATTTGGACCAGTCCATTAAAATTGACAATGAGTATAATAATGGTAAAAATCTCGCTGTGTATCAAAACATCCACATTCAAATTAATTCTATCTGTAGCACTATATATGTGCAGAAAGAGAATAAGTTGAAAAGAGACATTAAGGAATACCAGCAGGATCATGTGTATCCCTTTTTGAGGGGGCTTGACCAGCAGGGGTGAAGTTTTGATGCGAGTAATGAAGCGGAAGTGAGAAGTGATGATTACAACCGCCAGGGAGGGAGAATGCAGCGTATGGATTCAACGGTTTGTACCCAAGAAGAAGTGAGGCATTCAGATCACCTAAGGGACAAGGGAAGTGTTTCTAACACTTCTTCCTCCTCCTTTTTGTACACTGGTAGAGGTCGGCAACAGCAATTGGCACAGGGGGCGAGGCCCAAGGGTCCAAGGCCAAAAAACTATTGAACTATGGTGAATATCCGGTGCCGCCACATTTGGTATCTCTGAGTCATAGTGGTGGTTATGGTGAGCAGAGCGTTCGAATCATGGATAGCATAAAGGAGGTAATCAAAGACGATTTGGGTTTAACAACAGAGAAAGATGCCCATGGTGAAGGTACTGTTAAAACTGGTGTAAAACAAATTGGTATGAACGCTGTGTGTAGTAAGTCCATTATCAATATGGGCATGGTCTTTGAAATGCCGAATAGAGTGTTTGATTGCCAAATGATTGGGGGGGATTGCACACAAAGCAGTGTGTTTGAAAACTGTGATGTATTCAATGTTGAAACAAATGTTGAATATTGTAAATCGGGTAATATCAGAAGAGTAAATGGTGATGTGCAATGTGATTTACTCAATGCCATTCCTAAGAATGGGTCCAGTGAAATTATGGTTTGTGAACCTTTTGTGGATTGTGCTGGAAGAATGGATGGTTGCTTGGAGGGGGTTTGCAAGGCGGATATGGAAGCGATGAACAACAGTATAACTGTTGTGAATAGGTATGATACTGAAAAAGCAAATGTTGTTTGTAATGTTCTTAATCATGGTAGTCCAATAGAAATGGAATTAGACCGAGAGGTTGAGTGGGTTGGACATACTAATTGTTGTGATATAGATAAGGATGTTATTTATGAGATTAATAACACCCTTATGGAATTATCCATTTATTCTGACAATATTCAGGAAATTGTGTCAGGTAATAATATTGGAAACAATTCAAATGATTTGGAACAGTCTTTTAATGGACCTGGCTTGGGAATGGTTAATGATGTAAATAGTTATGATATGGTAGCAATTGATAATATTGATAATGAAAGTGAAGGAATGTTAGAGGTATTGGCAGAATGTTTAGATAAACAGTTTGATTTTAGTATGGAGGACCCTGAGATAGTGACCAACAGTAAAGGGGATTTCAAAATTTACAATTATTTTAAAATGGAAATTAATATGAAGCATACTGATTTTTTAGCAAAAGGTTTCACATTTGTCCCATGTAGAAATGGGAATTTGGTGGAGTCCCTTATTGATTTGAAGAAATATACAAGAAAATTAAACCTAAAAATTTGGTTTGGTCATGATACAAATACAGGGGGTCAGTGTAAAGGTAAATGTAAAAAACCTAGTATTTTTAATCCACCTTTAAATAAAATGGTGGAATTGTTTGAGAAAAGTTGTGAAAAAGAAATAAGGAAAAGGTATAGGTATAATAGGAAGGCTGATTACTCGAATTTGACAGAGGAAGAGAGACAACTCATGTTGGGATTAGTTAAAGACCCCACCATCAGATTCATGAAGCCTGATAAAGGAAATGGGGTGGTGGTTATGGAGAGAGGTGACTACCTAGATGGCATGAGTAACCTTTTAATGGATGATTCAAATGATGAAAGTTCTGTTAACGAAATTAGGGTGGCATACAGAAGGATTGATTTGGCACTGAATGGCATGTTTTTTCAAGGCCAAATTGATGTGGATGAGTACCATTACTTAAAAATGAGTTTCCTAGGGTGCCAAACATATTTAGCATACCTAAGATACAAAAGAGGCTGACCAATTTAAGATTTCAGCCTATTGTGGACAGTAAAAGAAGTAAAAATTATTTTATTTCTAAATATTTGGATGTTTTGATGCAAAACGCTTTGTCCTTTTTTGATTATATAAGCAAGGATTCTTGGCAGTTCATCAATAAGTTAAATGGCATTGAATTATCAAATGATGTGTTTATGGTTACTATTGACGTAGTAAACTTGTTTTCAGTTATTCCCCAAGATATAGGGATAATGTGATTGGAACAACAGCTATATAAAACCAAAATGTTTGATCAAGATGATATCAATAAAATAACTGCGTTAATGGAGTTAGTGTTAAAGAACAACTACATTTGGTTTGAAGGGATTTATTACAAACAAGTAAAAGGAGTAGCAATGGGGTCCGCTTGTGCCCCCATTTTTGCCAATCTCATAATGTCCTACTGGGAACAGGAGGACTTGTTCAATAGTCAGTGTAGGAGCCAAATAGTACATTATACTAGGTTTCTGGACGATTTGTTCCTGATTTGGAAAGGCACAGAGGACAGCCTTAAGGAATTTTTACTATATATTAACGAAACTGTAGAGTTTTTCAAATTTACTTTTGAATACAATAACAAGCATATAGTATATTTAGATGTTGATTTAACCATTGATTATGCCCAAATGAAATTTTTGACTAAAATACACAGGAAAACAACTTTTTCTAATTTGTATTTAGATTATGGGAGTTGCCATCCTGGATATCAAAAAAAGGGAGTGGTGAAAGGGCACTTGATAAGGGCAGCCAGGATGGTTAGCTCTGAAGCTGATTTTTTGGTTGAGTTGGAATTTATTTGTCATATGTTCAAGCAAAGGGGATATCCTGATTGGCTTTTGGACAAGTTAACCAAAGAGGTTATTTCTAAGCGTAAATATGGGGTATACAAACCAATTTTGGGTTACGGATTTGTTAGAAATACCAGTAGTAAGAGGCCAAGGGGTGACTTCAATTTGTCCTTGGTTCTAACATATAATGGGATGGCTAATTCCATTATTGAGGTGTTAAATGATCCTTGGGAAATTTAGCAGTTTGAAGCTGGTATAGGTTCCAAATTAGGTAAGAACCCCAAACATGTTTTTAGGAGAGACAAACGCATTAAGAATATTCTTGAGGGGGTAAGATCTATACACAAGATAAATAGGAAAGGGGGGGATTTCAAATGTAATGCCTGTTCTTTTTGTCCACATATATTGGAAACTGAGGATTATGTGAAAATTAATGGACAGAATATTAGGGATCATTACAATTGTAATAGTAAAAGGGTGATTTATATGGCTAAATGTCAGGAATGTCCCATTTTCTATATAGGCAAACAAGTAGGAAATTAAAAACTAGAATGGGTGAACATTTAGGTGACATGAGGCATGCTAGGGCAACTAGTGCATTATTTAGACATATAAGTGAAAACTCCACACATTGTTTTAAATTTTTGGTTCTGCAGCATCTTAATGAAGATGAGAAAGGGGGTATTTTGGACATACATTTAGATGTATTAGAACTGAGATGGCAATTGTTTATGGATGCCTCTAGGTATCCAGGTATAAATGAAACTATTATTATTGCCAGTGTTTTAAATCTTGATCAAATTTTGGGTTAGTTTTTAGAGGGTTGAGCTTTTAAAAACAATTTTGACTTTTTAACTTATTTAATATTTGATTAATGAATAGAGATGATGTAATATTTTGTTATTAATGTTTTTATGATTTTTAAATGTCTGTTGGTGAATTATGGCTTGCTGGAAGTTATGATATTGCTTTAAGAATTTTAATTTTTGCCTAATTGAATAATTGATGGGTGTATTTAACTTGGCTGGGTAAGGTTAATTCTTTGTTCTGAAGAAGTCTCTGTAATGGAGGAAAGCGCTTAACTGTTTTTGGAATAAACTGTGGTGTCCTTTGGAGTGCTCACTTTCTTCTGTTTCATTCGGTAATTAAAATCACCCAATATTAGGGCATTTGGTAGGACCTTCATATTTTCCAGTGTCTCCAGAAGCACGGAATATAGGTCCTGGGTCATGGTGGGTGATCTGTAGCAAGCTACAATATGAATTGCATTTTTGCCCATTGTTAGTTACACATGGATGATCTCTGAGGCATTGTGCTGCACAACTAATCTGGAGGTGTGGGTATCTTTGATGAATATGGATACACCACCGCCTTTTGTGTTTCAGTCCGGGTTCTGTGGCCAAAAAGTATGGTATGAGTTATAGCCTGGTAGTGCTGGGGTGCTCTATGGAGCCTTAAACCAGGTTTCTGTTACTGCACAGATATCAATGTTCTCCATACTGAGGAGTGCCTCGAGTGCATGCATTTTGAGGTTTAGACTTCTGGCACTGAGAAACATTACCCTTAGTTTTTCATTACTTTTGCTATTTACCGTGGTGGGTTTATCTTTTGAGCCTTGTCTAAAAAAGGCACTATGGAGTTGGCAAAAGCCTTGGCCAGTATTAGAAAGCCTAAGGGTGACAGGTGCAAGCCATCTCTTGCGAAGCAACGTGGGTTGTCGAGCATGTCATCTGAGGTGGACAGATACTGGATCCCCTTTGAATGACACCAGAAACTTAACCAATTGTTGAAATATTATATTCTTTATACTGTGGCATCATATACATATATATATATATATATATATATATATATATATATATATATATATATATGTGTGTGTGTGTGTGTGTGTGTGTGTGTGTGTGTATATTATATATATATATATATGTGTGTATTTTATATATATATATATATATATATATATATATATATATATAATATCTCACATACAGCTTATGACAGTAAATATGAGTATGTAATATGTGGTTTAAGACAACCCTTATAAATTTATTTGACCCTAAAATTTAAATATTAAATGTAAATATATTATTAAACTCTTTTTCTAGAAAAAAAAAAGAAACAAAAAAAAAATCAAAACTTAGTTTAATGGTTTTTCAAAAAACTACTAATAGAAAAGATCATTAATGCCTGGAAATAAATCTGACTTGCCACATCAATTATTCCTTGATGTAAGAGATAATATAAAAACATGTATGATATTATCAAAAAGGATGAAAGCAATAGTTTATATTTTATACACGATTAGGTGAGAGAACTTCAGAAGGTTCACATTTATATTATACCTAAAGTTGGATATTTGTGGTGGCCCCTTTAAGAATAAGCTTGAGTGTGTGAATTAATGTGGCAACTCCGATTTATCACTTCACAATTGTACCGAATGGTTATTGTTATTAATATTTTTCCTTCTAACTTTCTAGCCATTGTTGTAGTTTCTTTTTTGGTTTTGCACAGTTTTGCTCCACCCGTCTCCTAGCACCATTATCATCTTTGGATTTGGAATCATTTATTCACTGAATACTTTATAAGATGGAGTAGGGCTTTCTACAGGTTAGATGGGGCAGGGAGTCCAGACGTAACTAATAATGGTTTTATATGCAGAGATGGAAAACAAGACTGGGGACTCCTCTATCAGGACTATGGCTTGATTTTTAAAAAGCATTCAATATGCTTAACAGAGATTTCCTTTGCCCTGTGTTGGAACATTTGTTTTAAGTTTATTCATAGGGAAATGTTCCTGTGTACTGAATCATTTGCCTTTGTTTTTCTCCAGTGGACTATATTCAACACTGCTAACAATAGTTAAAGGTATTGGAAACAGTTGCCATTTGACACCCTCTAGTTTTGGCATTAACAGTATGGCCCTTAACTTTTTTAAAAGGTCTTTACACCTATGAAGGCATGTTTGGTATTGCACCGCCATATGAACTGTTCCTTATGGGCAGAGAGTCCCAAACAAATGTCATTTTCTAAGGAGTGATTTTTATGAGGAAACATCTTTTCAAGCTCCACTTAATATTTCAAGTGTGGAAGTATATATCTCTAAGAAGTTTGCTGATGATTCAGTAGTATGAGTGTTAAACACACAAATATATCTGATATACACATTGTCCACTATCAGTAGTTAAAGTGTCAAGCCTCTATTTAAATTTCAGTAAAACTGTTCTGTTTCTGCTGGCTCAGATTTGTGAAATAGTTTCCATCACATTAGTATATTACATTAGTATAAAAACAATTATGACAGTTGCTTAGTATAAAATGTATTACACTAGCCAGGATAATAAATGCCATGGATAATACTCCTAAACTAAAAAGGTAAGGACTGATGAAGTAAAGCATAGCATGAAAGAACATGAATCCCCCATTCTTAATCAGGATTATAATTCATAAGATTCTGTTTGGTCAGGCATCATCAAATTGTAATGCGCAATTTTTCTGGGGGATTACAGTATCCCAAGGATAAATAAGAAAGACTATTTACTGTTAGAGATAAAGGAGGGCTTAGAAACACCAGATCTATGCATCTATATTGCTGTGCAGCAACAGACAGAAACATGGAATAGCTACTACATATACTGTTGGAAGATAAATAATGAAGATGAAGGATACAGATTGCATGTAAAGGTGGTCTGAGAAAGAATATGTAAATAATATATTAAATAAAATAAGAATTCAGAAAAGAAAGAGATTTTGGGGGTTATGAGTAACGTAAAATAGATTATGATTGGTAAAAGAAGACACCCACCTCTTTAAGAATATTGTAGATGTCAAGTGGGGTGAATTTCTTTTTTTTTTCTTTTTTATTTATTAATTTATTTGTATTTGCTGACTGGGATGGCACAAATGGGTCACTAGTATGAACCCTTTTCAGTAGAGACCCAGGGAGAAAAGCTCCAAGATTATGTATAGTATTACATAGAATAACATGGATTGGCAATATATTACATAATGCAGTTAAGAAGTAAAACAGGTAACAGAAAACATTTATATAATAGTAAATTATACAGTCGTTAACGTTTTACAATTATTAAACTTAAAAATTCAAGATGTTTACAGTATATTTATAATGTTAGTTTATTGAGGGGATATATCAGCTGTGTGTTGTGTTAGGATTAAGTGAGAGGAAGTTGTGTGGGAGTTTGATTTATAGTCTATGAAATACATCCATTAATAGTAGGATTCCCAAAACAAGAAAGAAAAACAGGGATGTCATCAGATCTAGTAGGAAAAGGGAACTGAGGGAAAGGTGAAACACAGTTATTAGCAGTTTTACATCTGTTGATCAGCACTATAGAGGCCTACTTTTGTGACAGTGCATGTAATATAGTTAAAGCCTAAGTAGTATTAATGCTCGTTAAGAGGCTATTTCTCAGACATGTGTAGAGGTACATGAGTCAGAGTGTAGGACACGTTAGTATCAGCATAAGGTAGCTATGAGGGATGGGTGCTAAAGACAATGCCATATTTGGTGGGGCAGTTATTATCCAGATGGTAAACATGCACAGAGTCTATGAAGTGTTGGAGTTCAAGTTTGAATTTATAGCTATTGTCAATTTGTTTAAGTGCAAGGGAATGTTGTTCCACAACCTGGTGACATGTGAGGAATATACAGAGTCACCGGCAATGTTCTTTGTAGGAGTTGCAAGAAGGAACATTTTCTTTGCAGAGCAGAGAAATTGCTTTGGGGAATACATCTGGGGTATATTCTATAATGCTAGGCATTGCTTTGGTTTGTAAATTAGATTTTGTGCAGTGGTTAACTGCCAAAAAGTTAGTGGATGGGGAGGTTCTAGCCAGGACAGCTTTTGCAGGGCTAGATGGTGATAACGCTTTGTTGCAAATTTTGTAACTTTATTATAGTACTGCTCCAGGATGTTCAGTTAAGAGGCTTGCAGGCTAATCAATACTGGAGCACGTTAGAGGAGTGTTGGAACTAAAAAGAATTTGAGACTGTATGTTTACATAAGGAATTAGTTAGGTAAGGGAAGATTCTGTACAGACTGCCCAATTTTTTAATGTTTTTTTTTCTTAGTGTTTCTTTTATGTAGTCAGATTTTAGATTGTCATCTATGATACCTAACATTTTTGAATGAAATACTTGTTTTGTTTCTGTATTATTGGATGATGATATAATAATGTTATTTCTCTAACTGGAGAGCTGTTTTGGGGTAAACAGTATTAGTTTTGTTTTCTTAGGACTTAAGAATAGTTGTGAGTTAGACAGCCATGCTTCAGTTGATATAAGGGATTTTATGTGGCTATTCTGATATATTCTGCTTGCTGGTTGTTTGTTTGGAGATAAGGATGTTGGTTTTAGTTTAAAGAGTCATTTTCTGATTTCATGTGTGGGCACTGAATGAAAGGAGAAAGGTTGTTTTGGGTATGGTTATGGCCCCTGTTTGAGTGCATGACTGGTATTATGTAGGAACTTGATGGTCTGAATGTAGAAAGAGTTAAACTGGTTGCCAAGGCTTTCTGAATTAGAGATGTTGTTGGGTATAGGTTGGGTGGCATGGCCTGGGTGTGGACTGCTATTTATAGAGCACCAGAAATGTTTGGGATTCTTTTAATTTGATTTTCAGATGTTGAAGTAGTACAGTTTCTTGTCTTGTTTGATATTGTGTTTTGTTTTTTAGGAACTTAAATGTCTGTAGGCTTCTTTCAGTTTTATTAGATTGCCAGGCATTCCATGCTCTATCCCTCCATTTCTTTAGTGGTTTAGTCTGGGTGGATAACCATGGGACTGGTGTACTCTTGATGCATTTGGTCCTGATAGGAGTAAGAGACTTTAGTACATTTTGGAAGGTTGTGTTAAAGAGTGAGACTGATTCCTTTAGTGAAAAGGTATGCACTGGTTCCCACTTGACTACTTTTAGGGGTGTAGTCAGAATGTTGTTATTAAATGTGGATAGGTCCCTTGTATTATTATACTGGAGTTGTTTTTGTGTATTGATTTAATTCCTTGTACCAAATGTTGAAATGTGATCACTGAAGGTGTCTTGGAAATAGCCCTGGGAATTGATTTTATTTGGTGACTTTGATGGTAACAAGTAAAATTTAGTAAAATGGATTTTTTTTGTTATATCTTGTGGCATTAATAATAAGCAGACTGAATAGGTTTGTGGCATGGTTTGAGGTATTATTGTATAACAATTGCCACTGGGTAAATCTCTGACTATGATTTTTTTTTGTTTTATTCTGGAAGAGGCCCAGAGAAGGAATTCTTCAGCTTTTGGGATGTTGCTTCCCAGTGGTATATGCCTTTGTTGTTAATTACTTTAAGTTAGGACAGGAGTATTTCAGCATTACATTTTTGAGGAGGTACAGTTTAGTTGGTGTAGTTTCCAGGGTATTTTAAAGCATTATAGCTAATCCACCTCTTTTTTCTCATTTTTTATCATCAATTCTAAAAAGATTGCATCCTGTAAGGAGAATTTCTTCATCCTTTAATTAATCTTTTAACCAGGTTTGTGTTACAACCACTATTTCTGGGCATGTGTGTGTGTGTGTGTGTGTGTGTGTGTGTGTGTGTGTGTGTGTGTGTGTGTGTGTGTGTGTGTGTGTGTGTGTGTGTGTGTGTGTGTGTGTGTGCATCCATGCATGAAATTTTGGAACTTTGTTCCATGTTGTATAGATGTAATTTAATTGCATTTTTTATGTTTGTGTCTTTGGGTGGGAGAGGATTTTTGGAGGAGGTTTGCACAGTTTGGATTTGGAATGCTGGCTGATGGTTAGGGTGGATGTCACCACTGACACCTAATTTATGTGATAAAAAAGTAAGAAAAATTAAGCTTACATTTGATTTTTTGATATAGCCTTTGGTTATTGACAGTTTCTATCTGTTCTGGTATGACTTATGGTTTCAATTCTAGGATGAATCATATTGAGGTGATTTCTACAAGTTAAGTCAATGATTTTGTAGGTCCATCTAATGCAAACTGAGATGCCAGTGCACATGCAGAACGCTCTAAGGACTTACTGTTAAAAGGACTATCTGTAAAAAGATGCATTACACCTTAAAGGTCTATCTGTAAAAGGATGTATTATACCTTTCTTGATAACAGACAATGGTGAGTCTCAGAGCTTTAAGGGAAATAACACCAATTTGCAAGCAAAGGATAGTCTAGATAACCAAGACATGATTACGGTAAAGATCATGTACAGTAATGTTCCTCCCTTTGTTTAAATTTATATATTTAAAGATGATATACTAATGGCACTCTACATCTTTCAGATAAAACGTAAAGGTTGGTCATTCAGACAGGCATTAGTTATGCAGGAGTAGACAAGCGGATTACTTACATACAATCTGACACTGCATGGGGGTCAAGGATTTATGGAATGGGGTGACTAACACTTGGTAGCTTTGGAGATATAAAAAGACCAACCAGGCATTGAGGATGTAGCAGAACACTGGATTTCCTTAACATATGTTTCATTTTTAATACTATAAAAGAACTGGAAAATACCTCTGTTGGACTGGGAAGATGAAATTGTAAAGTACTTAGACAGATTAAAATCCTGTACCTTTAAGGATTTTTTTGTAAATTATTTACTGATAGCAGATGCATTTTATTCATCAGTTGCATTCTAGAAGTACAATGTAGTGCCGAATTTGAAGTATATTGAACATTCATCTTTATAGCTACAAAGCTGATGAAGTTAATATAAGATTACTTTTGTCATTTTTTATACTTTTGCATGCTTTTTAAGTTGCAATAAAGTTCACTAAATTAAAAAAAAAATGACAGTGCAACCAATTCGCCCAAAAGATGTAAAAAAAGCAATTTGGAAACTTTGAATAAGTGTTGATCTATGTGTCATATTTTTCAAGCAGGGTCTGAAAGTGATTTGTGGAATCTAAGGGAATATATAACTAAACATCGAACTGGCAATCATTAAACTAGCATCAAAAATAAACATCCGACAATACACATCACTAGCAGCAATGAAAACACAAAGGCAGCATTTTTGCTGGGATTAGCCCCTGTGCCCCCACCTTATAAGAGACTGCATCCCCATATCTCTAAATATAACATGATCTCATGGGGAAAGGAAAAAAATCCTTGCCACCACAGCCATGCCAATATTTCCAGTTTCCATAAAACACTGTGCATCAAACAACAGTCCTCCATTAAGTGAAGTTTACTCTCCCGAAGAAGCTTTTTAAATGAGAATGAAAAAGCAAATCTGGTGGTAATTAAAATAAAACTTTATTACAGGATAGACATTTAAGTGTTCATAGGTTCATAGATTCATAGGTTCATACTAGGCTATCTGCCCTAGGGCATTTGTAAGCCTAGCCAGAGTGTGTTTGGCTTTCGCCACCCATTTTAAATTAATTTTGCTATGCCCTTTTTCGAGGTTAGTATACTGTGCCTCTGTCTAACAGTGACACAGAAGTGATATCCAGGGAAAACCTACAATCTCCCATCCACTCATCAAGATTCCTCTTGAAGAGAGTCAATGAGGGACTCTGCCTAACCTGGACTGGGATTTTATTCCAGAGTGAAGGGAGCCTCTGGGTTATGAATTTGTCCATCCAGCATGTCCTATTTATTTCAGTGCTGAGGTTCAAGTCTCTCGAGCACGTAGCTTGATGGGATTTGGATTTTCTGAGGTGCAGCATGTCCATTAATTCCGGGTTGGACATGGCTTTATATGTCAGGCACAGATCGCCTCTGAGCAGGTGGTATGCCACTAAGTAGAGCTGGAGTTTCTTTAACCGGGCAGCATATGGCATCTGTTTGAGTCCTTTGATCCTCTTGGTGAGGTACTTTTGGGGTCTTTCCAGTTGCTGCAGGTGTCTGGTAAGGTACATCCCAAAAGGGGCATTATACTCAATTATGGGCCTGATGAGGGATGAGTAAAGAGGCACGATGACCTCCCCTGATCTAGATGTGAATCCCTTCATGATTAGGTGGGCTATATAAAATGTTCTTCTAACCACTTTGGCCACGTGGTTGTCAAATGAGAGACTGCTATCAACTTGGGTCCCCAGGTCCCTAATTACTTCTTCTGTACTTAATGGATTACCACCTATGTGGTAATTTGTGGGCACTTTGTTTTTGCCAAAGGGGATGACGATACACTTTTTGGAATTTAGCTTGAGGCCATGGCTCTGGCACCAGTTGTTTTTTTCTATGAGGCCCTTTTGGATGATGCTTGTGTCAGCTGGAGAGTCGATTATGGCACCCAGTTTGCAGTCATCTGCGAACTTGGTCAGCCACAGTCCTTCCGTGTTGGCCTGTACCTCTGAGAAATATATACCGAACAAGAGAGGTGCCAGGACCAAGCCTTGTGGGACGCCACTTGTAACTGGTTTGGAGTCTGACATGGCTCCAGCAATTCTAACCATGTGGGTTCTGTCCTTGAGCCAGTTTGCAACCCATCTAGTGACATAGGAGTTTATATTTAAGCTGGTGAGCTTATCTATAATGCCCGAGTGGGGTATTTTATCGAAGGCTTTTGCGAGGTCCAGGTAGGCTGTTTGGACCACCTTCCCCTCTTCGATGGCCTTGGTGACTGTTTCAAAGAAATCAACCAGGTTTAAGAGGCAGGATCTGCCCTTAACAAAGCCGAACTGGGTAGGATCCAGTGTCTGTAAGTCCCCAATATCTTTATTTATGAGGTCCATGATGATCCTTTCCATAGCTTTGTAGACCAAGCTAGTCAGGCTTATGGGGTGATAGTTTCCAGGATCCATTGAGGCACCACCTTTGTGGAGAGGGACCACTGTTGCTGTATGCCACTCTTTGGGTACATATCCTGTAGTAAGGCTGAGATTGAACAGTAGTTTTATGTTTGGGTTTAGCTCTTCTTGGAGTTCATGTAGGACACAGCCCGGGACACCATCTGGTCCCATTAATGCTGTGTTTTTTTGCTTTGGAGAGGGAGGCTCCTACCTGAGCATCTGAGATGTCAGGGGGGCAGCACTCTGCTGGGATAGATATTTGCCCTTTTGGTGGGGATGGAGGGGGAGTTTGCACTGAACCTGTCAGCTAGGATGTTGGCAATGTATGTGGGTTCGGTGTATTTTTTGTCATTTTGGACTAATTCTGAGCATATCTGGGAATTCCCACCCAGGTTCCTAACATAACTAAAGAAAGCCTTGTGATTATCCTTAGTGTCCTGTGCAATTTTTCTCTCGAAGCTGGCCTTAGACGATTTTATGCATGCCCATAGTTTTTGCTAATACTGATCAGAGATGCCTTCCCTTTTTGGGATTTTGCTCTATTATGTAGTAGCTTCCTCCTTCTATTGTATAGTTTGTTTATGGCTGGGGTCCACCAGACAGGATGTCTGCCTTTGGAGGATTGGGTCTTGGTTTTATTTGCGATTGCAAGATCCATGCATTCCTGAAGGTGTTCATAGAATGTGTTTATAAAGGATTCTGCAGTCTGGGCCATATTTTCCACAGGCCCGGGGGCTTTGAAGGATTCCACCTCGGTTTTGAGTAGTGTGAAATTTGCTTTAGAGAAGTTTTTCACTGTGGTTTTCTGGGCAGGGTGTGGGGTCAGGATGTGAATATCCAGTGAGATTAGTTTATGGTCTGATCTTACCAGTGAAGGATACACTTCTGGTCTGGAGCATAGAGTCCCCATGTTGGTGATGATCAGGTCCAGTATGTTTTCCCCTCTTGTGGGAGTGGTAACAAGTTGTTCCATAGTATTTGAGTTTATAAATTCTAGGAACCTTTGGGCTATGGTGTTGGAGCTAGATTAATGCTCCCAGTCTATGTTTGGGTAGTTAAAGTCACCCAATATAATGGTGTTTGGAGAGACCTTCATATTTTCCAGTGTTCTCAGGAAGGCCGAGTGGGGTTCCTGGGTTTGGAAGGGTGGTCTGTAGCAGGCTATAAACTGGAAGGCAGTTTTACCCACTGTTAGTTACACATGGATAGTCTCTGATGCTTTGTGCTGTGCCACCAACCTGGAGGTGTGGATATCTTTGACGAATATTTGACAAAATATTGATACTCCCCCTCCTTTTGTGGTTCGGTCCAAGTTTTGTGGCCAAAAAGCATGGTATGAGGTATAACCTGGTAGTGCTGGGGTGCTCTCGGGAGCCTTGAACCAGGTTTCTATTACTGCACAGATATCGATGTTCTCCATGCTAAGGAGAGTTTCGAGTGCATGCATCTTGAGGTTTAGACTTCTGGAAAATATGAGCATTCTAAAGCAAGCATCATCAACTGCAACATTTTACAACCTAAACTGCAATACCTTACAACACAAAAAGAGTTATGCATGTGTGTGGCTCCATTCATTCATTCGTTCATTCATGTTTTGGGCCCCTTCCTGTTGTTTCATGTTTCTTCCAGGGTATCAGAAATCTACTGAATAGTTATTCTGATAAATCATCTCAGTTTTTATAAAATGGAGATGCTTCACATGTCTAGCTTATAAAGGAACAGTAGGTTTTGCACAGACCACTCTTCTATAAGATTAATCATTTCATTATTTTAAGTAATAGTTAAACTGCCTCATTGCCCCTACATCAGCTTGTTTCTGTATCTGAATGACAGAGATTTTTGGTGACAGAGGAAATAGACAGCCACATGAAAGTGGTATTCCCGACTAAGAGAATCTTCATCCCACATTTTGGATAGATAAAGAATACTGCATTTCCAGTAATGAGTGTTCCACTTGCTGATATCCTGAATATCTCTTTCAGGTCTAGAGTGTTCTTTGAAAGCTGAGAAAAGCACATATGTGTGAATCCAATCTTAAGTGCAATTCTAGCTGTAGCAACAACTACATGCCTTATTACCTAAAAGTCTGGCCAGAATAGTACATCAGCAGTTAAATAATAAATAGAAATATTCAAATAAGTAGTTATCTCACACATGCCCAATATGGCATTAGATACATCATATCTGTGGTCACACTCAACCTGTCATTAAATGTCATTATATGTTTCCTAGTATTTGACAGTATACTTTTTAGATGAACTGCAGCAGTTGAATCAGCAGTTGAATCAATTAGAAAATGCATAACACACAGCAATCTGCAGAAATTACCTCTGTTATCTTTATCATCAAATCAGGTGCAGTTGTTTGAACACAAGGGTCTAAGGGTCTACTATGAAATGCTGGCTTTATGAAAACTGATATTCAAAAAGCATAGAAAAAAAGTCCCTGACCAAAATGGCAAAATGCTCCTTTTTACTTGTTTTTATTTTTGCATTTGGTTAGCCCCCTGTACCCCTGATGTAGAGGACAAGCTCCATTAACTCCCCAGACTTATGTATATATAATAACTCTATGGTTGAACCAACCTGAAGAAGGGAGAAATGTCCCTAAAGAAGTGAACCATTGTTGACATGTAATTAGAAACTGCACTGCCAATGATTTGCTGTTTGTCTTTTTTTTTTTTTTTTTTTTTTGCAGGCTACACACACTTCGAGCGTGTGTAGACAAGACAACCACTAGATTGTTGTTTATAGCTGCATATTTTTTAAAAAAGCCTTAACTGATTTTATTCCAACATTTTCAGTTGTTATCTTGATCTGTATTATGAGCATTTGATTTAAAGCATTTTACTTAACAGCATTTGTATGAGAACTTGACATGCTATGGTCACATTTATCTCTAGTGAAGTATATCTTCATGCAATTTCTTGTAAATGGGGAGTACACATAGGGACTATAGTATTATGCATCTTCACCTAGTATTTCTGTTCTCATTCAGCATTAATGTCAATGTTTGTTCATCATTCAGGGAAGATTCTCTTCGACTGATTATTTATTTGGATGTTTAGCTGGTCACTGCTGAAAAAATTAAGTCCCAGTCATCAAATACCCTGACATTCGAGTAATTGGCTTGCATGTACAAGACTCTCTAAATTATCTTTGCTTCCTTCTACAACATGGGGGGAGGCATCCTCCCCCTGCCGCCTGGCCTAACCCCACTGTAGGGATATTTCTTTGTCTTGAGAATTCTATGCTGCCATTTTTTCCTGTCCTGGTGCCAGTGAACATACCAGATTGGCCAGTTTTTTATACTGAGGCGTGTGCCCACAGCTGTATTTTTTTTATTGTTTAACCTACCTCTCTTCTTGATATATGCTATAGAAGATACAATCTGTATGTCAGTATCATCTTGGTGAGCTTTTATGAAAACAAGGGTCCACCATGTGGAGGTACTCACCAAGACGTGAGGATAACTGCAGTTCCAGCAATGTTACTTTCCTTTTCTTCATGATTTCATCATCTCTCCAGTCAGACCCAACTAAATGGGACACCCAGTATTGTAAATGCAGCTGCCATGAGAGACAATACAGCTGATATTTTTTAGTGTATTATTCATTAGATCAATAACTGGATCACACACTGACAAAGAGAATAATAAAAATCTCTCTTCTTTTATGGATTGTGATAAAGATCAGATAAAACAATACATACAACATACAAGTCGTGAGAATTGTACTATGCAAGCTAAAATACAAGAAAAATACATTTCTGTTAATGCATAATAACACAGTACATGTGATTGTAATGGTGCTTAAGTCACATGTCACATATTTACAGATTCAATACTCATTCTGCTGTATGACATCATGTGCACTATTAGACGATTAGGCAATGCATACTCAGAAGATGCTTGTATGAAGTACTGATTCAAATGAGCCAGTGTTTTTTTTTATAATTTTATCTAGTTTCTCGTTACTTGGATTTGGCTAGATATATATTTCATATAAATGCTTTTGCACTTGTATTTAGGGTACATACCTAGCCACTATATCCATATTCTAGAAAGGCAAAAAAAAAAATCAATTCATGTTAATCATGATTAATTATTTTTTGTTTTGTCCATAACCCAGAAGGTAACATTTGAAAGGTATGATTGGTACTTCACAAAAGTGATACACTTTTCTACATATCTATTGTCTTCATATAGAAAGTATATAACTTTTCTTTATA
Organism: Protopterus annectens; assembly: GCF_019279795.1. Classification (NCBI taxonomy): domain Eukaryota; kingdom Metazoa; phylum Chordata; order Ceratodontiformes; family Protopteridae; genus Protopterus; species Protopterus annectens. The sequence goes on from NC_056744.1 coordinate 489,004,711, forward strand.
TCTTTTTTTTCTCATGCTTTATTTAATTCTAATTTTTCAGAATATTCAGATTCACCTCAGTATCCTTGTAACTGTTCTATAACTTTGTAATGTGTCTCTGCTTGCTTCCATTACAGAAGCTTAGTAGTCAGAAAATGAGAAGCAGTTATATACATGAATTCATATACTACCTGTTTTGCATATAGGCTGATATGACACCAGATAATAATTCCAACAAATGGTACTGCTAACCATTTATTTTTCATATAAGAAATGTCACATGTATTCCATAAACTCCATGACTATGCTTGTTTCTGTAACCTGAAGTAATAATTATAAACTTATACATTTCAATCCTTCAGTAAGCAAGTATGTATTCAAAAGGCTAAATATAATTATCTGTGTAATTAGATAAACCCTTCAAGATGACATGTATTGTATGAAATCTCACTATACCACCATGTATTAATAAAATTGTCAGCATAAACAACATGACTCCTACATCTTTCTGTTGTAAAACGTAATCTGTATTGTCAAGTGGGAATGAGGCCAAGAAGAAATATTCATCTACAAGAAATCAAAGTGATATAAGGATTATCTGTCTGTTTCTTCAGAACTTTAGATGAAATTGGAACCCCCACAACTCATAAGTTCTAGTGCAGTGGTTGATTGTATGGCAGATAAATGAATAAAGCAACAAGAACTGGACCTCAATGCCAAGAAACATATTTAATAATAACAGAAATTGCATAAATGCATAGGTTCGTGTTTACTTGGCTAACAACCACAAGGGCCTTTTTAAGCTTAACCATGCATCCCAAATCTCTGTCAATTTCTGTTGCCATTACTAAGTGTAAGCAGGAGGTTGGGAGATGAAACATTTAAAAGCAGGGACCTGGGAGATGAACCATTTACAGGTTGCCTGTGTCCATTAGAGACATAAGTGCCAAACCAGGGATGAATTTCCTGTTCCCCATCCAATTGTCCAAGTTACACCTGAACTAGGGTAGGGAGGAATTCTTCTTCACATGGATGAGGAGCCTGTTCCAGATATGGGGTAGTATCTGAGATACATACCTGTCTCTCCAGCAGGTCCTATTTATTCAGTTGGAGCACTGACAAAGGGAAGTATCCTGAAAGCGTTGCATGTACTTCCTGTTATTATTTTTCTGGCATTGAGGTCCAACTTTTGTTGCTTTATTTATTTACCTGCTGTTACTGCTGACCTCATTGTCCCACCTGGTTTTAGACTTTTACAATTATACTGCAGAACCAGTATCAACACAAGCAAGGCATATATACTGATCTAATGACAATAAATGCAGATTTCCCTGAGCAGTAGTCTATAAAACAACAATCACAGTTTTAATTAAAAAAAAAAATCACAAATAGCTTCTAATAAGATAATGCAGCAAGATCTGCTAACAAGTCCATAATATCACTGTTGCAACAAAATCAGGGGGAAAAATAGTATTTGACGTGAAGGACAAAGTACTTTACACAGTTGCATTCCGGCATACATGGAGTTAAGGTTTCTTGTACCCCCTTACCTTTTATAACTAATTTTGATATTATGGCATTTGTGGGATAAGTGTGACTTCTCAGCATGGTAATAAACTCTGATTTTTTTTTTTTTTTTTTTTTTTTTTACTATTTTGATTCTATTTCATAATAGATTCAAATAAAAGATGTCTCAAACATAACAACTATGATAGAACTGGACAAGACTCATATTTTCTTTCTGCTGTATATCATAATTTACCATGTCGTGTTTTGTTTCTAAGAACTATTTTCAGTGTAATTTATTATCATCACCATATATGAACATCACATGAAATGACATTACTTGTAAATGGGAAACTATAATAACAATCTATTTTCTTGAAATGTCCTAAAAGATCTGCTTACAAACTGTTTTGTAGCCTGAACATTAAAACAAAGACCTTACAGTGCAAAGGGGCGGCTAGCACTACCCTTTATATTCCCCTCAAGTCAAGCACCTAAATGCATGTACTGTTAGAAGAGGTTTTTATTTTTGCCTTTGCAAGTCTTGGGTCCCACAGCAGACTGACTTATGAAGTTGGTGGGAAATAAGGACTGCTGATTGGCCGATTAACTTTCAGGAAGCAAAATGTTCTATAGAATTCCCTGAATTATGGATGCAGCTCTCAGCCTTCCATCTCCAAAATGTGGAACACTGCCTCTCATAATGAGGAATAAATGGGCAAAATGTGGAATACTTACTAACAGCTTACTAGCAACTTTGTCTAGGAAGCTCTCAGAATGGTAAAATGTTTTACTTCATACTTACAAAAATCTATTTTGATGGATTAATCTGATTTAGTATTATTTAACATAGATATGAAGCAAAAAATTATTAACATTGAATGCGTGACAGACCCTTTCAATGTGGACCAATGAAGAACAGATACTTGTTATGACTCAACATGAGGATCATTCATTAAAATGAGGTACAATCAAAAGTATGATTATGGATAAGTCTAAACAGTACCGAACATTTTCTGTGTTTAAAAGTTAAAACCCCCTTCAAAAAGCTGGTTCTAATATCTCACGGTTTGATTTTTTCACCCATAGAAGCCAGGCACACATCTCTGTGGCAGTCTTAATGAAACAAGTAATGGTTTATTTACATACTTATGACTTCCCATATATTATCCTGAGTGAAGAAAGCAGTGCATTTAAAACAGCACTTTCAGCAAGAACTGTTTAAGAAATGTTATCTAATGTTGTAGACAAATGTCTACTCTTTTAAAAAGCAATTGCATTTGCAAAAATGATCATTATGATACAACAAAAGTTCTATTGTATTCCTGATATCTTTCAGAAAGGAGTTTATGAAATTAAACTAACAGTAGGCAAAACTCTGCATTTAATAATTTTCCAATATGGAAGGAAAATAAGGAAGCTGAAAGAAATTAATTACACTAGTATTGGAAGAGTGTCACTTTATCTTTGATTAATTTTTTCCTCAACTAAATGCATTCTGTGATATCACGCTTAGTTACAGCCTATGCGGTAAGAATAGAAATGGTGAAACACTGTCTAGCCATAGTTCTGTTTTAACACATAACACAATTTACACTGGTATAAATTGCTTCAATAGTCATGAGACCATAAAGTTAAAAAAATGTCATAGATAATACACTAATTGGTGTTTTAAAAGTGAGTGTATGATGTAATCGATAGCTGTTCAAATGCCTTCATCCATACCATATAGGTTTAAATTAACAGGTTGCTTTTGCTAATTAATACTATTTTGGGTAAATAACAAAGAATGACTGATGTACAAACTTCTGGTATGGTGCAGTACATTTCTCTCTGCAAGAGTTGTCCTTACATGACCATTTAATGATATATCTCTGGTGAGTGAATGTGATGAAAAAAAATGTGCTAAATGGGTCATTTAGAGATGATCAAGGGAAAATTCCTTGAGTGTCAGTAGCATAAAAAAAAAAAAAGCTGAGAAACATAATCTTGATCTCTGTTCTACCTTCTAATCGTGCTCCGACAATGATTTACTTCTTTTGGGAGATTTCTCCTTTCTTTGAGTTGGTGCAAACTTGGAGTTGATATCTATATCTCTATTTTTAGGTTCAAGGGCACAGGGCAGCTTGGCTCAACTTTTTCCTTGCACCTGCACCTTGGCAAAGGTTCAGTATAACTGCATCTATTAAAAAAAATGGTATATGCATTAAGACACATTCTCACTCATGCTCATAGCTTCCACATACTAATTAGGCTACAGCCTCATTACATCTATTTAAAGGGAAACACAAACCATTAATTTTAGACTGTGATCTAAACTACTGCTTTTACTATAAATTCTGGGACAACAAAGTCTTACCTATGCATTGCCTACTGTGACAGCTTTATGAACAGTAACTCAGAGACAAAGTATTGATTGCTGCGCGTATGAAAGTGAAAATGAACTGATGAAGCACTCCTTGGATTCAAACAATATTATCTGATCACAAAGCCCATTACCAGACTCCAATCTTTGGAAGTTCTTAATAAAACATAAAAGCACATTAAGACTCAGATGTTCATTATTTTGTAATGGTGTTTCTGGCCAGCTAAAACTAATACCTATTGCTGTATATAGGTGGATGTCAAAAAGGAGTGAAGATTTGATGCAGGTGAAATAAAGTCTTGCAGTCAGCATTTTTGTAGCATTAACTGCCTAAATCTAAACAGTATTGTTTTTGATAAAAGCAGGTCAATCTGGAAATTAGCCTATTATATTGTTAGTTATGTCCAGGCCTTTTAACCCTGTTTCCCTGAAGCATAGCATCCTGACAAGTAAGAACATGTAATTATTACTCACACAATTGTCCCAGACTAGCAATGCATCAATACATGATACATAAATGGAACATCTTTCATTATAAAGATGACACATTGATAAACTGATTTTTTTTTAAGTATTTTTATTAATTTTGATACATACGCAACAACTAATATAAAAATTAAAAATCGAAATAGAACAATGATAATGTATAAGACAAAATATAACAGAACAACTATTTACAAAGGTGTCTACTAAATATCTAAACAACCTATTATTTTTAATGTCTTTGGTGAAGAAAAAGAAAGAATGGAAAAGAACTTCCATATCTCTAACATGTTTATATTTGTATATTCAGTAGATCTTTAAGCTTTGTCCAAATGTTGTAGGATGTGGTGACTCTAGTTGTCCTCATCTTAATTGTCAAATGTTAGTATTTACAGATGCCAGATGCCATTTTTATAAATTCTTCCATTGAAAGAGTTTGATCACTTTTCCAGTTCTTTGTAATTGTTTTCCTTGCTATTGATAGTACACTCTATAATAATGGGTAGTTCACTTTCCTTACACAATCCGGTATTGGTGTGTTGAACAAAATTAATGATTTAGTCAGTGTAAACTTATCATTAAATAAAGATTCCAAGAAGACATTACCTTTGCCCAAAATGGTTTAACTGTTATACAGTCAGTAAACATATGTTGCCAATCACCCTTATCGCATAGATAAACTGACTTTTTAAAAGCAGATTGAAAAGTTCATTACCTACAAAAAAGCAATTGTTTAGCACTTAGAACAGCAACTAACTTACACTGATTGGAGTAGTTATGAACCTCTATTATGCATCCATATGTACATTCTTCAATGTAACCAAACCTTTCTACAATTTAAATATGATAGCCTCTTTCTTCAGACATGATACAAGACAGGTTTGCTTGTGAATCTCAGTCATCAGTACAAAGGTGTTACATATGGTTGCATAGAGTGGCTGCAAAAATGATGTGTCTGAGTTTTATAAAGTGTAATGTGAATGCTTGTGATCCTAGGCAAACGTGGGCTCCTGTGACTGATTCCCACATATTGTGTGCCTCAAATGCCCATTCATCTGCTAGCAATGATGGCCACCTTTGCCTTTCTGATTGCTTGATGTCCACGTATACTTGTTTCTCCCTGACGAGTTTGCCTTTAGAATACCATATTATTCCCCCCTTATTAGATAACATGCTGATTGCTTCAGGATACCAGTCTTGTCTGTGATGCACCTCATGTGGTTGGAAGTATTTATGAGAAAGAAAAATCTCATAAAGTGGATTAGAAGCTGTCCCTAAAAGGCTATCATTAGTACCTGTGCAAGTGAAGAGCATATGGGAGCTGTGCATACAAGAGATACCACCACTAAACCGGCTGAATGAATAACTGGAGGCCGCTAATAAGAATGAGCTGTTGAAAGTGTGAGGCATTTCTATTCTGCAGGCATTGCTGGATTACAGGAAAATGGAGGGATACGAAAGGTTAGGCCAAAAGAGTGCCATAATCAGTTTCAGTATTGATCATAGAGGCTATGTGTAAGTTAAAGAAACAACAGAAAGTACACTGTACGGCACTACATATATGCAACAGGCCATCACGGGAAAAAGGTTCCCATATCAGTCTCTGCCCTGGAGAAGGAAGGAAGCTTAGAATGTGTTATAACAGAGATGTTTTTCCTGAAGTCTTTGCAATTTACATTATATGTCATGAACTGGCAAAAATACAACCTGATAAAGACTACCCTAATAGGGTAATGCAATGCGATGGACATTATTAGGGCATTCATCAGGTTAATGAATAAAGTCTGGCATGTGCAGGCAACCATATTACATTTAACTTTTCATTTATCCAAAGCTGCATCTTGCCTTTCCTGCATTGCCTAAATGCATAGAAGATTCTGTAGGTGTAAAATGTTCTGTTTCAAGACATGCATGAGGTGACCAGCAGCATGGGACTAGCCCTTCAAAGAACACTAATGATTTGCCGCTTTTCCTTAAACCAGCTCATGCAGTGGCCAAGCCAAAGAAATGTTTTTACAAGTATATAGAGTAACTATAAATGTATTCACCTGAACAAGAAAACGCAAGCAGTTCTTGCTTTCTTGCCACATGAAGCAGTTTTCTCCTTCTCTGTTGAGATCAGAGATGAAATGCTGCTAAGTATTGCACTTTTAGTTACTTTACAATGAAGACCCAAAAGTGTGATTCACGAGCTTTGCAAACTAAATGTCTACCTCCCCCACAAGGTTCTGCTTTATTAAGGAGTTGCATAAAAAGCTACTGTCCAACACATCAAATATAACTGAAGCTTGGGATTATTGTCTATACTGTGTGTAAGGCTTATCACAGTGAGAACAATGTAGCAGACATACACCTAAAATAAGTACTTACCATGAATCCCTGAGAGGTAAGAAGAGCCCAAAAAAAGTGCCACCCTCAAGGGAATACACCAAAGCTAGAGGAAAATAAAAGAGAGTAAAATTAAAGGCACATACTGACAAAAGCCTACCCCCCACACACACACACACACACACACCTATGTGCACTTGTGCAAAGCAACTACAGCACCCATAGTAGTGGATACAGGTGAGCATAAAAATATGTTAACAACATGGTCACTCTGTTTCACAATCAAACCCATTCCAATATATCTCTTGGCTTCATGTGTGATTGCTCTTCTCATGTGTATATTTACTTACTTGCATCTTGCTTGATGTTCAAGTATTTTTCTGCAACCAAATATTCTAAATTCCTACAATCATCATAATCATTTTTCTACTAGCTTCAATTCTTCTAATATTTTTATTTCTCCCATTTTTTGTCAGACATTAACTTGTTTCCTTTTCTCTTCTATGTTCCAGCTTGTGTATAAGTACAAAATAAACGCTGCAAGGGTAGATCCAGACCTTTTTAATGTCTTTAAACAAGAAGTCTAAGAGCTTTCATTCACCACCATTGAACTTCATCAGAACCTAGTTAAAAATAAATTGTCCCCCATATAACCTTTTGAAAATTGTGCCAAAAATTTTAAAGTGAATTACATCAAATAAACATACACAAACCAGTCACTAAACACAGACCATGCAGTGATGTAAAAAAATACAGCTGTGAAAGGAAATACATTGTATTTAAAATAAAACTTAGAAAGTTAAAATAATAATCACAATACATTTATTATATACAAGATGCTCTGATCTTTAGAAGAGGTTTCAAAGAAAAGGGCATTACACTGGTAAGACCTTTTTATAGCATAAGTGTGTTGGTAAATATGAGACTTAAGGGCACTAATGGTCTTTCCTTTGTAGAAGGCAGGAAGGACAGGAGGAACAAATTTAATTACTGTTAAAGGCAGATATGACTGCAACACCAAGGGGGTGGTTCATATTGCCTTTTGTTCCTCCTGTCCTTCCTGCCTTCTACATAGGAAAAAACATTGGTGCCCTTAAGTCCTGTATTTACCAACACACCTATGCTATAAAAAGGTCTCACCAGAGTAATGCCCTTTTCTTTGAAACCTGTTCTAAAGATCAGAGCATCTTGTATTTCATAAATGTATTGTGATTATTATTTTAACTTTCTAAGTTTTATTTTAAATAAGATGTATTTCCTTTCACATCTGTATTTTTTACATCACTGAATGATTTGTGTTTTAAAGTGATGGGTTTGTGCATGTTTATTTGATGTATGTCACTTTAAAATTTTTGGCACAATTTTGCAAAGGTTCTATAGGGGGACTTAGTTTATTTTTAAACAGTTTCCGATGAAGTTCAATGGCGGTCAACGAAAACACTAAGACTTCTGGTTTTAAGACATTAAAAAGGTTTGGCTCTACTCTTGCAGCATTTATTTTGAATTTTTGGATTTACAGTACACTGTTGTGGAACCTGGTTTTAACTTCTGCATAAGTAATATTTCAAATCAATAAGTAGAAATTATGTAGTTTAGATTATTTATTTTTTACTCACCTAATATTTAACTCCAAATGAGACACTTCTTTGGATAGTGCTCCAGGTTGCCCCTGGAAAAAGGCTTTTATGTATTGGTTTTGCTTGGTTAACTAATAAAATAAAATAACAAAATAGCAAGTATAATGTAATATATTAAAAATGCTTTACTTAAACATTGTAAGATGCTATGCAGCATTCATACACATTTTTTTTTTACAATAGTGCAGAGCCAAAATGTAGTCCAGGCAACATGTATGAACCTTACACAGTTTAAAAATGTTTCCTGATGCTCTGGAGTATTAAAACATATTACTACAAGCCTAGAACAGTCCAGGTGTATAGTAGGTATGGAAACATGATCCAAAAGATGTTCCAGGATATGCAAAACTGAGAACTGCAAACGCATTATGGATCTACAGCTGTGAAAGTAGGTACTGACCTCCAAATCACAGCACCTAAAATGCCTAAAATGGGATTTGCTGGCCAAAGCAACCTGGCCAAGCAAAACACCACTATAAAAATGGAGTAACACACACACCCAAATTATCATTACTATAAAGGAATGCAGCAGCATATCCTGAGTCGTATAAAGTACAAGCAAACACACTCTCATAATAATACCTGCACTACCCCCAACTTAATCATCCCTGCAGTATCCCCAACATAATCATCCCTGCACTAACACCAACATAATCATCCCTGCAGTTTCCCCGAAATAATCATCCCTGCAGTATCCCCAACATAATCATCCCTGTAATACCCCCAACATAATTATCCCTGCAGCATTCCCGACATAATAATCCCTGCACTACCTCCAACATAAGCATCCCTGCAGTATCCCCCAAATAATCATCCCTGCAGTATCCCCAACATAATCATCCCTGTAGTAACCCCAACATAATCATCCATGCAGTACCCCAACATAATCATTCCTGCAGTATCACTAACGTAATCATCCCTGTAGTACCCCAACATAATTATCCCTACAGTAGCCCCCAACATAATCACCCCTGCAGTATCCCCAACACAGAGATGAAAACAATCTCCAATGAGCAGAATGGAAGTCAACACTAAATCCTTTTCATTATAATAAAATGCTAACAATATCTGTTCTGCACACAGCCGGAGAGCCTGAGCGTTTTATGCATCAGGACTGACCCTGAATGCAGAGTACCTGCAAGCGGGTCAAGCTGCTCAGGTACAGATCACATTCTGAATACCTGACATGTGATAGCTGTAAGAACATAAAGCTGATATAAATGCATTAATGGTCACTGTTGTAATTGTCTCTTTAAATCTTCAGGTTCTGTGGCCCCCAAGAGTAAGCTAATTACAACATACTGTGCAGCTTTGGATGATCAGAACTGTTTCCTATTTGATAGTAACCTGGTAGTGCAGTGTTAGACCATATTAAAACTTTAGAAATGTAAAACATAAAGGATACAGTGATACCTTGCCTGTGCATGAGTTGCGGTTGTTTCCCAAGAGATCACTATCAGAAGAGATGGGGATCTATACTGATACTGCTGATATAATTTAACATATAACTGCATGAGAAAAAGTCTCCACAACAGATTGGTGTGAATACACCCATGCACTATGTGGCATTAGGGTTCAGTGTAATCAGCCATACAATCTGCATAGTGTCAGATATTACCAAGGACCAAAGAGTCCCATTTGGCTGTTTATTGGTGATTTCTGCTTTGCCAGAATCTATTCATCCAGCTGTATGCATGCTTGAACTGCTGCTGAGACAGTGTACCATGCACGGCCTTCCGTTATGGTACAGTCTGTAAAACTCTTTCAGTACAGTGGTCTGAAATCAGGGTATCATGCTATTACAATTACACTATGCTTATTTCCATAAAAGATCTCTATGATTCCCTCAAGCATGATGGCCGGTGAAGAATCCTTATGGCCTATTCTTTGTTCTAAATTGGAAGTTCCCCTTGCTGTACTTCTAAACATTGACCATATACACTGGCAGTACAGGTCAATATTAACATTAACATAACCCAATAAAGCTAATGGGCTTTTCTGGTATACACAGGAGATCCACAATCTATTGCAATGTAATTGCAGGCATTACATAGGGAAAGCTAAGAAATCTGCAGTAAAACAGTTGACCTACAGGCAAAGCTCTACATAGGACTTTCAGATATATAACACATTCAGATATATAACTAAATATTGCATGCCTTACAAACACACCTTGCGTATCATTTATATACTTATTCTGTGCAGTTATACCTCATTACAATTATGTCGGACAAGTACTGTCAACTACTAAGCAACAGGTAAGATTTTATACCAAAAGATATGTTTGTCAAGTATATTTAATATAATGTTTTGCTAGTGCATCTATTTGCATAACGATTTTAGGCAACAAAGTCAGTCTTTCACTGCTGGGTATCCTTTCAGGTCAGAAGTGAATCTACCTCAGGCAGTTAATTGTGATGCCACTGTAATATTCATACATTAGTTATTCTCTCCTGAGTTTTTTAAAAAGTGCCTTCAAAGGGATTGGTATTCAGATTTTGAGCAATAATGTTATGATACCACATTAGCTGTATGAGTACCTGATCAGTTATCTCTTCAGGCAATGTGCGCCAAGACTCGTGCTAATACAATTGGGCGAAGATGATAACACTCTTTTCATTTAGCAGGTAAATGAAGATCCTTATATCTTTCTTCAGTAAAGATGGTTATGCCCCTTTTATGCACTATCCTGTTCTATTTGTCATGAGTCTGAGCTTTTTTGCTGCAACAAGGAATTACTTAAAATTAGAGGTAATTTGAAGGAATCATGGGGACCTTAATTAGAACATAAGAAGCAGGATAGAAGAATCCTGGACACAGTGTAAACAAATACATAGTTCATAAACAGAATAATGGCAGTCAGTTACACTGGTAGGCATGAAAGGTTCTTAAAGGCCTCTTATCTGATTGAGCTTAATTTAATTCCAGCTTTACTATAATATTTAAAAAGAATTACAGCATAACTTGAGAAAACCAAATTAAAAAAAACAAAAAACGTTATCCAGAAGTCACAAAGTCTAAATTTATTGGGTCTATATTATATCATCAAATGCTTAAAAAAGTGAATGCTGATTGATTGACCTAATTTAAGCGAAAGCTTACAATCTCGAATTGTCAGATCAGCGATTTTTTTCCCAGGAAAAAAAATCGCTGATCCAAAACACATACACACAACACAAGCACACCAAACAAACAGAAATCCACACACATAAACCTAAAATCTGATACCTAACCCTACACTAAACTATGCACACACCACTAACTACCCACTTACCTTAACCCAAACCCTAACCCTAAGGTTCGTCACTATCGCACACTCACCACCTCACTCGCTCCCTAACCCTAACTCACTTAAATCTGCCCTAACCCTCATGTTCACTCAATCATACACACACCTAACCCGAGCCCTAACCCTAACTCACCTAAATCACCCTAACACTCACATCCACACAATCGCACACTTACCTGAATCCGACCGGTAACTTTCCACCATAACACTGAAAATACCAAAATAACAGAAACGGACAACCAAATTCTTTCCCTAGGAAAAAATTTGAGTTTCTGCTTCTTCGATATTTTGCAGTTTTGTGAAAATAAGTTCGATCAATCAGCGTTCGCTTTTTTAAGCGTTCGAGGATATAATATAGACCCAATTTATTAATACTAAGCACTTTCATTCTTAAATCAAGAACTTCATCACTCTGAATAATGAAAGCGCCTAGTGTTAATAAATTTAGACTCTGTGACTTCGGGCCAATGTTTTTAATTTTTTTTTTTAATTTGGTATTCACGTAAGCCCTGTTTGGGTTTGATACCTTGAGACTATTTGAATTTATGTAATGATGACACTTAACTATCAATTATCCTACAAAACATTTTAATCAAGTTCTGAATCAATATAGAAACATAAATATGTATCTGTCTCACTCTCTCTCTCTCTCTCTCTTTCTCCCCCTCACTATATATATATATATATATATATATATATATATATATATATATATATATATATATATATATATGTACAGATCCCTATCACTTAACTGAATTTACACGATCGAAACTTAAAAGAATTAGATGATAAGAAAGAATGTTTAGAAAGACGAATATTCACAAAATTGAACTTCATATCACTGAAACAAAGATGCTCAATCCAGTAAGCTTGCACATGTATAAACACTCCGGAGAAATACATGTCTATCCCTTTAAACTAACCTATCATTTCCATAAATACTAAGTTATACAAGCAGCATTTTTTGCGTGACAGTTCTTTAAGTGAAATAATAAACCTACTCTTCTATTTACCTTGAACAGAACCTACAGTACTTTTAAGTTTTTGCAGGGGGGGCAAGCCCCCCCCCTGCATCCCCCATGTGGGGGCTGCACCCCCACACCCCCTGCAAATTATATATCCCAGAAACAGACTGGAATAATATTGATTCAACAACATTAGTAAAGAAATTATTCACAACATATATTCTGGAACAATTGCTTCAGATTGTAGAAAAATATAACAGGGGACAGAACATACTGGGCATTGTTTTTATTTATTTTATTTTTTATATATTTTTTTATTTTATGCTTCAGATTGTAGAAAAATCTAATAGGGGACAGAACATACTGGGCATTGTTAGTGTTCCTAAAGAAATTACTGTTACTTCAAGTCAAGTTTTACCGCCATTGACTTGCAGTGATCACAGGGTTATCAAGGTTAATTTATTGCTAGATAATTCTGCCAAACTGAAATCTAAACCAATGCACAGAAGGTTAATTACAGTTTATATGGAAGCAAAACAGTCACTATTTAAAACTAAATGGAGTGATGTGTTCGGTGGAAAAATTCCAGATGTTATGTGGAAAGTTTTGAAAGAAAAATTCTTTGAGTAAAAAAAAATTTCAAAAATGATTAACATCAGGATATAGGCATACAATGTCAGGGGATAGATTTCCATAAGAAGTTACCTGATTAAAGTGAGAGACAAAAAATATAAGAAATGGAAAAGAGGTGGAACTACAACTTTGTAAACTGAATTAAACAAGCTGGAGAAACAGATTAAGCATAGTGTGAAACAATCAAGAAAAACTGAAAAAAAACGTATATAAAGATATTAAGCATAATATGAAACCTTTTTATAGATGCATAAGATGTGAAATGAGTAAAGACATACAAACTGATAAACTGTGTGCAGATTCTAAAATTTACTCTCAGACACAGATTATAGATATATTCACAAAATCTTATGCAAAACAATTTGGCTCCATGAAAGGGGTGATAAATTGTCCTAGTGACATGCAGGTAATCTCAGATACTGGAATTAAATTAGATTATAGTGAAAAAGAACTGCACAAATTAGATCCAAACAAAGGACAGGGAGGAGAAGGAATTAGTAACAATGACCTGAGAACACTTCGGCAAGAACTTATGGTACCATTATGTCTATTATTTGTTAAGTCATATAAATATGGGGAGATTCTTCAAGATTGGAGACATGCTCTTATTAAACCTGTCTTTAAGGGAAAGGGGAGTAGGACAAATCCAGAATCGTATAGACCTTTAAGTTTACTTCATGTTGTGGAAAAATAAAGGAGAAGGTAATATTGGATAAGTTATTGTCAGAACTGGATATGTTAGGGCTTAAAACCATATATCGGCATGAATATGTTGAAAACAGATCTATTAACACCTGCAACATGATGTACTATAACAATATAATAACAGCTATGAATGAAACATTGTGCTGTGATGTAATTTATATAGATTTAACTTCAGCATTATACAGTGTCATACACAAAACTCTGATCAATAAATTAGATCACCTAGGCATCGATGTACTCTTGATAAGATGGATAGCTGCATGGCTTACAAATAAGACGTGTTAAGTATCATACAGCAACTAGGCAGGAGAAATTCTTGGTTGCAGTCAGGGTGTCCCACAGGGTTCTGTCCTAGGCCCTTACTTGTTTAGATTGTATCTTTCAGACCTAATGTTATCATCTGAGGTATTCTACAGTTTATATGCAGATGACCTGAAACTGAGTAAACTGATTGCATGTGTTATAGATAAGGGCATGTCTGCAAAATAACTTGACTAAATTGACCACTTAGGCACAGGGGAATAATATCATGATAAATACATCAAAAACTAAGCGTATGAGATTTGGGAGGGAGACATAAATTGAAAGGTGAATATTTAATACAGCACACAGTGATTGTAACTGTAGACTCATTTAAGGACCCGGGTATATGGGTAGAGCAAGCTATGAGTTTTTCTAATCATATCAACCAATCGGTTAATGATAGTTATAGAACTGTAAGTTGTATAAAAAGATTTAAAAAGTCCAGGAAGTCAAAAATGATGAAGTCATTGTTTGTTACTTACATTAGATCGAAACTTGAGTATGGAAAAACAACATGGAAACCCTGTAAGAAAACAAGCTTGAGTAAACTGGAAACAGTACAGTGGAAATATACCAAAGGAATCCATGGATGTGAAAATGTTACTTATTTTGAAAGAATAAAATATTTGAACTTGCACAGTGTCTCTTATTGATATCTAAGAGGAGATCTTATTCGGGTATATAGGGCATTTAGAGACAGCTACCTCTAGGAATGTTTGGTACTAGAGAATCATCAGACAACCTATGTAGGAGATTCTGTAGGAATGAGACGTGTACTAATTAGTTCTCTGACAGAGTAGCTGAAGCATGGAACAGGCTACCAAATTACATTTAAGCAAGTAATAGTTTAGATATTTTTAAGAACAGCCTGGGCACTAGTTATGAGAACAAGTGTCTTGGTATATTGGCAGGCTAGAAGGGCATTAATGCCTGTGCATGAAATATTTGTATGTATGTTTGTAACTCGAACACATTTTAACGAAAGCGCTTTTATCGAAAAAGCACTTTCGTTAAAGCGTGTTAAAAAAAAAAACTACATTAACATTTTAGCAGGGGGGCTTTGCCCCCCTGCACCCCCCTACTTTAATATTCTCCCTTCGAGACCATACTACAGTGGAGAAAAGGGAAATTTCCCTTACCAGTACCATAGTACAGCCTCGGCAACAGGCATTCTTATGCAAAAGTGCTTCTTCAGTGTAAAGCACTTTCGCATAAGTATGCCCGGCTTTGTGTTTCGGTCATTTGCTCATTTGAGCAAACGTCCAGAACTCATATATATATATCGACATATGGATGCAGTACGGAAGATCGGCTTAGCAGTAAGCCGAACTTCATATAGTCAAGATCATATGACTGACTTTCCGAAAAGGTGAATAATGGAAAACAGCAAAAATCTACATTTTTGAAGGGGGCAGGCCCCACCTTCACCCCCCCCCCCTTGTGGGGGGGTTGTAACCCTCCTGCATACTATATGTATTAATTCTGAGATTGCACTATAGTGGGTAAAAGGGTAAATACCGCAATCTCCACTGTACCATGATTTCCATTCAAAAGCTTTGAAATTTTGGAAAGTCAATCATATGGTCTCGACCTTATGAAGCTCCACATCCCCTTGAGTTAATCTGCTGAGTGGGACCCATGCACACACACACACATATATATATATATATATATATATATATATATATATATATATATATATATATATATATATATATATATATATATATATATATATATATATATATATATATATATATATACACATCTATATATATATATATATATATATATATATATATGGGTCTCCTTCTGTTTGTCAAAAGTACATTTCATGGACAAATAGATGGCGAGCCCACTTCCGCGAATGTGCACTACATTGAAAATGCACTTTCATGAAAGCCGATTCACCAATCGCATTATAGTGGGGATAAGAGAATATATCCTTTTTCCCACTGTAGTGCGATCTCAGAGTTAGTATATTTAAGTAGGGGGTGTGGAAGGTGCAGGGGGGGCTTCTCCCCTACATAAATGTGATTTCGTGTTTTGTTTTTTATTTTTTTATTTTTTTGGGGGGGGGGGGGTTCCGTAATTTTGTGTTTTGCAAAAGTGCATTTTTGACAAAGTGCACTTTTGCGAATGTGAGTTTGATGGGTTATGTTTCGAGGAAACGTAATTTCGATGGATCAACGTAGATCCATATATATATCTATCTATATATATATATATATATATATATATATATATATATATATATATATATGTGTGTGTGTGTGTGTGTGTGTGTGTAAAACCAAATGAACATGCAAACACTCACATTAG